>NW_027142376.1:9877296-10449284 GCF_026170545.1 Melanerpes formicivorus
AAATGTTACAACATGGATTTTTGCTCAATCCAACCTGGCAGCACCAGGCAGAATTTCCAGAGAATGGACTGTTGAACAGAACAAATGTAGGCTGTGTAAGAGGAAACTTCATGCTCAAAAACCTTTCAGGATCAATACTCTCAAGGATTCTGCTCTCTATTAATCTGCAAAACCCAGTCATAGCTCAGACACTGTCAATAAGCTTCCTTACCAAATATGTATCTTGCCTGTGAGAAGACGTCTAACTCCTCCACACATAGTTTACATCATGACACCTTCAACATGACAGTCAATGGCAATTTAAAGGTCAATGTGAATATTGTAATGAAGTCTGAAAGCCTGATTAACTCTTCTGTATTTGTTGCCTTCACCTAAAGCTGCCCTCAATGGTGTCAATAACAAAAGCAATTTCAGCAGGCTGAGAGCTGGCCCTTAGCAAGGTCCACCCAACATCTCATAAAACACCAAATGGAACAGTCGGCTTCTTCACTGCAGCAGCTCCAAAATGCGCAGAATAAATGTGCAAAACCTCTTTGATGTTTCAGGCATCTTTAGGACTGCTTATCTTAAAGAGTATCCAGTGCCTATTCAAGGACTTCAGCATGACCTTGCTTTCTGAATTTTTAAGATGAATGATACATTTGATGCCAGTGTCACAAGGACAAGCAGCATATATGCATACTGCTCCTGGGTCTAAACCCAAGAATGCTTGCTATGAGTATTCATAGGAACAGAATAAAAATATCACCAAATGCCTTTTCTCCATGATTTCTGAAAGACAGCTTTACTTACGCTCAGCAGGTGATGATGAAGTCTTTTGCCTGATCATGGTGTGCTGCTGTGTGGAAGTCAGTCCCTGAAGTCTAAGAGGTGCTTAGTGCTGTGCCAAAGGATTTAATTTACTTACAATCTGAGCCATAAAAGCCTTTTCCTTACTGACATACATCTTATAGAATTCTAAACTGCATATAAAAGTTCATAGCTATTAAATGACTCATTGTATATATTCACAGATACCTCCACAAAGGAGCATGAAACACTGCACTAAGATATTTTTTTCCCCCACTTAATCTCCTACATTTTTTTAGGAGTTTCTCTTCATATTTTCAGAAAAGAGAGATCAAGATGTACATTCTATTCCATAGCTATTCCAGTCCTCAAAAGTTATCCTTACTCTGTAAAAACACAAATCTTGATTTTACAAAGCCCAAGAAATTCATTTCAGAGCTTACCGAGCTGAAGAGGCTTCTGGGGGAAGCCTTCACTCCCTGGGCACCCAGGATACAAATGCTGCATAGGGAGCTGCCCTTGTGAATGCAGCAAACTGCACCAAAACCCTTAATAAGGTGTGCTCATGCCCCCAGATTTCTGCACACACTTGTTCTATTTCTTCCCTTTGCTCTTTCACAGTCTCAAGCTGTGCCAGGGGAGGTGAGGCTGGATGTTAGGAAGAAGTTCTTTATAGAAAGAGAGATTGGCCATTGGAATGTGCTGCCCAGGGAGGTGGCGGAGTCACCATCACTGGAGGTGTTCAGGAAGAGACTGGATGAGGCACTTGGTGCCATGGTTTAGTTGATTAGATGGTGTTGGGTGATAGGTTGGACTTGATGATCTCAAAGGTTTTTTCCAACTTGGTTAATTCTAGGCTGTGGGAGCTCAGTCCTGGTGCCATGGTCTAGTCATGAAGTCTGTGGTGACAGCTTGGACTCGATGATCTTTGAGGTCTCTTCCAACCTTGGTGATACTGTGAGATGTTCAACACTTGTCCACACACAGACACCTGGTTAATTCTATTCCATTCCATTCCAGGTCATGTAGCCCTGCACAGACTTGAGATGTAAAGGATGCATCATCAGACTTTGCATGGGCTTCTATCAGGCCCTTCAGTGTGGCCAAATTGTGGCTGAGGTGGTCAGAAATTTGGAAAGAGTCCTTAGTCTTGCATTCTAGTTGAGAATGAAGTGTGGTAAGAACATGGTAAGGACATGGATATCTTGCAAGTGATTTATGGGCACATGCTCAGCTAGTCAAGAAAGTGAAGCTCAGAATGACACCAACAGATCTGAGGGTGAACTAGACCCTGGAAGGATGACAGTGATTATGCAGATTGCAAGAAAACAACCAAAAGTCAGCTTGCATCCTCTGTGGAGCTAAGCAGACATCCAGTCTGTAAAGAATACCTCACCAGTCACTTCTCTCTGCTGAAGTGTTTTTTGAGGTGGAGAAACAATACATGGTTTTCTTTGCTGTGTTCTACACTTTTCCAAATCCTTCTTCTCTGTCTGAATATTGACATCACAAAAATACGCTACTTACTCCCTCACACTTTAGCTTGATCTCAGCCATAGTGCTATTGAGAGCTCTGAGTCCTGGGGGATGCCTCTGGAGACACTCTGGTGACAGTCCCCGAGCCTACGAATCAATGCACAGACACACAACCTTATTCACCTTCAGCCCCTGAGCTCTGCTGCAGAGTCAAGGGCAGGCAGGAGGAGGAAGACTATTCCTATTTCTCACAAGGCAGTGCTACATTCACAGAATCATAGAATTGTTAGGATTGGAAGGGACCTCAAGGATCATCTAGTTCTGCCCCCTCTGCTGTGGGCAGGGACACCTCACACTAGATCAGGTTGCCCAGAGCCGCATCCAGCCTGGCCTTAGAAACCTTGAGGGATGAGGATTCTACCACTTCCCTGGGCAATCTGTTCCAGTGTCTCACCACCCTCATGGTGAAATGAATTACATTCATTAGAGATGGACTAGATTATTAAACACTCATTAGGGGCAACTCCTTTCTTAGAGACAAGTAGATTTCCAGCTTAAAGGCATCCAAACAGTAACAATTGTCCCTCTGTACAGCGCACAGGGAATTCCATCACAACAGAAAGAACAGCCCCGTGAGGGAGTGCTGGGACAGAACAACCACCAGCAAAACAAAACCTGCTTAGACAGTAAGTGCATTGCTCTGCTGTTCTGGCACTTAATTATAACCTTCTAAACATGGATCATAATTTAAAAGGTTTTGTTTTAATCTATTAATTATTTTTCCTTGTATCATTACCGGTAGTAGAAACTCGAAAACAACCTACATATCCTTAAGTATTTTCCTCTGGGGAAAAAAAAAAAGGATAGCAGAGGCCAGGTTTTCCAAACCTTTTTTTTTTCTTTCTATGCCATTCCACATCTCTGACCATGATGCTTTATGGCTCTGTTATTTTCAACATAAGCACTTAATGGTGTATGCCTTTTCTTTTGGCATACTGACACTTCTCTGCAGTAGATTAAGGAAACAATTTTGAGGAAGATCACATTTTTGGAGTTGCAAAATGGAAATAATTGGACTCATTGAATGCAGACTGCTAGTAACTGCTGCTATTACATTTAAAGGGAGAGATTATTTTACCCAGTGGGCTACTATTGTGGACTCTCTCCAAATATTTGACCGCTGCCTCGATATCTCTGTTCTGCAGATAAGTGAAGAAAACAACCCAAACAACCAGGAATAGCATTAACATGAGCAGAAACTTCCATATAAACACTATGTACAGGAGGTTTGAGCACACAAATGAGGGTCAGAGTGGCTGGAGAGCAGCCAGGCAGAGAGGGACCTGGGGGTGCTGGTTGATGGTAGGCTGAACATGAGCCTGCAGTGTGCCCAGGCGGCCAGGAGGGCCAATGGCATCCTGGCCTGCATCAGGAACAGTGTGGCCAGCAGGAGCAGGGAGGTCATTCTGCCCCTGTACACTGCACTGGTTAGGCCACACCTTGAGTCCTGCGTCCAGATCTGGGCTCCTCAGTTTTGGAAGGATGTTGACTTGCTGGAACGTGTCCAGAGAAGTGCAACAAAGTTGGTGAGGGCCTTGGAACACGAGCCCTATGTGGAGAGACTGAGGGAGCTGGGGTTGCTTAGCCTGGAGAAGAGGAGACTCAGGAGTGACCTTATTGCTCTCTACAACTACCTGAAGGGAGGTTGTAGACAGGCAGAGGTTGGTCTCTTCTCTCAGACAGCCAGCACCAGAACAAGAGGACACAGTCTCAGGCTGTGCCAGGGGAGGTTTAGGCTGGATGTCAGGAAGAAGTTCTTTAAAGAGTGATTGCCCATTGGAATGGACTGCCTGGGGAGGTGGTGGAGTCACCATCATTGGGGGTGTTTAGGAGGAGACTTGATGAGGTGCTTGGTTGCATGGTTTAGCTAATTGGATGGTATTGGATGATGGGTTGGACGTGATGATCTTGAAGGTCTCTTCCAACCTGGTCTATTCTACTCTACTCCTATTCTATTCTATTCTATTCTATTCTATTCTATTCTATTCTATTCTATTCTATTCTATTCTATTCTATTCTATTCTATTCTATTCTAGCACTTACACCAGTGGGTGTCCACACTAGACTACAAAGAGTCAACACTGCTGTACAGAAAGATACCAACATGAGAGCTTCCTCAGCTCCCATCTTAAATCCTTCAGATTATCTCCCCTTCCAGTTCTTCACTCCACCTCCTCACTTCACCTTTCTAAATTAAGAGGAGCTGCATCCCACATAAGGATACTACTTCTCAGTCTGTGCTGACATCTGTGGGAACCTAATAGAGCTTCAAAAAATGGCTCAGATCACTTTCTGCATCATGCACCCCGGGGTGTTGTTCAATTAGATGACTTTTCTGACCCTAAGCTATTGCATGAACCCCAGCATTTTTTAACAAATCATTGTTTGGAGTAATGGGGTTACCAGGGAGCAGCACCAGATGCAGCATTTCCACACTGTCTGCACAGAAGTAACTTGTGAAGCAATCTTGGCACTGGAAAATGGAGAGATTTGCACAGATTAGTGAGGTCAATATTTTACAAATCCTTATCCTGTGTTGCAGTGGAATGACTTCCTTGCCAGCACACACCTCCAAAAGAGTAATTTATGAAGGCATTTTTAAAGAAAGCATTTAAGAGCATGAATCCCATCACAGAAAGAAGAGCAGGAAGTTTGGTATCTAAGTAAAAGACTCCAGAAACAAGTCCCTGCTATATGTTAGCAAGATCAAATCTATTCTTGTAGGACTTGACACTCATTATTAATACTGAGCATGATTCCACCTACCTTTGAGTAGGATTCAGCTCATGTAGCTGTTACATCCAGAATAAAGATGGCCCATGTATGCTAACAACTGTAGATCTCTATCAGCACCAGACAGACCTCTCAGCACATTCCCTCTAATCTACATTAGATGTTTTCACCACAATAACATCATTCCCCAAAAACATTTGCTCACTTCCCCTTACTGTACAGACTTCCCATTCAGTTAACTCAGCCACAGATGTCCAAATTTGCCCAGCTAAGTTCAGTTTGCTTTGACCTCAGGCTTACTGTAGAAAGGGAAAACTGAAAATGATCCTTGCTTCCCAAGAGAAAAGGAGATTGTGTCAATACCCACAAATGCACTCCTGCTTTATCTAAGGTGCTGGAGTCAACATGAGAAAAAACACAGACAGAAAACTAGTTTCCTGGGCAGAGGAAGTTCTAAAACACAGATGGTCACAGTGGGTGCTTCCCAGTGCAGGCCACTCTGCAGATGGTCTGTGTGCACACAGGCTGCTGGCAGAGAGAAGCTTTGGGGCTGTCGGGCTAGATACAGGCAAGAGGTAGCCGTGGGACAATTCTTCAGCCCACAGTGCTGGTGCTTGCCAGTGCCCAGTTCTGAGTCATGGCAACATGAGGGCATGGTGCTGCTCAGACCTGGCTGCCAGCATGTAATACATTCTGCATTACTGAGAAATCTATTTTTGTCTTCTACCCTTCATTAATTCTAAGCAGCAGTCTGCCTGTTCAAAAACACTATTGATTGACACTTTATGATACCATCAATGAAAGCTGAATGACAATTTTAAAAGCCATTCTAAAAAGAAAAAAAACCAAAATTATTCCCAGAGTCTGATTAAAGTGAGCAATGATTTGTTTTCAAAAGTATCTTGAGGTAGACTTTCTGGGCCCCATAATGTTTGCACGCATACTTGTGGGTAAACACAGATCAGGAAACAGAAACAAACCCAATTGTCTTAGATGTTCCACCGATGAACAACTGACTAATAATTTCTTTAGATCACTACTGATCAGTCCTGCATTTTAAAGCACCACAGGATATCAGGTAGTGATAGGACTAGGGGGAATGGAATGAAGCTGGAGGTGGGGAGATTCAGGCTGGAGGTGAGGAGGAAGTTCTTCCCCATGAGAGTGGTGAAGCCCTGGAATGGGTTGTCCAGGGAGGTGGGGCGCCGTCCCTGGAGGTGTTTAAGCCCAGGCTGGATGAGGCTCTGGCCAGCCTGATGTAGTGTGGGGTGTCCCTGCCCATGGCAGGGGGGTTGGAACTAGATGATCCTTGTGGTCCCTTCCAACCCTGACTGATACTATGATACTCTGTGTGTTTAGTTTGAAACCTAGGAAGGCATTTCTGGATTGAATGAAGCTGTTTCTGAGTAACCAGCGAGACAGATTCAGGACTTCCTGCTACTGTGGTAGAAGTAAAGTTCTGATTTCTCACACAAATATTTTACTTTTGCCTTAAAAACATCTTAAAGAAGCTATTAGTTCATTCCCCCTGCCCCAAACTTAGTACAAATGATTTACAATTTAGTGCAGGAGTGCTGTTATACTTGGTTGGGTCTCTGAAATGCAGAAGTCATCTCATTTCATGCTGCAAAATTTTCACATAAAGATGGAATAACATTGATGATCCTAAGCAGAACCAGAGGCACTGTATGAAATGCTCTTAGCTGGTGGCCCAGGGGGAAATTAATTGTTCTTGAATGCCTTAGGAAGATCCATTTTCAGAACTGATTTGGTCATTTAAGTTCATTGATTTCACTGAGTCTTGATCACCGGAGACAAGATTAATCTCAGCTCATTCTGATCAGATCTAAATTAGATGCCTTTTCCAATAATCTTCAGCCTTCTTTACACTGCAGTCCCTAAGACCTTCTTGTCACAGCCTTACCTGATAAAGCTACTTGAAGCTTTCCAATCATAAGTTTTATCTCCACTGACACTTTCTGAAATTCTTGGAAAGTCTACAGATTTGCTGGCAAGCCTTTCAGTTGTTTGGGCTCATAATTCATCACACTGTCCTGGAATATATGACTCATAGAGGCAGGAAGAAGTGGCCTATCTTTGCTCAGGAATTAGAGCAGGAGCTCAGATCTTGTGCTCCAAGCATAATTTCAGCTTTGATTTAATTCAATTCACCATAGCAGACATATGAGTCTGGGTGTTGTTCTGTTTACTGATAGCAATCCACCTGTAATGCTAGTGTTCTCCTTTCTCATCAATATCTCTGAAGATTTCCACATGCACAGATCTATAACTAATTCATGGTATGGATATTCTCACACATTCCTAACAAAACCAAATTTCAGCAATGTCAAGACCTTGGAAGAAGCTTAATATTCCCATGGAAAATGAGCCTGAATGTGCACTCTTTTCCCAAAGGTCATATACTGATTTGTCTGTGATGCTTCCCAGTCCTCCACTGCCTTCTGAACAGGATTCAAACTTATCACTCTAATATTCTTCTGTTGTTTCTGGGGCTTCAGAGATCTCTAAAGGCAATTATGAGTTTATAGCATACAGACAGAAAAAATGCCTGATCTTTAAAAAATAACATGGATTTTATAGCCCCCATGGTATGTCATTAGCAATGCACTCTGTAATTAATATCAAGGGAAAGGTTCTCAGATCAAAATGATCACCACTGATGATATGATAAGCAGTATTAAAGCCATCTCTAGCAAAAGGTCAGATCCTCATCAGCACTAAATTAGTGACTTAAAGAATCTCTCTTGATTTGAGGCTGAAATCACTGAACCAAAGAAGAATTCAGGCTGCACAGAACTGAAGAAGAATTCAGGGACCACAGGGGATCATCTCATCCAAGCAGGGTCAGCACTGGACTGAATCCAGCTTGTATGGTTGAAATTACACCACAGTTTGGTTTTCTCTAACACTCAACTGTTGAATCCAACAGTTCAGCTAAAATGAAAAATAATATATACCTAGCACATGTTTAGAAAAGAAATAAAATCTGTGTTTTGGTTTTTTTTTAAACCTTCTTGAAGCAAAAGCAAAACAAAATAAACTGGTGTGAAGTCAATCTACGCATACTTTGGTGTCCTGCTCTCTCAATTTGTCACTACCACAAGTTTTAGTAATAGCACTGAGGTCAATATTAATATTGCCAGTGAGCCTATGCAGAACAACAATCACTATTAAAACTTCACATATTCATCACAGCATGAAAACCACTCTAGCTGCACTGCTCTGGGTGAAACCCTTTAGCACCACAGACTTCACCAGTCAGTGAAACTGCTCAAGGCCTGACTGCCTCTGCCTCAAGGAGCCTTCCTTCTCATCAGAGGAACTTCAGCGCCTGTGGAGTTTTAAGCGGAGGCTGGACTCTGGCAGCTATCAGAATAAACAGTAGAATTTCCACTTTTCTAGATAGCAAGCTGCAAGGCAAAGAGCTGCCCATGAGAGAGCTGGCTCAGTGCCCAAGAGGCAGGGTGAGAAGAGAAGGGAACCTAGCTCACCAGCACCTCACCAGCTTCCCACCAGCACCCCACCAGTAGCCGCAAGCACTGCTGGAGAGAGATCCTGCAGCAGGGCTAACCCCAGTGCCTTGGTTTTAGGCAATCCTGTACTGACTCACCATAGAATCAGAGAATCAATAAGGTTGGAAGAGACCTCGAAGATCATCCAGTCCAACCTGTCACCCAAGACCTCATGACTACTAAACCTTGGCACCAAGTACACCCAAGCTCAGCAACTATATTTTTTATGCCACCAGTTTTCAACAAGAATGTGGTTGGTATTCCTCTTTGCCTGGTACTGTTATAAGAAAGGTTAATTCAAGCTAAAATCCATCTAATTCAAGCTAAAATCCATCTAATATTCAGCTAGCACAGATTGTTACAGTGCTAACTTCAGCTGCTGCTGATTTCCACCAGTCTCCCCAGTTGAGTCTATCACTTTAAAGAAATATAAATCGACTCAAAGATTGCTGTGTTGGGATAATCAAACTCAAAAACCATAGCATTGAAAAATGCTGACTAGCTGGGGGTTTTCTTTTGTTTCACATAGATTTAAAAAAAAAAACAAAATCAAAATAATTTAAACAAAGGAATACAATTAAAATCCATTAAAATATGTTGGGAGTTGTGGCAGGAGGAATAGTTCTAATCTTTAAAGCCAGAGAAAGAGGACTCAGGTTAAAGAAACAAAAATGTGTTTTTCTGTGGCACTAGGTAGTTATAGAATCATAGAATCAACAAGGTTGGAAAAGACCTCAAAGATCATCAAGTCCAACCTGTCACCCAAGACCTCATGACTACTAGACCGTGGCACCAAGTGCCACATCCAATCCCCTCTTGAACACTTCCAGGGACGGCGACTCCACACCACCTCCCTGGGCAGCCCATTCCTCGAGTGCTGTGTCCAGTTCTGGGCCCCTCAGTTTAGGAAGGAGGTTGACTTGCTGGAGCGGGTCCAGAGAAGGGCAACGAAGTTAGTGAGGGGCTTGGAACACAGCCCTGTGAGGAGAGACTGAGGGAGCTGGGGTTGCTTAGCCTGGAGAGGAGGAGACTCAGGGGTGACCTTATTGCTCTCTACAACTACCTGAAGGGGGGTTGTAAACAGGCAGGGGTTGGTCTCTTCTCCCAGGCAACCAGCACCAGAACAAGAGGACACAGTCTCAGGCTGCGCCAGGGGAAGTTCAGGCTGGAGGTCAGGAGGAAGTTTTACACAGAGAGAGTGATTGCCCATTGGAATGGACTGCCCGGGGAGGTGGTGGAGTCGCCGTCACTGGAGGTGTTCAGGAGGAGACTTGACAGGGTGCTTGGTTACATGGGTTAGTTGATTAGGTGGTGTTGGATGATAGGTTGGACGCGATGATCTTGAAGGTCTCTTCCAACCTGGTCTGGTCTATTCTATTCTATTCTATTCTATTCTATTCTATTCTATTCTATTCTATTCTATTCTATTCTATTCCAATGGCCAACAATTCTCTCTGTGAGGAACCTTCTCCTCACCTCAAGCTTAAACTTCCCCTTGTGCAGCTTGAGACTGTATCCTGTGTGTCTAGTTGAAGCTCTCCTGTTGAGATAGGATCTTTACTATCTATTCTCTTCAAAGTACTTTCAAAAATCCTTCTCTTTTTTTCCTATAAACTTGATTTACCTCCAAAGTGCTGACACATTTTGACTGAGGTTTCTCTGTTTTAAGATATTTATGGAAGCTACATAACAGCACTGTGCTCCACTGCCACAATTTCTAATCATCCTTATTTCTGTTTTTCAGCTTTCTTAGTTGGGGGTTGAGGGGAAAGAGGGCCTCCAAGAAAAGAATCCCACCCCCCAACACCCCAAAACTGTTTCCCACAAAGGAAAGCTTTTGTTATTGTGTTTAATTGTTTGAGTCCTATGAAGTGCCACTTGTCAGAAAAGCCTAATACTTCATCTTTTAAAAAAAAAAGTCCAAGTATCATTCCATTTAACACAGGAAGAACATCACTAAATGAGAATACATCTCCTTTTCCAGAAGAAGTGAACATTAATTTTTCTTTCTTGCAGATGACCTGTCATTCCTGTGATTAGTATCATTTAATTAGGCTCATCTGCATTCCATCTATGTCTATACATGCATTCAAATACCTAGGAATCAGCCTATTTGGCATGTTGTAATGCAAATATAGGACTCCAGCAGTGTTTTCTGCGTCCTCTTCTCCCTCTGCATCATTTATTTGTACGCTGTCTTCTTTCCAACCAACCAAGGTTATCAAAAATCAGTCTTCTTAGCCATACATTTAATGTTACACCGTCTGGTTAGGCAACATTGAAGCTCTGTACCTTGGAAATGACCATGACCAGCCAGACTACGTGGAGGGGCTGGCACTGGCTATATCCCACCCCCATGCCAGCTTCTACATCCATTGCTCACTTTACTGTTTGTGAAATGGTTTTGACAGATGTTCACAGAGTTCACAGACAGCCCATTAATCTGAGCTCAGCAATACATTTTGAAATGCTAATACAGACACTAGAGAATTCAGACACTAGAGAAGTTCCAGAGTACAGACATTTAGTGGCTCTGATTCAGAAACCATTACAAGTGACATTTCTGAAAGAAAAAAGCATGTCCAGTGGATGGACACTTGGGATTTAACTACTACAACTATCTAAAACTTGTTGGTTTTATGATGAGCATCTCTAAGGAAGTCAACTTCAAAACACCACAACATTCATTTTGACTACCTGGTTCCATACAACAGCTCCTTGTATTCTCCTGAGCTCTGCTAGGTAAAGCCAGCCCCCAGCTACAGAGGCACAGCTCTGCTTCTCTGCAGAAATAATCACAGTACAGAAGTTATTTAGATGAGATTAAGAATCAGGTGAATTTCAAGTAGACCCAAGAGTGTTTTAGCACAGCAAGTATCACAAATCAACACAGTGAGATGTGCCTAGTAAAGTCTAAGTACAGGTAACTTCAGTGAGTTGGTATTTTCAGCTCCAGGCAGGCACTGTCAGGGAAGGCTGAGCCTCATATGCTTCTGTTTTCATGTCTGCAGCCCATCTTCCAGAGTACTACCCACCTGAGTTTTCCCATGACCCTGGGTATTTCATACATACCTCCAATTTCCACTGACCAGGTAGCAAAAGCCTGGTTACTGTCACGACCCCTGAATATTACTGGTGCAGGTGCAAGCCTTAACAACTCAGTGCAGACGAAAGCTCTTTGGTTTGCTCATTCAGAGGAGCAATTCTTTGAGCTACATCTGTTTGCACACCTCTGCAAAGCCTAGCATGGACTCCAAGGGAAGGACTTGTCCTTTGTTCTGACATAAAACAAAGGTGAGCCTGTTTGTGCCTGTAAGGTACTTATGTTAAAAAAGGGGTGGTAGGAAGGCAGATGTCAAGGCTATCACATTGAAAAAGGCAACAAAACCATTGCTGTGGAGCTCAGGGCAGTCAGCCTCTCCAACAGCTCAACTATAAGAAGGTCCTGACACTGTTGGGAGCCCACTGGACCCCTTTGCTCATCCAGCTCTCCTGATATGTCTGAGCTGAGCAAGCCCAACCCACCCCATTCCCTGTAGGTGACAGTTACCCTGAGCAGCATTCACCTGGCAGGCAGAGACTCAGCATCCCTTGCATGCTCTCACAAATGGAAGGCAGTAGTAATATCCAACATCAAGTTTTCTATTGTGTGCAAGCTAGTAGAACACACAGCCTGATGTTTAAGAAGGACATTGAGACACTTGAACGTGTCCAGAGAAGGGCAGTGAGGCTGGGGAGGGGTCTGGAGCACAGCCCTGTGAGGAGAGGCTGAGGGAGCTGGGGTTGTTTAGCCTGGAGAAGAGGAGGATCAGGGTAGACCTTGCTGTCTACAACTCCCTGAAGGGAAGTTGTAGCCAGGTGGGGGTTGGTCTCTTCTCCCAGGCACCCAGCACCAGAACAAGAGGACACAGTCTCAAGCTGCACCAGGGGAGGTTCAGGCTGGATGGTAGGAAGAAGTTCTTCCCAGAAAGAGAGATTGTCCATTGGAATGTGCTGCCCAGGGAGGTGGTGGAGTCACCATCCCTGGTGGTGTTCAAGAGGGGATTGGATGTGGCACTTGGTGCCATGGTTTAGTCATGAGGTCTGTGGTGACAGGTTGGACTTGACGATCCTTGAGGTCGCTTCCAGCCTTGGTGATTCTGTGATTCTGTGCGGCTGCAATGTTTTTGTCTCTCAGATTCCTGTCCTCCTTCTCTGACACAGTGGAGCACAAAGAAAGGTCTCACAGCTGCTTGTGCTGCCATGCTCATCTATCTGCTGGCTTTGTTTTGTCTAGCTGTGGCTCTTGCAGGAAGGCTAGCCTTTTATTTGCTTACAAAGCATACATATACCTTTATTTGCTTACATATACACCTCATTTGCTTGCAAAGCACTCCATTCAGAACAAACTCAGCTACCGCTTCCAAGGTGGCTTGGGTGTACCACTGAGACACTTGCTATTTATGTTAAAAATAAACCAAGATCTGAAAAATAACAACATTCCTCTTCAGATTTCTTTCTATTTAGTGAGCTGGTGCTAAATAGTGGAAGTGTAAAACAGCATTATCTACAAAAACAAACAAACCAACCAAGCAACCAAACACGAAAGCACAGTTATTTCCCAAGAAGATGGGGTTTGCAGAAAACAAAGGAATTTTATGCTATAAGATTTTGTTTAAATCCAACAAGACATTATTTCGGGTAGCATGGTAACTTGGCAACAACAACAGTTCTCTCTAAAGAGATTAAAATACTTTGATAAATAGCTTTAATTTTCTTTTGTCTTGAAGTTATCCCTTGTAAGTGGTGCATTGCTGCACTAAGGCAGGCCTCTTTCATGTGAAAAACAAGGATTGGGAAAAAGAAAACAGAAGAGCAGAACATGTTCATTTTCACCACTTGTATTCACAGTAACAAGGTCACACTTGGCTCTTCAGGGCTTTTGTACTTTTTTAATCCCAAGGCTTCACTGCACCACTGGAGGAAGGCATATTCTCTCAGCTATCCCTTTGCCATCATAAGGAAGAAAATTGCTATAGACCCCGGTGCAGTACTGCAGACAGCAAAGCAAAGGGCAAAGCCTTCAACTGCTCTGACAAACATCATAACTTCCAGTCTGATATTAGGAAACAAATATTACAATGAGTGATCAAACACTGGAACAGAGCTTAAGAAGTTCCCAGACTCAAGCTGTGCCAGGGGTGGTTTAGGCTGGCTGTTAGGAAGAAGTTCTTCACAGAAAGAGTGATTTGCCATTGGAATGGGGTGCCTAGGGAGGGGGTGGAGTCACCATCACTAGAGGTGTTTAAGAAGAGACTGGATGAGGCACTTGGTGCCATGGTTTAATTGATTAGATGGTATTGGATGATAGGTTGGTCTTTTCCAACCTGGTCTATTCTATTCTATTCTATTCTATTCTATTCTATTCTATTCTATTCTATTCTATTCTACTCTACTCTACTCTACTCTACTCTACTCTGTTCTATTCGTCTGCATCTCCCCTCTTTTAGTTTAAAACCATCACCCCTTGTCCTGTTGCAAAAGGACCTGCTAAAAAGATTGTCCCAATCTTTCTAATGGTCTTTTCCAACCTGGTTAATTCTAAGTTGTGGGAGCTCAATCCACAGGAGATGTTCAACACTTGTCCAGACACAGCCCCAAGTGCCTGGGCAGATCTGCTTTGATTAGACTGGGCTGCCAGAAGTCCCTTCCAATGGAAGTTGGTTTATGATTCTGTGGGCACATGATGCTTCACAAACAGTTTAGAATTACCCCTGATCTGTCTGCATGTGTGCATATATTTAACACACTCACTCACAAGCTGAGTGGAAACGTGCCTGTTTGCACATGCCCCTTCAACATATGCACATCCTCCTGGATCATAGAATCATAGAATTGTTAGGGTTGGAAAAGACCTCAAGGATCGTCTAGTTCCAACCCCCTGCCATGGGCAGGGACCCCTTACACTAGATCAGGTTGCCCAGAGCCACATTCAGCCTGGCCTTAGAAACATGGATGCATTTGCATATAGGATTTCTTGAATACTTTGTAAAGAATTACACCTTCTCCACTCTTGTTTACTCTGTCTCATCAGCTGTGAAATTGAGATGAATATAAAGTGGCCCTTTTTGCCACAAATACCAGTGTGTGGCTTTAAGTTTTCATGCCTGTTAGACTGAAGCTTGTTGCACTAAAAACTTCCTATGGCTCCTGTCAAAGGTACGGGGCTTTGGCAACGGAGATAGCTTTCAGCCCAGTATCTTTCAACTGTAAAAACTAATCCAAATCAGAAGGATCAAAGATGATGGCAAGGAAAAGGTAGTTTTTGTTGCATCTGTAATTGCACTGAGATATCTGGAAGCACTTTTAGATACAGTTGATGATTTTGCAGCCAATTTCAAGGCAAGTTCCACTGTAGAAATTGAATCAGAAACCTTGAACGTTTAGCTATTACAGTTGTGTAACAGGATTATGCCTCAGTCTTCCTGCTTTTTTTTCAACTGCAGGGCATGAGCTAGGGGATTTTCTATGTAGTAAATGAGAAACTCCAGATATTCCACATTAATTTCACACACTGATAAGTACAATGCATGCTCTGCTAAAGATTTCTCTGGATTCTTTACAGGTAAGTCCCCATAAATGGTGTTTGCTGTTTTTTAAATGCCTCTGCAAGCTTAGAACCAGCCAACAGGAATCAAGTTGTACACAGTTGGGAGGAACTGTGCTGTAAAGTTTGGCTTCATTAGAAGTCACTGTAACCAAAGCAAAAGGCTCTGCACTCAGTTAATTAACACGATGTAGCGATGGAGCTGCAGTTTTCCATCCTACCTAGCCCAGTGTGTGGCAGCCCACACAGAGAAGCCACAGTGATCTACCAGTACTACAAAATCCAAGGAAAAGACAACCCTCATCAGCCTAACTTTTCTCTATATGCAGTTTATTTAAATTACAATGTTATATAACTCTTTATAGAGTTGCTCCTAGTTTTCTGATTTTTTTTTTCTACTGTGTAACCCGTTGATTAAGAACCAAATCCTGTTGAAAGATCAATAGCTGGAGCTGTTTCCACATTTTCAAATACAAAGGCACCATTCATAACTTAATAATTAGACATGTAGGGCACACATGGTTGCACTCTGATGATTAAAGAAGAGCATGAACGCTGAACAGAGTACCTAAGAGCTTTGACATCAGCTGCAAGAATAATGTGTTTGCAAAGCAAAGAAGAGAAATCATGGGTTTTCTCTTGCCTATCCACAATTGCTTTTTCTCATGAACCCACCTCATCAATGCCAGAGACTCTGGCAGAAGCAATTTAACAAGCATTCAGTTTTGTACAAAGATTGACCCAACTCTTGCGTCACAGATACAAATGCATCTGATGTCTATATTAGAGATCAACAGCTTAGCAACCTCTAAAGGCAGAAACATCAATTCTTTTCCTTTCATGCACACTGATCTGTTTCTATTTAGATATCTTTGTATGCTTCCCTGAGTACATCGCCCACCCATATCTACTTCTGCCCCTTGTCCTCTCTTTGCAAACTTCCCACCCTCCCTGCAGGGTGTATTTCTAGCAGCTGGGATCTCTCCCACACAGGTCATTGCTCCTTACACTATGAAATAGCAAGCCAACTACATAGACAGAAAAGAGGTTACACTGAAAGAAAAAAATCCGTCTGCTATAAAAGCCCCAACACTTCCACCACAAACAGTGATCTTGATGTCTTTAAGTTAATGATGTCTACCCTCACAGATGTACATGAGCCACACTAAAAGGTAGAGTCACTAGAGAAAAGTAGTTTCATACTTAAAATGCATCAATGCATACTTGCAAGATTCTGATTAAACATCTTTCACCATAATGGTGCTTACACACTGATTCTTAAATACTTAAGTGTGACACTATTCCAGAACACTGTATAGAATTAGAATTAATTAGAATTAGAATTAACCAGGTTAGAAGAGACCTTTAAGATCATCAAGTCCAACCTATCATCCAACACTAATCAACTAACCCATGGCACCAAGCACCCCATCAAGCCTCTTCCTAAACTCCTCCAGTGATGGTGATTCCACTACCTCCCTGGGCAGCCCATTCCAATGGCCCAATCACCCTCTTTATGAAGAACTTCTTCCTAACATCCAGCCTAAACCTCCCCTGGTGCAGCTTGAGAATGTGTCCTCTTGTTCTGGTGCTGGTTGCCTGGGAGAAGAGACCAACTCTCACCTGGCTACAACCTCCCTTCAGGTAGTTGTAGATGTCAGTAAGGTCTCTGAGCCTCCTCTTCTCCAGGCTAAGCAACCCCAGCTCCCTCAGTCTCTCCTCACAGGGCTGTGCTCCAAACCCCTCCCCAGCTCTGTTGCCCTTCTCTGAACATGTTCCAGCGAGTCAACCTCTTTCCTAATCTGAGGAGCCCAGAACTGGACTCAGTACTCAAGGTGTGGCCTAAGTAGTGCTGAGATACAGGGTAGTAACAAAACATATGAAAGTGCTCTTAAAAATACTTTCCTCATTAAGCACATTTCCACAGCCTGACCCCTTTTGAAAAGGAGCTCTCTTTTGCTCATCTCTCTGCAGAAAAGCACACATTACACAGTGCTTCATATTCTTTACACAGTAGCTAAGCATTTGAGGACGGTATAGATAAGCACTGTTTAAACAGTTTCCATCTGCTTCTCTCATTGTTATAGATAAAGAAAAGGGCATCAAAGTGTACCAAAGGTGCAGATGCTCTGAATTCTCATGCTCAGTTTTGCACTGGAGACATAATTCAGGAAATGCTTTTCTAACACCACTCATTTGGCATGTGCAAAGTTCAATCTATCTCCTCCTGACTCAGCCTCCCATTTGGAGAAACTGCGTTCGGCTTCGTCTCTGCTCACAGGCTGCTCAAATGTTCGAACACAGACCTCCTGCCATGTAACCTCTCTGTACATCTGCTCTAGATACATCCACCTAGATTATTGCCCTTCTCTCTTTGTAATTTTATTTTGTTTTACAGCTTTACAAATCTGAGCACTTTTTATACTGCAGTATCCTGTATCATAAATTAACTACAGGGGACAAAAATCAAATCTTGCTTTCTTGACAGGAAATGTCATTTCAACATCAAATGTTTCTTTCTAACCATGATCTGTAAGTTGAGACATGCAGAGCTGACTTGTCTCATATCCACTTGGTTTGTCATGTCCTACAGGTACATAAGCCTCGTGTAAGGCTTATCAGATTCCTGAGTCAAACAAAGCAGCATGGAAACAAAGACATAGTTAGAGCTTTCATCAGGATGACAATGCAGTGGTTGCCCTGATCTACACAACTGTCTGGAATTGTATTGGGCAAATACTAATAAAATGATCCTTACATTTTTTTGGTAAATGATCAGTAGTGACTCAGCCATAAGCTTTTTCCTTTAGACACAGTCATAGACTCACAGGGTTCAACCCAATAGGGTTGGAAGGGACCTCAAGGATCATCTAGTTCCAACCCTCCTGCCATGGGCAGAGACACCTCTCACTAGATCAGGTTGCACAAAGCCACATCCAGCCTGGCCTTAAAAACCTCCAGGGATTAGGCTTCCACCATCTCCCTGGGCAATCTGATCCAGTGTCTCACCACCCTCATGGTGAAGAACTTCTTCCTGACATCCAGTCTGAATGGACGGGATCTCAATGGAGATAGAAATAGGGATGAACAAGAAAGAAAAGGTAGAAGACAAAGCACCTAACATTCATTCTCACAGTGTCTTTTTCTGTACTTCAGAAAGTTCCTGCAGTTTGCAAATGAACTTTCCTCTGTCTGGAATTGAATGCATGCAAACTCATCTTCATACAAAAATGTAAATAGCAGTATTTGATTTAGTATTGAAACACAGTGACATTTCAAATGGAGTAATTAGAAAGTCAGAGGTACTGTGACAGACTAAATAGACTTTAGTCTGGAAAGCAAATGCCTCTTTTAAATTGAAATATTTAAACTTACTGTCAGATTAATGAAGAATGTGAATCATTTCAAGCCTTTCAGACGAGAATAGGAAAAAGTAAACTCAGTTCCTTAAAAGAATAAATGTTGAAGCACAGTGAAATATTTATGTTGTCAGGCTCCATTACTGAGTCTATTCCAAGTACAAAGGTGGCCTTTAAACGAGAACCACAGAGAAATGCAACATCACCCATGTATTTTGCATTGATTGTTCCAAGCTGTATAGAATAAACGAGAAGATTAGTGTCTTTAATGGTAGATATCATTATCACGTTGTCCTCTTGAATTCTGGATTGTAATCACTAATAACATTCACTGGAAAAATGGTCTCCGTGGACCACCTCTGAAAGCTGAGCACAAATGATTGACACATCCATCTCATCTGTTTTTATCAACACAGGGGAGCAGTATTAGTCCTGTGTCAGAAAAAGGGTATTAATGTCAGAATTAAACTCACATCCTACATAAATTACAGAAGATAAAACATAGCTTGAAATTCCTTTGCAGTCATGTTTCACTCACAGCAGTCTATATTTATTGTATCATATTTTTGTGACACCAAGGACTAATTTCAAATTACTCTTTCTGCTCTTATGAGATAAGTTCACTTCTCACTTCTGAGCTGTCGTAGGGTTGGAAGGGTAAGGCCAAAAAGCCTCCTCCCTCCCCCCTGTAAAGTAAAGGGAAGGAAAAAATTGAAGGGAAAGAAAAAAAAACCTCACAGCTGAATTAGCAAAGCAGTGGAGCTGTATATTTACAAAACAATGTAGGATATGCAGGGAAATATATACAAATTTACAATATTTACAATATATACAAAGATATACAACAGAGTAGCACAGAAATGAGAGTTCCCCCTCTGCTGAGGGGGTTCCCCACCTCCGCTCTCCCCCTCTCTCCCCCTTTTCCCCAGAGCGGGTTAGAAAGAGAGAGAAAAGAGAAAAAAAAGAGTTAGAAGCAGTTGTGTTAATTGGAAAGCAGTTAATACAGGCCTTATCAGTTTTCAAGGCCAAAGCCTTGGCCAAAAGCCCAGCACAGAGAGCTGCTGCCCTGCGGAGGAGCGGAAGCAAGACTGATAGAAAAGTGCTGGAATGCCCAGGATACCCTCCTGCACTCCCAGTTCAGAAGGTGCTTCCTCCCACTCTACCAATGAAATTAGTTTAGATCCTTCTTTTCGTTTATCAACTTCCGTCCACCATATTCCCTTTCTTAAGGGGACAGCCCCAACCGGTGACATGAGCATCTAAGAGCCCAGTTTTGTAACCATATAAACTGCAACACTCCTGGACCATCACTCTGAAATCAGGATTTTAACAATGAGAAGCTGTCAATGTGCTTTTCAAATGTTGACTATGGAGGGAAAGAGCATAAAGGTATAGTCACACCTGTAAAACATCAAAGCCAAAGGACAAAGGCAAGAAGAGTTAAGTTATTCATAAGAATGGAACTAACCCTTCAAGTATGAATAATGTAGACATATTTCTTGTCCCTTGTGAAAAACCTCTAATTTGAATTATAAGAATCTGTTGGGGGGGAAAAAAAATGTCATTTTTTATCCAAGTTGAAACTGAGCTTGTACAGCTTTATAGTTACTTCAATATTTAAAATTTATTAATGTGTGAGACTGGAATAAAGTAACCCATTAGAGGCCTTTATTAGAAGAAAGAAGATGAAGTTCTACATGGCAAAAATAATTCCTGGTGAGAAAATAAAAATAAAATCATAAAGTAGCCATGAATGAGGAGGAAACCACAGCAAGCACTGCTCTGTGCACTCACTCAGACTAGAGTATTGCTTCATTACTACAGTGGGAAATTCACTATGAGTAAATTATTTCTCCTTGACTTTTCTGCTCTCAACCATTTTTCTGTTTTTCATTTGGTTTTGGCTGGTTGGGTTTTGGGTTGGTTGGTTTGTTTTTTTACCTATCTCTTAGGAGGAGGGGAGGAGGAGGAGGGGAGGAGGAGGAGGGGAGGAGGAGGAGGGGAGGAGGAGGAGGGGAGGAGGAGGAGGGGAGGAGGAGGAGGGGAGGAGGAGGAGGGGAGGAGGAGGAGGGGAGGAGGAGGAGGGGAGGAGGAGGAGGGGAGGAGGAGGAGGGGAGGAGGAGGAGGGGAGGAGGAGGAGGGGAGGAGGAGGAGGGGAGGAGGAGGAGGGGAGGAGGAGGAGGGGAGGAGGAGAGAGGAGAGAATAAACCAGGTTGGAAGAGACCTTCAAGATCATTGCATCCAACCTATCATCCAACACCACCTAATCAACTAAACCATGCAACCAAGCACCCTGTCAAGTCTCCTCCTGAATACCTCCAGTGATGGTGACTCCACCACCTCCTCGGGCAGCCCATTCCAACGGGCAATCACTCTCTCTGTGTAAAACTTCCTCCTAACCTCCAGCCTAAACCTCCCCTGGTGCAGCCTGAGACTGTGTCCTCTCGTTCTGGTGCCGGTTGCCACTGGGTGGGTTTAGACCGGACAGTAGGAATTTTTTTTTCCATGGAAAGAGTGGTCTGGCATTGGAATGGATGCCCAGGGAGGTGGCTGAGTCACCAACTCTGGATGTGTTTAAAGGTCATTTGGATGTGGTGTTTGGGGATATGATTTAAGGGTGAACTTTGTAGATGAGGATTATTGGTTGGACTTGGTGATCCTGAGGGTGTTTTCTCATCCTGAATGTTTCTGTGATTCTGTGATCACCAAGTTGAATATTTTAATATAAATACACTCATAATAAAGTATATAATGACTATATGCAATAGTCTGCACTTCAGCTGGGTTCTGTTGCACAAATGCTTTTTTTAAATGGGGCAGCTTTGAAGGATGCTCTGCGCTACCTCCAGCATGCAGCCAGGAGAACCAAAGCATTGATGAGTGACTCAACCAACTCAGAGAAAATGTTGGTGAGAGCCAGCTACAGGTCCTGACCTGTCTTGGTAACCAACTTAAACATCAGAGCAACTTTACTCTTAATGTAATATTTGATTGTGGCATTTGTAATTTGCAGAAGCAGGATGAAAATAAGGCATAGTGCTAATAAGTAGGAGGGCAGACAAGTGATGGAAAGGGTATAAACATTATCTTTGTTAAATGAAGTAGGTGATGGAAACCATTCATTATTTGTTTCAAAGATTAATTGATTTGGTCCATCTGGTGATAAAAGTACAAGAGGAAACAATTTTAGTGTCAAAACCCAGGCTCTGCAGCCAATGCAAATAAATCAGAGGAGAGAGAACAGGAGGGGGCTTCAATCACTGGGCTTTCCAAGCAGAATGTGAAAACAATTAATGCAACAGTTGCATAAAGACCAACTGCTGATGTACATAAATAATGGCCAGCAGCTTTCAAACTTCCAAAATCAGTAAACAGCAACACACAGCTGATGATCTGTTTTCATGATGAATGTTCAAACTCTGAAACAAAATAATTACCAAGAAAACACTTCAAACAAAAAGAACAACAACAAAAAAACCAACCCTGCACACATGGCATCTGAAAACATCAAACAAAAATGGAAACCAGCCAGAGGGAAGAGAAAAGGAAGGAAAACCCCAACCTGACAGACTGTACTACAACTGCTTTTTGCAGAATCAATCTGTTTTGGAGGCTGCTTGATTCTGGCAACTAGAAACTGCTTAATGAGCCATTAGGAGCACAGGATTTGCCACATAGAGAAGCCCATTTATTTGTCCAGTTTAGTACTCTGACTATACCTGAGGCTTTGGAGAAAGATGCAAAGGACACCCAGGAGCATCCAGGAGCAGGACTAGGCTATTTGAGGAATACTCTATCATGTGGAAAAAAGGGGGGAAAAGGCAAATACTAAAAGAAAAGGATGAAATTTTATTGTAGGATGCAATTCTCTGAAATGAAACAAATACCTCCTAAGCTCTGAAATGCTGACTTGTGTCCCAGAGCAAGGATCTTTCTTCCTAGGAGACCACTTGCCTGCAAGAATCTCCATCAGGCTTTTGCCTCCAGTCTGCACTGCTCACTTCTGCTTCCATGGTTCTGATCTAAGAGAAGATGACCCAACCATGTAATTCAATTACTCTTATAGCACTGGCAGTTAAACATGCAAAGGCTGTTAAATTCTGAACTGGTCGTTAAGCTATACAGTGACTGCATTTGGTTTGATGGCTCCTTATACTCACGAGTACATTTGACAAAGGTCCTAACCAGCACTTCATTCCAGCAAAACTGATGTATGGCCAGCTCATGTTGAAGCTAATTTGCTCCTGACATCACAGAAAGGAGTGTCTGTACAGGCTTCAGTGTATCCACTACTGTATCAAATGAGAGATCTGTAACTTCTCAGGAGGAAGGTTTGGTGCTAATTGTTTACACAGGCATTGCTGTCCTTGTAACAACATCTGATCTTTTGTAGAGCATTCCCAACTATGCTATAGTTCTCTGGAAGCTGTAAGATCCAAGCTAGCTTTTAAATTAAAATTCCAAAACTCAGGCTATGTAAATACAAATACCTTTATGGTTTCTATCCCTCAGTGTGATCATACCAGAAGGTCTTAAGAACTTGCTGACTCAAGGCTATGAATATCCACCTGTACACACACATCATGACTTCTGCAGCACTGTTCAGATCTTAACTGATGTTACTGCTATTTTTGGTAACTATTCTAGATAAAATTTGGCAGCAAAACAAACAATTGTTAATGATCATTAATCATCATTAATATTAAAGAGAAAGACAAACCAGATGAAAAGCACAGACAAACAAGTACAATTAAAACTAAAGCCCAAATATGTAGCAATCCTCAGTATTCTGGAACAAAAGAGATCTCTGGGGAAGACACAACAGCAACCTTCAGCATTTGGACCATGTGCAGGAGTTACCATTGACCTACTTAGTAAGTCTGGACTTTCTAGGCAGCTTGAAGGTAATGGAAAGTACAAAGGGACCCCTGTCTTCATGAAAACCTCAGAGGAAAAATCAGTGCTCACCTAATGCATTTGTGAGTAGTCACAACTCCCCTGAATGCACTAAGCACCTGCTTTTAGTTTACACTTCCCTGGAAAGAAAGGTTTGTATTTTGTTTGAATAGTCGTGGGTGATAGAGGATGCCAATTCTCAGCCTGCATGTCATGAAGCCCAAGTCATTTTGGGCTGGAGTCATGATTTTTAGTCACTGCATGGACTGACATAAAACCTCATTAAAATTGTCACTTTGTTGGGAGACATTCATGTAATCCTCCTGCATGCCTGATTGCTTTCTTAATAACATTGCTGATGAAACTCATCTGCATTTGTTGGTGCTGGCAGACCTGTTCTCTCAGTATTCTTGCCCAACCTTAGCTGGAGATGTATCTGGGTAGATTCTGGCCCCCTACTTCCTAACAACATTACTATTATTTTTTTAAAACCCTCTGAAATAACAAAATAAAAGTCACAAAATGCCTTGTAGAACAAAAGAACCAGGAAATCAAATCAGCCTAAGACTAAAGCATCTAATATATACACCTAGCTTGCAGGGCAAGTCTGTAAGCAGAGAGACAGGCAGGCATTTTCCAGGGAAAGAGTGTGCCACTGGAACATCACCTTGGGCTAAGCAAGAACTTTGGAGGCTTTGTCAGTGTGGCAGTTTTAGGCTGATGCCTGGGAAAACTTTCCACAAATTGAGTAGAAAGTGATAGAATGTAAATAAATTATCATTGGATGTAAAAGGAAAAATAGTGATAAGATCTAAATAAATCTCATTGGTCTGATAACTCACAAAGTTAGTTGTACAAACTAACTTTTTGTCTTCGTGGCTTCTTTGCTCTAGCAGACACCTGCTAGTGATTTTGCTTGGCTGTTGCTGACTTTGGCTGCATTCTTCTTGTGGCTAAGTACTAAAAAGCTACTCTTTGCTCTTCTCTCTCTCTTTTCCCTTGTATGGAGTAGGGGAAGGCAGCAGGGAAGGGAAAGCTGTTGGTAACCCCCTGGTTTTGTCCAGTGGGGGGGCCTTGTGTTTATAAATTGTAAATATTGTATATTTTGTACATATTCATTGCATTTCATATTTCTAGATTTTAGTTTTGCTTGCAAATGTAGCTTCATTTGCTTTCCAACTGAGCTGGGGGAGCTGGGGGGTAATTTCAACCCACCGCAGTCAGCCACAGAGGTCTGTTGAAACTCTGACCCTGGCAAGATTACAGAATGCATAAAGTATAGCAGAAAGCTAATAGCTAGTGAGTTGAGGGGGTGGTGGTTCATGTTATTTTGTAAATTTTCCAAGTGTGATCAAAGCAACAGCCATATAAAAATACTGCACCAAACTCTGCTTTCATTTGCTCTCTATAGTTTCTGTGACTGACGCGTACTGACATTTGTGACCACAAACAGGGATTAAACATGCACTACACCTCAATTAAAAAAATCCTTATTTAGAGTAAAAAGAGCACCAAAGGCAGGTTTTTCTCCCCTTTCTCCTCACTTGTTTTGACACCTTTTGAAATATCCTGTCAATATATTTTTATTGACTACATGTATTAGCCGATACCTGTTTTGATACAGATGAACAAGAGAGAATCTGACATCAAATCCATCTCAGTTCAGCTACACAGACCGTGAGATGAGATTCCTGACACATCTGTTGACTGGATTGGACATGTAAGCTGTGAAAAATGCTTGCTAACAGCTGAGTGTACAGATGACTGTTCTCCATTTTTTGGAGTTATGTCCTGCAATCACAAGTATAATTTGAAAAGCAGGACTGAGCAGAAGCTAGAGTAAACCACCAAGTAATGAAACTATAGTCCAGGAACCAAATGTTCTGTGAAGGAAATTTTCTGATTTGAAATACTCATTGAGAAAGTAGCCCTCAGGAAAAAAAAACCCTCCCAAGAGAAGACACAAAGTCCATTTTATATAAAAATACTATGAAAGGACTAAATAAAATAGTATCACCAGGGGAGGTTTAGGCTGGATGTTAGGAAGAAGTTCTACATAGAAAGAGTGATTGGCCATTGGAATGTGCCGCCCAGGGAGGTGGTGGAGTCACCATCACTGGAGGTGTTTAAGAAGAGGCTGGATGAAGCACATGGTGCCATGATTTAGTTGATTAGATGGTGTTGATTAGATGATCTCGAAGGTCTTTTCCAACCTGGTTAATTCTATTCTATTCTATCCTATCTTAAAACCTGAAATGTTTCAGGACACGCATATAAACAAGCCAGATATTTTCTCCATGCCAAAAAAAAACCCATTCTCCATCTTAGCTCACAAGAATACCTGCACACCTAAAGGTTTTGTAGTCTTTCAACAGATCTCAACTTTTCAAACTCATTCTCTAATCATCACCTTCTCTTTCTACCTTTGAGCCTTTTGTAAAAGCTTGGGGAACCCTCGAAGGTGGAGATTTCACCATCTTTCCAGGTCCTGATCCTGGTTGTCAAATAAATATTTGACCACAAATAAAAATGTTATGTCTGGCAGGACTTTATTTATTTATTTATTTATTTATTTATTTATTTATTTATTGACAAAATGTCTGCTGGACTGTTCTATCACACTAAAGTGTATCTTTAAACAGTGTGGAAATCTCAGCAATTTTAAATGATGCTTGAAAATTACATTGTTGACTTTCACATCTCTGTAAAGTCCCTGCTTGGGCTATAAAAGGAAATTCTTGAAGCATGCAGAGTCATGTATCAGGCATCTCAAGTATTAATTTCATGCCTTGTTAGGAAGGCCAGACCACCACCACTATGGTCTAACCCTGTGAGTGACAACGCAGCAATGATGGTGTTAAAGTCTTCATAGAAATACAGAGGTGCACTGGCAGACACCCACATCCTTCTCTAGACCATCCTGGTTCTTTGTAGCAACAGCCCAAGGCTCAGACACTGCTCAAACACCTGAAAGCTGGCCTTTGGCCACAAGAGACCAGGTTGCTATCCAGGTGAGGACATGAAGGGTAGCAGGTTCCATTGACTGCATCTCCCTGTTCTAATATGTCCCTCTCACAACCATACACTGACATAATAAATATATTCAGAAAAGATTTGCTGAAATATTGCTGCCATGAAACCCTGAAGAAGTTTGTTAACACAGTTTTACATCTTGGCAGGTCAGCAAAAGAAAGTTCATAATGACTTCAACAAATGAAGTGCATAAGGAGTTTCCAAGCTGTAGTTTGAGTATCAAGAGAATAAACCATTTGGAATAAACCAAACCAGGTTGGAAGAGACCTTCAAGATCATCGTGTCCAACCCATCAACCAATCCAACCCACCCAAACAGCTAACCCATGGCACCAAGCACCCCATCAAGTCTCCTCCTGAACACCTCCAATGACGGCGACTCCACCACCTCCCTGGGCAGCCCATTGCAATGGGCAAACACTCTTTCTGTATAGAACTTCTTCCTAATATCCAACGTGAACCTCCCCTGGTGCAGCCTGAGACTGTGTCCTCTTGTTCTGGTACTGGCTGCCTGGGAGAAGAGACCAACCTCTGCCTGTCTACAGCCTCCCTTCAGGTAGTTGTAGAGAGTGATAAGGTCTCCCCTGAGTCTCCTCTTTTCCAGGCTGAGCAATCCCAGCTCCTTCAGCCTCTCCTCATAGGGCTTGTGTTCCAAACCCCTCACCAACTTCGTTGCCCTTCTCTGGACTCGTTCCAGCAAGTCAACATCCTTCCTAAACTGAGGGGCCCAGAACTGGACACAGTACTTGAGGTGTGGCCTAACCAATGCAGTGTACAGGGGCAGAATGACCTCCCTGCTCCTGCTGGCCACACTGTTCCTGATGCAGGCCAGGATGCCATTGGCCCTCTTGGCTGCCTGGGCACACTGCAGGCTCATGTTCAGCCTGCCATCGACCAGTACCCCCAGGTCCCTCTCTGCCTGGCTGCTCTCAGCCACTCTGACCCCAGCCTGTAGCTCTGCATGGGGTTGTTGTGGCCAATGTGCAGAACCCAGCACTTGGATGTGTTCAATCTCATGCCCTTGGACTCTGCCCATCTGTCCAGCCTGTTGAGGTCCCTCTGCAGAGCCTTTCTACCCTCCAGCAGATCAACTCCTGCCCCCAGCTTGGTGTCGTCAGCAAATTTACTGATGATGGACTCAATGCCCTCATCCAGATCATCAATAAAGATGTTAAAGTGCATGGGGCCCAGCACTGATCCTTGGGGCACACCACTAGTGACTGGCCGCCAGCTGTCAAACACACCACTAATCTATTTAACACAGCATAGCATCTAGAGCTGGTAAGGTGACCAGGCACTGATTGCTAGAGTTATGCCTTGTGCCTCAATTTCCTGAGTGTGTGCATCCTCAAGTCAAGGATGAGAGCACAGAAAAGAGAGAGACAGAATTCTTTGGGCAAAAGTCCAAGTACTTCTGGTTTATGGTGCATTAAAATGATGGAACTTGAAAAATAACTACTTTCAGTTTATTAAAGTCCAATTTATTCTACAAAATAAAGGATTTTTTTTGAGCCAGTGTGCCCAGTTAGCCTGTAGCAGGAACAGTGTGGCCAGCAGGAGCAGGGAGGTCATTCTGCCCCTGTACACTGCACTGATTCGGCCACACCTTGAGTACTGTGTCCAGTTCTGGGGCCCTCAGTTTAGGAAAGATGTTGACTTGCTAGAACATGTCCAGAGAAGGGCAACAAAGCTGGGGAGGGGTTTGGAGCACAAGCCCTGTGAGGAGAGGCTGAGGGAGCTGGGGTTGCTTAGCCTGGAGAAGAGGAGGCTCAGAGGAGACCTTATTGCTGTCTACAACTACC
The DNA here is from genome assembly GCF_026170545.1 of Melanerpes formicivorus. Classification (NCBI taxonomy): domain Eukaryota; kingdom Metazoa; phylum Chordata; class Aves; order Piciformes; family Picidae; genus Melanerpes; species Melanerpes formicivorus. Next base: position 9,905,563 of record NW_027142376.1, read on the forward strand.
TGAAGGGAGGTTGTAGCCAGGTGAGAGTTGGTCTCTTCTCCCAGGCAACCAGCACCAGAACAAGAGGACACAGTCCCAAGCTGCACCAGGAGAGGTTTAAGCTGGATGTTAGGAAGAAGTTCTTCATAGAGAGAGTGGTTGTCCATTGGAATGGGATGCCCAGCGAGGTGGTGGAGTCCCATCACTGGAGGTGTTTAGGAAGAGAGTGGATGGGGTGCTTGGTGCCATGATTTAGTTGATTAGATGGTGTTGGGCGATAGGTTGGACTCGATGATCTCAAAGGTCTCTTCCAACCTGGTTAATTCTATTCTAAATGCTGTCCAAAAGAATGAAATCCAAGGTTCACTAAGGGTTCTTTGTTTAAAATCTGACTTTTCTGAACACGTTTATATAAGCAACAAGATTTTTGACTTGGGAAAACAAAAGCTGTTGAGATGAACAATGGAGCCTAATGTTCTCCTTTTTCTTTTAATCCACAGGACAGTTATAGCACAGGGCAATTGCACTGGACACTCAGTCTGTGCTATGAAGGCAAGAAGGAGCAAAGTGCCGTGGCTAATGAGTATGTCACAGTGCTTTGGAGACGACAGTCTACGGCTCAGAGGGTAGTTCTGTCTCCATGCCAACTTAATGTTTATTCTTTGATTTGAGTCTGCCCAGGAGTAGCAATTAGTGCCAATCTACTAATTATTCTACACATGATAAACTGTACATACTGCAGTCCCAAACAAGTGCATTTTCCACATCCTCAATTACACAGTTTAAACAGGCACCTTCTAGGCTGAAAGATCCAAACTGCACTGCACACAACTGCTAGTTATACATATGTAAATAGGAAAGTACACCTGGAAACGCTGTCTCAAAAGGAGGGAAGAGACTCTGTAGCACTGTGTGAAATCTTGCTTTGTACTTTCCTTGCCTGAGGATTTGGTTAAACGCATTGTAATTGCTTAAATGCAATGATGCTGCATAAAGTGTCCTCTGGGAAGAAGTCAGAAGCACATCCCAGTGGAGCAGCTGCTGTTCCAGCCTGACCTAGCAGCCTCAAACTGGAAAAGATTCAGCTGCATAGCAAACACATCCATTTCTTTCTCCTCCGTTTGCCAAGCTTGCTCTAACACAGCCTAGTGTCCTAGTGTTTGACTCCTAGATCTTAGGGCAACAGCACCCAAATGTGTTCATGCAGGATAGTTTACGTTGCCTGACTAGAAAAGCCCTCCAAGGGGTGATGCAGCAGCTTGTAATCACTTTGGTGATTGTTACCATGCTCTTTTATATTAATCTGTAACATTATTCCAGATTGGGGGGGGGGGGGGGAAGGTGAGAAGAAAGCAGTGCACCAAAGCCAGTAGTCTAGCTCTAGAGTAGAGTACAACAGAACAGGTTGGAAAAAGACTTTTGAGATCATAGCATCATTCAGGGTTGGAAGGGACCACAAGGATCATCTAGCTCCAACCCCCCTGCCATGGGCAAGGACACCCCACACTAGATCAGGCTGGCCAGAGCCTCATCCAGCCTGCTCTTAAACACCTCCAGGGACGGGGCCTCGACCACTATGCTGCTTCAAAGAGGCTCTTCTATTCATATAAACTGATCTATTGTTGGGCCACTTTCTACCCCTAGTAGAGAGAAAATGAATCAGAGTAAGGGAATATCCAAGCAGTTAGAATAGCTCTTCAGTTCTAAGATCTGGATTTCCAAAGAGCTGGCCATAACAAATTTCCATCAAGCCCTAGCTGTCAGACAGTCAGGGAAGGAGACAAAGAGCTTTGGTGTGGGTGTGAACAAATATTCAGATCTCATAACAGAACTGAAGACCTCAGATTTAACTTCACAAAATGTCATCATCCATAGGCATTTAATAGTCATCAAAGAAAGCTTCTAAAGAAGCAATGGCAGGCAGGAATAGTACTTGAATTATTCACATCAGACCCAAATACTTGAAAAAAATGTTATTGCTTAATACAAGTCTGGTTTGTGGACATTAACCTAGAAATCCAAGGTCAGCAGCGTAGCACAACTGGGAAGCTGTACACAGTTTCAGCAAAAGATCACTGCATGCATGACAGATTATTATTTTTAAAGAGTACATCTATACAGAATATATAGTGGGCACTTCTTTCCCATAAACTCCTAAAAAGCTGGCTTGAATATGTACAAATTCAGATTTTAAAGCCTTAAGAGGGATTCCAGCAATAGGTTTTTAAACCAAATATTGGAAGTCAAAAAAAAAACCCCCACCAAAACCCACCTGGTAATGCTGTTGTAGTACATCCTGCTTTGATATTTCTTTTCTTATCCACTACACTCTGGTCTTTTACTCACACTGTTCCTCACTTCATAAAGCAAATGTTGCTATTAAACTCATCACCTTAAGGCTTAAGCTTCTTTTAATCACCACCAAATCACAAGAGAGTTTTCCCTCCCTCATTTATAGCAGATTCCACAGCACGCCCCCATGCTCCCCATCTCATTTGGTCTTACCTATGAGCAGTACCCTTTTGAGCTCACTCACAGATCTGGTGATGTGTCTGCATTGAAGCCTTTCTTGTAGCACTGATTATAGTGAACAAAATGAACTTGTGCTGAAAAGCACCTATTTCTTTTTCTCTCTCTTTGTTTTGTCTGTAAGCTACGAGTCTCACTTGAGCAAGTAACAAGGCTGGTTTGAAATCTGCCTAATGAGTAGCAGGTGATAGAAGTCACAAAGATTAAAATTCATAGTAAAATCTCTTAAAAAAGGGTTTTTCCCTCCCCCTTTTTTTTTGTTTCTTTGTTTTTTAGTGCACATATTCTGTCTGAATTCTGCAAAGTAATCTGTAAGTCTCACCTCACAGTATTCAGTGATTATGCAGAAACTACCTTGCCCCATAGAGCTTGCATAAAACTTGCCGGTGGCTGGCTGAGTTAATTTGGAGAGTAGTTGCGCTTCCAGATTTGCCTCAACTGTTTCAGTAGGCTTTAGGTCTCCAACAGAGATTTCCTTTAGAACCTTTCTACAGGAAGACTAAGATATATCTGTATTAATAGACCCAGGAAAAATACAGACTTATGTAGTGGTCAAAATCCCACCACAATCTCTTAAAATACTAAATAATAACATTAGTCAAGTATTTGGCAACATGAAGTAATGAGGAAAATATGGGTAAACATAGAGAGTGCTTGAAAATGATCATAAATATGCTAGTCACCAGAACAAGTAAGCAGCATTTAAAAACCACTGTTTTGAAGTGGTTTCCCCAGTAAGTCCCTACTGCACTGTTTCTGTTCTGAAATGTTTTCAGTGCTATGCATTAGTGCATAATAATAAACACAAGTACAAAAATCAAATCTAAGCAAACCTACTCAGCATATGCTCCAGATTCATACACGAAATAAGGACTAGCGAGAAGCTGTTCGGTTTTGCTGCTGCCAAAGCCTCTCCAAGAAGAAAAATCACACAAATAGTAGTATTTCTCTGACTGTTTTTTCTGCTGATAAGCTCAGGATGCTGGGTTTTTGTTTGTTTGTTTCCTAAATATCAGCCTGCCCTTCATCTGAACACCTAAGTGAATAGTGCAAGTCTGGATTTGTGGCTGAAACCTAATTCCACTGCTCCAATGAACTCTGCATTTTCATGTTTAGTATTTGATTGGTGAGGCTCTAAATCCCCTGAAAAAAAGGCTGAAAAAGAGGGGTTTTATTTTTTCATACTCTTCAACTTTGAGGTGCAAATGTGCTGTAGGAGGCTTTTATTTCAGACTTAACTCTGTACAGAACCTGGAGTTAGTGAGCTTACTGTCAGCTTGTCTGTTTGAAGGAGCCATCTGAGATACTGGAGGATATCTTGTTATTTTACTGAAACAAAATGGTGCACTTCCAACACCTCTTCAACACATGGAAAGTAAGCTCCACACTGAAGGGATTTCTTCTCAGTCATTTCTCCATTCAATGCTGCATGGTTGTAAAGTCACAGCAGTTAAACATCATAGAATCATAGAATCAATAAGGTTGGAAAAGACCTCAAAGATCATCAAGTCCAACCTGTCACCCAAGACCTCGTGACTACTAAGCTATGGCACCAAGTGCCACGTCCAGTCCCCTCTTGAACACCTCCAGGGATGGTGACCCCACCACTTCCCTGGGCAGTACATTCCAACGGCTAACCACTATCTCTGTGAAGAACTTTCTCATCACCTCGAGCCTAAACATCCCCTGGCACAGCTTGAGACTGTGTCCTCTTGTTCTGACAGTGACAAAACTACAGCAATTCACTTGATCTAAGAAATAAAGCAAGCTGTATTTCTTAATAAGAAAATTTCTTCTTGCATCTCAACCATTAGTTTCTAACTAACAATGCCTAATCCCCACCTGGCAGTGTGATGATAAAAACAAACTATTTGATTTGCCTGCCTCTCAAGCGTCATGCTATGCCGAAAGGTAACATCTACTGCAATCTTCTCATCTTCAGGTGATGTGGGGATATTGCTCCTTTCTTCCTTCATGTCACAGAGCTGACAAACAGAACGAGTCCTTAAACACCGCTTAATACAAGCTTCTTGTACACCCCAGACAGCAATAAAAGCCTGATGTGCTGATGTGTCAGGAGAGCTTGTCATCTTAGTCCCTCAGTGATTTTGATGTTGCTGTCAGCCAAGAAGACAGGTGTTTTTCCTATGCAAATTAATTCCCAGAGAAAGAAATCAGGAAAATGTGCTTCTTGTAAATAAGGTGCTGGATTTCTGCTACACAATGCTAATTCATAGCCAGAGTTGGAAGTCATTTGCATCATGAAAGAAAACTTCTGTCATCCAATTTTGATTAAGGGCAGCTATGTATGTGTGCACTGTTCCTGTAGGTAGATGAGATCTGGTTTTACTGAAGAATACAAGCAGACTTCATACTTTGTGCATAACTTTTGATGTCTACTTCAGTAAATACACTTTAAAATGTTAAATGCACACGTAAGAAACTCTATGTTGATCAAGTATTGGCAAAGAGATGTTATGCCAGAGCTACAGAAGTCTAACGAAGAAAATGGCCACATCTCCAGAGCCAAAGCAGGGTAAGTTCTCATTGCCATAGTACTTGTGTATCATCTGCTGAAAATCTGCCTGCACTGAACAGTCCAGAAACACAGGCAACACAAAGAATGTTAAACAAACCTTGTGAAGCATATGTCATGAACATGTATTATGGAGAATAATGGGAATAACAGACTCTCCTGTTAAGAGTTTGCCAAGACTCTGTCTGGGGTATAGTGGTCTATCTGAAAGTCAAATTATTTTCTCATAAAATGTGCCTCTGTATTTTCTGCCACTTAAGCTCAAGTATTAAGCAGATTTAAAAGTGCCAAAACTATCTGCATGAACTAAGAAATGATCAATTTAGGTGGCACATAGTGAAAAAGAGGTGACACTGAAAGGTGGATGCCCTCCAAATGCAATTCTTAAAACCATCCCTTTTGCTATGGTGCTAAAAGAGATGTACTAAGTCAGAAATATTTATTACTATAATTCCACTACATTTAGAGTACAGACACATAGTAGATCATGGAACTGTTTCAGCTGGAAAAGACATTTAAGATCATAGAGCCCAACCACAAACCCAGCACTGCCAAGTCCACCGTTAAAGCAGGTCCCTACAGATAAGATGTCAGTGAACACACAACTAGATAACTTTGTTATCAAGTGCTAGCAGATACCCTGAACTTAAACACAGAGCAATAGCCTCCAGATTTTAACTATGTGGAAAAAACCACAACCCTAGCCTTCCAGTTCAACAGCACAAACACACTTTGAACTTCATCTTGAGTGACCACAACTGAAGGCACTCAGAGCTCATGAATGAGAAGTGCTGGCTGTCACTGTTTAGATACATTCCAGATGCACTGCCAGGCCAGCACATCCTGTCTGAAACTGTGTCCAGTTCTGGGCCCCTCAGTTTAAGAAGGACATCAAAACACTTGAGCGTGTCCAGAGAAGGGCAACAAGGCTGGTGAGAGGCCTTGAACGCAAGCCCTATGAGGAGAGGCTGAGGGAGCTGGGATTGTTTAGCCTGAAGAAGAGGAGGCTCAGGGGTGACCTCATTGCCCTCTACAACTACCTGAAGGGTGGTTGTAGCCAGGAAGGGGTTGGCCTCTTCTCCCTGGCAACCAGCACCAGAACAAGAGGACACAGTCTCAAGCTGTGCCAGGGGAGGTTTAGACTCGAGGTGAGGAGGAAGTTCTTCACCGAGCGAGTCATTCGTCATTGGAACGGGTTGCCCAGGGAGGTGGTTGAGCCATCGTCCCTGGAGCCGTTCAAGGGGAGATTGGATGTGGCACTTGGTGCCATGGTCTAGTCATGGGGTCTGCGTTGATAGGTTGGACTCGATGATCCTCGAGGTCCTTTCCAACCTAAGTGATACTGTGATACTGTGATAGTAACACAGAGGAAACATTAAAAAATAGAGCAAGACTGGAAAGAGGCACAAAGGTGAAATCCTTCAAGACATGGACGTGCAGTGGGAAACCCTTTTAGAACTTTCCTAGTGACTGACAACACACCACAGCAGTGTTTATCTCAGTTGATTTGCACTGATCTAAAATTAAATGCTTTCAAATCCATCTGGCATTTGTTTACATTGATGACATACTTTATTATGACATAATTTCGTTTATTGGCTCAGAGGCAATTCTTACATTGGACAGCCTTTCTCAAAAGGCACTCCATTTGCTGAGGAAACCTCAATGTGAAATATCATCAACCGCTATGAATTCAGTCACTGCATGAGCACCGTAATAGCTGCAGATGGATTAAGTGTAATTTCATTTTCTGGATAAATGCACTTCAAATAATTTAACTGTGCTTAAATATCTTTGAATGGTGACAAGATTTCCCGAATTTACAAGAGAAATGGATGACTCACTTCTCATTTCCATCAGCAAGTCACAATTATAGCGTTTACAAACAGTTTTTGAGACGCCTGATTGTCAACTGTTCCAACGTGGGCACTAACACTGAACAGTTTAGCTCATGATGTAAACAGTTCATGGCTAGTTGAAAATTAACAGCTCCTAATTAGGATCCCAAAGAATATAAAATATACCATAGACTATATTTTTTGAAATAAGTTAGAATAGAATGGAATGGAATGGAATGGAATGGAATGGAATGGAATGGAATGGAATAGAATAGAATAGAATAGAATAGAATAGAATAGAATAGAATAGAATAGAATAGAATAGAATAGACCAGACCAGGTTGGAAGAGACCTTCAAGATCATTGAGTCCAACCTATCATCCAACACCACCTAATCAACTAACCCATGTAACCAAGCACCCTGTCAAGTCTCCTCGTGAACACCTCCAGTGATAGCGACTCCACCACCTCCCCGGGCAGCCCATTCCAATGGGCAATCACTCTCTCTGTGTAAAACTTCCTCCTGACCTCCAGCCTGAACTTCCCCTGGTGCAGCCTGAGACTGTGTCCTCTTGTTCTGGTGCTGGCTGCCTGGGAGAAGAGACCAACCCCTGCCTGTTTACAACCCCCCTTCAGGTAGTTGTAGAGAGCAATAAGGTCACCCCTGAGTCTCCTCCTCTCCAGGCTAAGCAGCCCCAGCTCCCTCCGTCTCTCCTCATAGGGCTTGTGTTCTTGTGTTAGCTTCAAGAAATGCAGTTTATATAATTTGCTTCTGGATGAAGCATAATCTCATACATATGAAGGGCCATACTTCAAACTATTTTTGGTCAACCATATGTGCCAATATGGAGGGGGGGGGGGGGGGAAGGGATTATAAAGCAAGGCTTATTTTTTTTAATACTTGTGTTAGCCTCCACAGAACTGAACAAGCCACATTACTACTGCACAAAAGCACCTATTGTCGTCATTTGGAGATTAAAATACATTTGTTTTGAATAATTCCTCGGGACATTTTGGGTTGTCATCTACACTGAATCAGAATTCTAAACCAAAAGTGGACATTGATTAATAAATAAGAATTTCCATCTAAAGCCACATTTTGGAAACCTAGATTTTTTTATTATTTCTCTGTTTGGTTTTTTTTTTCCTAGAGGAAGAGGGGGGAAAAATAGAATGGAATGGAATGGGATGGAATAGAATAGAATAGAATAGACCGGGCTGGAAGAGACCTTCAAGATCATTGCATCCAACCTATCACCCAACCCACCTAAGCAACTAAACCATGCAACCAAGCACCCCATCAAGTCTCCTCCTCTCCACCCCATGCTCTTTAATATCTTTATTGATGATCTGGATGAGGGCACTGAGTCCATCATCAGTAAATTTGCTGATGATACCAAGCTGGGGGCAGGAGTTGATCTGCTGGAGGGTAGAAAGGCTCTGCAGAGGGACCTCAACAGGCTGGACAGATGGGCAGAATCCAACGGCATGAGATTTAACACATCCAAGTGCCGGGTTCTGCACATTGGCCACAACAACCCCATGCAGAGCTACAGGCTGGGGTCAGAGTGGCTGGAGAGCAGCCAGGCAGAGAGGGACCTGGGGGTACTGGTCGATGGCAGGCTGAACATGAGCCTGCAGTGTGCCCAGGCAGCCAAGAGGGCCAATGGCATCCTGGCCTGCATCAGGAACAGTGTGGCCAGCAGGAGCAGGGAGGTCATTCTGCCCCTGTACACGGAACTGGTTAGGCCACACCTTGAGTACTGTGTCCAGTTCTGGGCCCCTCAGTTTAGGAAGGAGGTTGACTTGCTGGAACAAGTCCAGAGAAGGGCAACAAAGTTGGTGAGGGGTTTGGAACACAAGCCCTATGAGGAGAGGCTGAGGGAGCTGGGGTTGCTCAGCCTGGAGAAGAGGAGACTCAGGGGTGACCTTATCACTCTCTCCAACTACCTGAAGGGAGGTTGTAGACAGGCAGATGATGGTCTCTTCTCCCAGGCAGCCAGTACCAGAACAAGAGGACACAGTCTCAGGCTGCACCAGGGAAGGTTCTGGTTGGATACTAGGAAGAAGTTCTATACAGAAAGAGTGATTGCCCATTGGAATGGGCTGCCCAGGGAGGTGGTGGAGTCGCCATCATTGGAGGTGTTCAGGAGGAGACTTGATGGGGTGCTTGGTGCCACGGGTTAGCTGTTTGGGTGGGTTGGATTGGTTGATGGGTTGGACGCGATGATCTTGAAGGTCTCTTCTAACCTGGTTTGGTTTATTCTATTCTCCTGAACACCTCCAATAGTTCCATTTATAGTCTATTAGACTGTTTCAGATCTAAATCAAATACTGATGGACTGGGATTGAGCTGAAGAACTTTGTGTCTACCTAGGAAAACTTTTTAAAATGATTATGGGGTACAGGCTAAGTAGCTCTGAGTGTACTTTGTTTTTCACTAAGCAATGCTCCGTGTTGCACTGTCGCCACCCACTGTTCATTCATTCTTTTCTCTGCAGCCTGGGTTCAAAAGTGTAATTAAATAATCCTGGTTGCCACTGATCTACAGTGGGATGTTAGAAAGAAACATGACAAGGATTAAACAATTTGGTTATTCTCTGTATCATTGAAGACTTCATCCCATCAAACATTAAATCGTTTAAACCAGGCATTTCTGCCCAGCGATTCCATAATGCACAGGTGATGCACTTTACTATTAACTGCTTCCTGCTAATGAATGCTCCCTTTCAGAAAAAGGAGATACCATTCAAGAACTAAAGCTGGGATGCAGCATGGTGTGTTCAAGCATTACAATAAGATTAAATATCTCAGCATAGCCATGTTATACTTCTTCAGCCTGTAGCCTGGGGCTGCAGCGTCCAACAAGAAGAAATTTTCTTGTATAGGAATTAGTTTGGATTTTTTCAGTTAGTTTCAGTCAGAAATTCTGAAGAAAGAGCCTTGCATCACCTGATCTATACGCTCAGCTTACAGGAAACAAACAATTTTGAAGAACAGAAGCTGTGAAGGCAATCAAGACACACTAAGAATGGATTCCATAGAACTTGCACCAAACATTTCCTAACGTAAAATGTAAGTGGTTGCTTCATGAGTGTAAATGTATTTGTAAGCAGAATTATGTTCATTTCAATGCTGCAAAGATACTGATGTCAGTAACATTGACCCTTCAATGGAACTAATTCTCCTAATAATTGTGGATAGCACCTAGTGTTAGATAAAAACCTTCTAATACTTTGTAGCCTTCCTGGTTGACAGGGCATGCTGGACAAACCTAATTCCCAAGCCAAGGCATCTGGTAAACCTTCTCAACTATTGAGCAGCCTCTCACCAGGGCCTGGTGTGGGCTTTTGAAGGACAGTTCTAACAGACATTGCTCAAGGAAGAGCACAGAGCTCAAGGAAGCTTTGGGGCAAAAGGAACACATTCAAAGCCCAGTCTTCTGCTCAACATGACTCTAAAGGTAATTTAAGGGGTCCCATAAAGGTAGGCACCTTACAGCGGCTGCAAGCACAGCATGAGTAAGGAAAAGAAAAGCTTGTTTAAAAATAAGCAGCAATCAGTTAGGTCTTACAGGAAGTGCACCTTTGTTCAGTTTCCAAGGAGATTGTGAATATCTGTTTGCAAATCTAAAATGACCTGATGGATTCTAGTTTTAATTGCTAGTTTTACTTTTTACATCAAGGAGAAGAAAGAAAGGAAAACAGCTTGATCAGATGGGCACATACATGACAATGGCAGAGAGGAGTTTGCTGCTGTTTTAATCAACCTGGTGTCAAATGAGCATTCCCTTGGAATATTCTCAGAGAGGCAAAGGGGCAGTAACCACAGGGTCTTAAGGATACAGCAATCTGCTGACTGTCCCTTGGATATTCAGAAGTTACAAACCACCTTGGGATTTTATTTCATTTGTTATAAGTCATAAATAATTGAAAATCGTGTGATAAATTATTCAGCTAAGTGCACAGTTTCCAAGGAATCATAGCATGGGTCTGGATTAATGGTAAAATGCAGGTCAGAGGCAGAAGCTGAGCTGACGCTCCACAATTACCACACAGAGGAGCAGCCCAGGGAGTCTGACGCTTCCCAGTGTGTGCTTTCCACCACGGGGACCTATAAGCACCTTGTGAATATTTATGAACTAGGAGCCCCTATTGCCTACTGTGTACTTCAGCTGCTTGCCCATGCAGTCATGAATTAGTGAAACTTTACCCAGAGCTTTGCTTGGCACAATTGATTAGGGCATTCATTATCTATAAGTGATAGCACTGTCCTTCAAGACTACTACCAAATGTAAACCTCTGCTATAAAAGACTTTGCCTTTAACCATAATTACCTCTTATAATTAACTGATGGAAGTGGCTGCAAGGATATGAGTTTGCTGTGAAACTGCTGGTACAACCCTGCTGCTTTCTTTATATAAACAAAGTTATCTGATTATTTTGGGTACGTCTAGGTGCATGATGCCCAGAAACAAAAGCAAGCTGCTCACATGTTGAGACAGACTTCCACCAAATCATGTGGGAGTCATGAATCTATGACTGAAAAAGCAAAAGCAAACACCTGAGGCTGCCCTGCATTTTGAAGGGGATATATAAATTGAAGTACATTTTCTCTGCACGTACTAGTACATTAAAAGCTATACTGACACTTCAGTTACAAATACTCATATAAACTATTTCCCAGATGCAGAATATCTCAATTCCTCGTTTCTGCCAAATTGCTCTCAGAGCAGTATGAAGATTGTTATTTTCAGAGAGTAAGAAATATAGCCCCCTCTTGGTTTTTTTTTTTCTCTGGAGACATTCAAAACCTGCCTGGAGGCATTTCTGTGGCACCTATTCCAGGTGATCCTGCTCTGGCACAGGTGTTGGACTAGATGGTCTTTCGAGGTCCCTTCCAACTCCTAACACTCTGTGATTTTTCACACACAGAGAAAGACATCCTTCCCAATGGGAAATAGAACAGGAGTGGTAACCAGTACAGTTCTGTGGGAGATTATTTTCTGATTTGAAAGTAGTGATGAGAATGTGATGTCTGGTATATTTTACCACCTTAAGAAACCAGTGTTTGTAAACAGAATACATTGTCTACAGTCTGTCTCATTATGCTACCTGAGCTGTCATGTTCACCCAGGCCAGTATTTTTGTCATCTCTATAACTGATAAAAAAGTTGGGGGTAATGTGCTCTTCGATCTATGCCTGAGGCACAGATGGTGAAAAATCCTGATAAGCAAGTACCCCCCAGTGACCAAAGGAATAACTACAGCACTGCACCAGCACTTCAGTTTGTGAAATATCAGCATAGTCACAAGAGGAGGCTGATAAAAATAGAAAGAATATGCCATTTGATACTCAACCTCTGTCCAGAGGGTGGCAGAGGATATGCGCAGCCTCACCTCTAACAAGACACAGGTGTAAAATGCTGCAGGAAGGGAATGGTTTTTCAAAACTAGTCACTCAGGACTGAAGTTCTCAAAGGAAACAAAAAAATCCTTAAAGAAAAAAATAGAGATAATAACTACTTAAATGCAAAGTACACATTCCTTGTTTCTGAGGTTTGACAGCTCGTGGCATAGCAGCCAATATGTGATGACACATATTTCACTATTCTGAGTTTAGTAGCAGCAGAATTCAGGAGGGTCTTATAAGCTGAGTCTGTCACCCCATTTGCATAATAAATTATTAGAACACAAAAAGAAAATGAAAAATATATGCTATTTTTGAAAATGAAAGTATTTTGATCCAGAACATTTTTGTAGAAACCCAGAGTTAGGACTAAGATCCCAAAGTCTTCTGAGCCAGCTGGAAAAAGCTAAGAGCTTTGTGGCCTCTAGCCCTAATCCAAGGAGCTAAGAAGCTGTAAATTGATGTAGAAGGAAATCAAGTGAAAGAATTATGTCTCAGCTGCACATTTATTAAAGCCACAAATGCGGTGTCATAAATAGTAAATGAATTGGGAAAACCTCTTCTATCACATCATTTCTCAATTTGTCCATCAATAAGGATCAATAAGCCCTCATATTTAGAGGAAGAATGTATTTCTGGCTGAAAAAGCACATTGATTAGATGCTTCAGACTTTGAAGAAAAAGCTGCAAAAAACCTAGTTCATTAAGATCAAAATGCATCACATTCAAATTTCACCTGGTGTCAGTATCAGAACAACAAACACACTGCTCTCCACCTCCTGAAGTCCAGCCACTCGTGCACAACCCAGACACCCAATTCACACTGCCATGCAGAAATGTCAGCTCTCTGACATTTTTTCCTTGTGGCTTCAGAATTCTGAACAGTTTATCAACCAAACTGATGAGTGCTGCTCAAACTCAGATAGGTTAAAAAACAAATCAAAATAAATAAAACCAACCTCTGCTGGCTTTATTATTATTTAAGTGCCATCAGTTGGGTAAACAGCACATGGGATTGTGTTTACTGGAATTTGGGTTAACTATTTGTTAACTATTCCTTCTCAGACTCTGCTACAGTTTCCTGCACCTAAATTCTGCACATCTCTTAGAGCAGGATGGATAAAAAGAGGCTTCTGGAATGAGTCCAGGAAGGGCAATGAAGCTGGTGAGAGGTCTCAAGCACAAGCCCTATGAGGAAAGGCTGAGGCAGCTGGGGTTGCTTAGCCTGGAGGAGACTCGGGGGAGACCTTATTACTGTCTACAGCTACCTGAAGAGAGGTTGTAGCAAGGTGGGGGTTGGTCTCTTCTCCCAGGCAACCAGCACCAGAACAAAAGGACACAGTCTCAAGCCGCACCAGGGGAGGTTTAGGCACCAGGTGAAGAGAAAGTTCTTCACAGAGTTATTGGCCATTGGAATGTGCTGCCCAGGGAGGTGGTGGAATCACTGTCCCTGGAGGCGTTCAAAAAAAGATTGGATGTGGCACTTGAAGTCATGGTTTAGTCAGTCATGAGGTGTTGGGTGATAGGTTGACCTGATGATCTCCGAGGTCTTTTCCAGCCTTTTGGATTCTATGATTCTATGATTCTTTGGCTCTCAGGAAGTACTTTGCCTTGTTTGTGGGTGTCATGCTTGATTAGAAGTAGTTCAAACCTAAGTAGCTGAAGTGCACTTCTGGCACGGACACACTTTTGTGTTTTCCCTGTAACTGATCTAGCTTTCAGCTTCTTGTGGCAGTTTTCCACAGTGACTGGCAGGCAGGCAGGTCATCATAACTGTGCCTATTCTAAGGGTTTGTTCAACTGCACAGCCCCCTGTGGGAATGCTATTCAGGGTGAAAACCTTGCTCTGGACTCCCTGTTGGGATTACTACTCTTCAGGATGTACTTGTGAAGCCATCCCTCACCTCTTTGGGCCACAACCAGACTGACTGAGTGAACAGCATGAAACTGCTTCTAAAACAGAATAAGTGGCTGTTATTCACTGAGGTAGTTGTGTAAGCAAGGGGTACACTCTTGCAAGGGAAAGACAAGCAGTTGATAGGGGAAGGGGCAGTTGTCTCTTTAGTTGGCCCAGCTGCAGCAGGAAAAAATGATGTGAGTGCACTATTCATGACACAAAGCCTGGTTTATCATTACCTTGCTTTTTATTTAGCTTCTGGTGAGTGAGTACAATAGTCATGGTATTCTGCTAAACACAAGAGGCAAAGTGGGACATTTCAAACTGTCACCACCACCCCCCCCCAAAAAAAAAGACATTTCCCATCACTTCTTCCCACCCCCACCCCTCCATCATTTCTTCCTTCTGCTAGACTAGAAAGCAGAACTTTGAAACTTTGCTTGGTAGTGTTTTCTCCCTGTCTTGCCTGACAAATCTAGTCCATTAGTTAGATGGTGCAGTTCTTGAGTATCAGGAAATCACCAGGCCTTTATCTCTCCCTGCTGGTGTTTAAGCAGAGATGATGGAAATCCTCAGTGAGAAAGCTGAAGCAGAGGGAAAAGGCAGGGAAAAAAATAAGTTGTTTGGTTCTTTAATAGCTCTAGCCCAGGATAAGGGTTTACTTCTGCTCTCAGTTCCAAGCAGAGCATTTCAAAGCAGGAAGGCATTGCTTGTCCTTAAAGGGCAGCCAAAGGCGATCTGAATCGCAACTTGAACAAAAATATAACAGCTCTGGAGAATTTTAATTCAACCACTTTGTCTTAGGCAGCAGGCTGTAGTGCCATACGTGTTCCATATTCAACAAGGCATATAGAATTCTCTCACTCTTGAAATGCCAGATCATCTGTCATTTCTGGGGCTTTAATTACAGGTTAATCTTAGGCCTGACATCTGGCACGCTTCTTCACTGATCACCGCTTCTTGAAGCTGCATGAGCCAGTTCACACAGAGAGAACTCACACAAGTTCTGAGGAGTTTCAAGAGTGACTCAAAAGTTGGCCCAAAAGTGCTTCTCCAAAATGAGTACCTCTTCAGGGAAATAACAGGCACTCTCAGACTCACCATCAGGGTGGGATGAGGAGAAGGAAGAAGAAAATCAAAATTGTCAGTCATACATTGGTTAAGTGTACCGCTGCTCCTTGGGATGGAGATCTGTTGCCTTCAGGAAGAAGGCTGGGAAATGCAAGGGAGGATGGAAGTAGGTCTTAAAGCCCCCCAATTAGCTGAGGGAAAAAAACAGTTAGCTCTAAAAGTACCTAAGTTAAAAGCTTACATTTGGAATTTTGAGCTGAGATTATATTTAATAGCTCTTGAGCAGATTCAGTATCACTGTACTAGGAGTCTCAAATGCTCATCTCTCTTTCAAGGAGGAGGAATACACTCAAAAAAAATCTTTGCTCAAGTGGTTACTTGAAGCAGAACCTGGTGGCATGGTAGCTGGGTAGTATTGTTTACCTGGACCTGAGCAAAGCCTTCGACACTGTCCCGCACCACATCCTGGTCTCCAAACTGGTGACACATGGGTTTGATGGGTGGACCACTAGATGGATAAGGAACTGGCTTGATGGCCACACCCAAAGAGTGGCTGTCAATGGCTCCATGTCCCAGTGGAGGCCAGGGACAAGCGGAGTCCCTCAGGGATCAGTCCTGGGACCTGTCTTGTTCAACATCTTTGTGGGTGACATGGACAGTGGCATTGAGTGCACCCTCAGCAAGTTTGCTGATGACACCAAGCTGTGTGGTGCAGCAGACATGCTGGAGGGAAGGGAGGCCATCCAGAGGGACCTTGACAGGCTGGAGAGGTGGGCACAAGCCAACCTCATGAAGTTCAATAAGAGCAAGTACAGGGTCCTGCATCTGGGTCGAGGCAATCCCAGGCACAAATACAGGCTGGGCAGTAACTGGCTAGAAAGCAGCCCTGAGGAGAGAGACTTGGGGGTGCTGGTGGACAAGAAGCTCAACACGAGCTCTCAATGTGCACTTGCAGCCCACAAAGCCAATCAGATCCTGGGCTGCATCAGGAGAAGTGTGGCTAGCAGGTCGAGGGAGGTGATCATCCCCCTCTACTCAGCCCTGCTGAGACCCCACCTGGAGTACTGTGTCCAGTTCTGGAGCCCCTATTACAAGAGGGATCTGGAGGTGCTGGAGCGTGTCCAGAGAAGGGCCACAAGGATGATCAGAGGGCTGGAGCACCTCTCCTATGAGGACAGACTGAAGGAGTTGGGGCTGTTCAGTCTGCAGAAGAGAAGGCTCCGAGGTGACCTCATTGTGGCCTTCCAGTATCTGAAGGGGGCCTACAGAAAGGCTGGGGAAGGACTTCTCAGGATCTCAGGTAGTGATAGGACTAGGGGGAATGGAATGAAGCTAGAGGTGGGGAGATTCAGGCTGGATGTGAGGTGGAGGCTCTTCACCATGAGAGTGGTGAGACCCTGGAATGGGTTGTCCAGGGAGGTGGTCGAGGCCCCGTCCCTGGGGGTGTTTAAGAGCAGGCTGGATGAGGCTCTGTCCAGCCTGATCTAGTGTGGGGTGTCCCTGCCCATGGCAGGGGGGTTGGAACTAGATGATCCTTGTGGTCCCTTCCAACCCTGAATGAAACTATGAAACTATTGGTAGAGCCTTTCACCTTTTAGCTGATCAGAGTAGGTATCACCTGGATAAATACAAATGAAATTTTCATCCCCTTACAGTTCTCTAGGAAACTGACTAGACTGGTATTACAGATAGTTCTTTGGGTGCCAGGAGTGTATAGGATTGAAGTGGAACCTGGGAACTAATGAGCTGAAAGATGTGCTTTTTGAAACAGTGATGGTTCTTGGTCAGGCTTGTTGCACCCCAGGGAGTCAGTGGAATGAAATGTATTGCCTAGCTGCAGAGGCTCTTACTGCTTTGCAGCCAGATGGAGGCTCTCATTGTTTGTATTGTCAGGCTCCTGGGCATGCCTGTTTCAAAAGGAAAAAGAGAGATGAACCCTATAGTGTGCGATTCCTACCCATCAGATGACTGTGGAAGAGGGCAGCAGCTAAACATACTTTCAACAATCATATAGAATATAAGCAGAAATGCTGTATTCTTCCTTTCCTGCAGTTTACCTTCCCAGGGAAAGTGTGAAATTCAGACTGGTCTGGTGAGAAGTGAAACGGGATGGAGAAACCTGTGCTTGGATCCCACAGAATCCAAGTGACTAGGGGCAAGCCTTAAACACTTCTCATCTATTTCATAAACAAACATGAGGTAACACTGATTCTCTTTCCCTCTTTGGTGTCTCACACTCTGACACAGCCTAGTTTCAGTGACAGTCTCAGGTGGACTACGTAAGCCACTCCAAGGGAGAGGTTTATGGGGTAATTAGAAGAGAATCAGACTTGTTAGATCATTCTCACCATGGACTACTACGTACTTCCCCTCTTTGCTTGTAGCTTTATGGATCCCTTGTGCATCCTTTACCCCAAAGCTAGTGCTCAGCTACCAAAGCCTTTCAGTGTGCAGAGAATAGCTGGCACAATGAGGAATGACCAGGTTGCAACATCATGTCCTAGCACAGTGTTATCATGGATTTTGAACCTGATGCAAAGAAAATAATGATTAAAGATATGTATTATGTTCTACATTCTGCAGCCAGATTCAGCCTGTGCTTGGATGTTTGGTTCATGCCTAAGTGCCTACCTAACACTAGGCTCATCTTGTGAACACATCCATTTACTCCACTGCAGGACATGATT
The DNA here is from genome assembly GCF_026170545.1 of Melanerpes formicivorus. NCBI lineage: Eukaryota > Metazoa > Chordata > Aves > Piciformes > Picidae > Melanerpes > Melanerpes formicivorus. The sequence continues at coordinate 9,923,509 of NW_027142376.1, forward strand.
GGTGCAGATGGAATTTAATCGCCATGGAATCAGGTCCTGCAAATGTTTAGTCCTTGTGCCCCTGTAAGTATGAAACAGCTTGGAATAAAAAGTGTTTGAGAAGAATGGGGATCTAGCCCTTGCTAGACATGAGCCATTAATTTTTAAGGAAGCAAAGATGGATGTCAGGAACACTACAGGAGCTCGTGATAAATTCTTATTTTCCGCAAGTCTTATTGATGGTTCAAAAAAAACCCAAACAACAAAACTCTGCTGTTGGAGCCAGGCTCATACCGTGTTGGCTGTGCACTGCCAAGCCTCTTGAGCTCAAACACAACTCACCAGCACACAGCCTCAGGATTTGCTGTGCTCTCCAGTATCCTTTCGCCACCGGGCCACCTTCTCATTCTGCCCAGGGGCCAGGTCATAGAACCGAGGCTATACTTACCCCCACCACCTTCGGGGGGAAGCGCAGCTCGCTCGAGCAGCGCCTCGGCCCCGCACACACCACGCAAGCCCAGCGACAGCAGCACTTCCACACGGCGGGCACCACACTGGGAAACGGCAGACCCGAGACCCCCTACCCCTGAGCACAGCACCTCCAGCTGACCGCGTCTCACCGCACATGCGCGGAGCGAGCTCGCCGCGCCTGCACGTGGCTCCCCCGGGGCGCATGCGCGCTGTGCGCCGCCGGCAGACTCCCGGTGCACGCAGGCTCGGCCGGGCTGCGGGGGGGGGGGGGGGGGTGTGGGCCTGCCCCGCGCACGCGTACTCCCGCCGCGCAGGCAGTTTCCGGCCGCCGGCAGCGGGGCTCCTCCCTTTCTGCTCGCGAGCGGCCATCATGGTACGTGCGGGTGGCCGGGGCCTCCGTGCCCTGGCGGGATCCCCATGTCCTCCTCTGCTTATGTCCCTGTTCCCTTGTCTGCGCACTCCCACCTGTGTCCCCCTGCGCCTGGCTGGGCGACGGGGAGGGAAGCGGGCGGTGGCTGCCGGCCGCAGTCACCCCACCCGCGCTGGGCTGCGGCCGGGCCCCGCGTGCGGCCGTGGGTCGGGCGCGGCTGGGATTGCGCAGGGTCGCGTTCGGAGGTCAGCTCCTGCTACAGTCGGAGCTGGCGTGTCTGCCCCTGGCTGTTTGCGATCGCAGGGCTCGCCGCTTCTCGCTGGCGCCCCTTCCTTCACCTGCTTGCGGCGTCCACGCGGGGCCAGGGCTCGCGTACAGTTCAGTGCATTACTCGGGGTCTTCTGCTCAAGCGAAAGGATTCTGTGCAGTTAGAAGAGCTTGGGGAAGTGTTCTAAAGGCTGTGAAAGCACTGAACCTAATAATGGCCTTGGGTATGTTCTCACCTAACTATTTTGCTGCGCCCAGGTGTTCAAACGCTTCGTCGAGATTGGCAGAGTTGCTTTTATTTCCTTTGGGCCACATGCTGGCAAGCTGGTGGCCATTGTGGATGTTATTGACCAAAACAGGGTAAGTTATGAGAGCCCTACCTTTATTTTCTCTTTTCTGACTTAACAGAAGCTTTTACACGAAGACTGCATCTATTTTAAGGGATAGTCTTTGTGAATGGATTTTCCTCTGTTTCCAATATTTCCAATGAGTAGAAGTGGCCAAGTGATGAATAGAATGATGTTAATGAATGTTTAAAGCAAGTGCTTGGGCTGGGGGTTTCTTTCACTTACTGTTTCAGGAAAAAAATTGAGTATGTCACTTTGCCTCAGTGTCTTTCTTTTTTGAGTTGTATAGAATAACATTAACCAGGTTGGAAAAGACTTGAGATCATCAGGTCCAACCTATCACCCAACACCATCTAATCAACTAAATCATGGCACCAAGTGCCCCATCCAGTCTCCTCTTAAACACCCCCAGTGATGGTGACTCCACCACCTCCCTGGGCAGCACATTCCAATGGCCAATAACTCTTTCTGTGAAGAACTTCTTCCTAACATCCAGCCTAAACCTCCCCTGGCACAGCTTGAGTCCATGTCCTCTTCTTCTGGTGCTGGTTGTCTGGGAGAAGAGACCAACCCCCACCTGTCTACAGCTTCCCTTCAGGTAGCTGTAGACAGCAATAAGGACTCCCCTGAGCCGCCTCTTCTCCAGACTAAGCAACCCCAGCTCCCTCAGCCTCTCCTCATAGGGCCTGTGCTCCAAACCCCTCCCCAGCTTTGTTGCCCTTCTCTGGACATGTTCCAGCAACTCAACATCTTCCTAAACCAAGGCTCCCAGAACTGGACACAGTACTCAAGGTGTGGCCTAACCAGTGCTGAGTCCAGGGGCAGAATGACCTCTCTGCTCCTGCTGGCCACACTATTCCTGATACAGGCCAGGATGCCCCTCCAAGATGAATCTTTCAGAATTCTGTATGTAAGCTTGGGTTGTATACACAAGACTTAACATTGTCACTTTTTGTTTGCATGGCATTTACTTTTGTTGTGGACTGTTGTTGCCAAGATGCTGTTCATTAGGATCATTATTAGGAAACTGCTGTCTGTTTTGAGCACGATGGGTAAACCACAACCAAGCCCCCCACATCTGTTTTCATTTTTTCAGGCACTAGTTGATGGCCCCTGCAGTGGTGTCAGAAGGCAGGCCATGCCCTTCAAGTGCATGCAGCTGACTGATTTTGTTCTCAAATTCCCACACAGGTGAGTTGTTGGTGGCTTTTTTTAACCTCTGAAAAACATGCTGTCACTTGATGAGAGATACCACTTGAATGCTTAATGAATGTGGAACGTTCATGCAACATTAAGAGAATGGATTAGCATGTACATAGTACAAATTTGGCAGCCTGTTGAATGCACTTAAGGTTTCATTACCAGTATTGATTGATAATTGCTCTTCAGGAGCAAAGGCACTGGCAACTAACTTGCAGGTATTTGTGGGGTGGAGGGTGTGGGGGAAGGCAGTTGCAGTATATACTGTGCAGCTCTGCTTTGCTGCTGCTTAGGTCACTTTCATGTATTATATGTTTCCTGCCTACAGAATGGGAATTGCAGGAGGCTAAACTTGTTCTGAACTTCTTTTCAGCTTAGTTGCTACGACTTTCTGTAATTTAGAAACAAAAATTGCTGCCTTTCTGATTCTGAAGCAGTGGTAGGAACAGTGTGTGGGTATGCCTCTTGGAGTTGCTTATCTGTCAGTCCTAGCAAAGGATCTGTGCGACAGGATGTTAATGAGGCCACAGAGATGTATGTGGCATTGACTTCAAGTAAATATCTGAAGCAATACAGAAGAGTGATTTTCTTTTGTATGAAATTTGATGGGCCAACAGCAGAGATTTTTACTTTCTTTCCATAAAGAGTGAATGAAATGTTGTGTCTGTTCTATTGCAGTGCTCGTCAGAAGTGTGTGCGACGTGCCTGGGAGAAGGAGAATATAAATGAGAAGTGGGCAGCCACAAGATGGGCAAAGAAGATAGAAGCCCGAGAAAAGGTAGGTTTTCACTGGGTGAGTGATACATGTTCACAGGATGTTAGGGGTTGGAATGGACCTCTGATGGTCATCAAGTCCAACCCCCCTGCCAGAGCAGCACCGTAGAATCTAGCACGGGTCACACAGGGACACATCCAGATGGGTCTTGAAAGTCCCCAGAGGGGAGTGCACAAACTCCCTGTGCAGCCTCTTCCAGTGCTCTGTGATTCTCACAGTGAAGAAGTTCCTCCTCATGTTGAGGTGGAGCCTCCTGTGCTGCAGTTCATGTCCATTGCCCCAGTCCTGTCACAGGGTGCAGCTGAGAAGCTTTAGTTGTACTGCTTCTGCTTAGGAAAGTTAGATGCAATCTAGTAACCCATGCATCTTCAATTGTGGGCTAAGATTGCAGAGAGACAAGGCACATACTTTTGAAAGTTGCTACCTACTAGCTTCAGCTGCTTGTATTTTGACATGATGGGTTTAGTGATTTCCATAACCACCTTTTTTCCTGCACGAGCAAAGGTGAACTAGTTCCAGACATGCAGCCAAACTTCATCTGGGGGGTTGTGACGTGCTTTCCAGCACTTGAGTTTTACTGCTTGCCTGTGTGTATACATGAAGAGCTTCATTACTGATTCTTTTCAAACAGAAGGCCAAAATGACTGACTTTGATCGCTACAAGGTTATGAAGGCAAAGAAAATGGTGAGTGTTTGAGTGTCACTTCTCTATGGGAACAATGCACGTGGCTTTCACCTTAGTCACATACACAGGGTGGCCTTACCTTGGTAGTTGGCTTGGGTTATTGAGTAACACCCAAGTATGTGAATCCCTGGAATTTTTCATGCTTCTTTGGCCACCACAGTCTCTACAGTATTTGAGCAAACTTAAACCCATGATCTGTATGTCAGTCTTCCAGGTTAGTGCTGAGGAAAGAATTGCCCCCTGATGAAATCAGGTATTCTTGATGGGTGTTTTATTCTATATCAAAAGTCATTACCCATGAAATAACTGAAGTGCCCAAGTTTGCAGCCACAATGATGTTGTCCATGGAGTAGATCAGAATGGTTTTAGGTTGTACATTTTAATGTAATGGCACAGTAACAATTTTTCCTTTTTTACTATAATAACTATAATTGGTTAGCAAAGGGTGATAATCAAAAAAAGGCAGAATCTGGAAGTAGAATTAACCAGGTTGGAAGAGACCTTTGATATCGAGTCCAACCTATCATCCAGCACCATCTAATCAACTAAACTATGGCACTAAGCACCCCATCCAGTCTCTTCCTAAACACCTCCAGTGATGGTGACTCCACCACCTCCCTGGGTAGCCCATTCCAATGCCCAGTCACTCTTTCAATGAAGAACTTCTTCCTAATATCCAGTCTAAACCACCCCTGGCTTAAAACCTAAGGTACAGTATTTATTGTTTTCATTCTGATGAATTGTAAACATTTTCCTTTACAGAGGAACAGGATCATCAAGCATGAAATGAGGAAGCTCCAGAAGATGGCTTCTAACAAGGGCAAGAAGCCTGAGAAGTCAGAGAAGGCAACCAAGCTGGAGAAGGCACCCAAGTCGGAAAAAGCACAAAAGTCAGAGAAGGCCCCCAAGTCAGAGAAGGCCCAGAAGGCTCAGAAATAAAATGAACTTCTAGTGATGTCTGACTTTGTGTCCTTGTTCCAATTCTTTACAATTGGCAAATGGTTAAAGATCTGTTTTAAATTGTAATCATAAGTTCATGTTTGTTTCTCACCAAGAATTGTTGTCCGTCTCGTTTATTGGATGTCCAAGTGTTGGGTTCTAGTGTTTCCCAGGAACACACAGGCTGTGCTCAGTACACCATACCCAATGCCAGTTGAAATACATACCCAGTTACTTGGAAGTAGGCTGGTTGGTGACATTCTAAAGCAGTCTGCTGTTGAAATGGTTGGTAGTGAACAAAGTTACACAGTCTTGAGTGTGAAAAATGAGAAAGAATTAGACGAATTTTCCTATATAAATCAGGGTTTGAAAGACAAATTGCTGTTCAGATCCTTTAAATTACTCCCTATTTCTAAAAGGCTACCACCATTCTTTAGGTAGTGACCTGGCATTCTTCAGATGCTACCACCACAGTTGTCTTGGAAGACAGAGCGAGAAACGGTGATGTATCAATACCAATATTTGTGACTTGCGTTCAGATATGCTTGGTTTTCAGATTGCTTGAAGTTAAGAGTTTATGTCAAGCCCTGATACTAATTTCAGTCCCTTTAAACTGCCATGTATGTCCCACCTGTTAATCAAAACCATTAAGTAGAAGGGAGCAAGGCCTAAAAATTACTCAATCTGAAACACTGAAGCACACAATTTAGCCTCTGTGCTGTAATGTTCTTACATCTCAATGTCAGCACCCATCATCTGTGTTTTCTCCTGTGGTGTATTGGCAAGGGATAATATACCTTCATAGTGAATGAAGAAAGTCTGAGATACCTGGTAAATGAAAAGCAAATTATTTTTACAGTCAGATATGGACTGGAGATGAGTTTAAAGTGGTTGAATCCATGTACTGTGAAAATGAAAGGTTTATCAACCTGGGGGGGGGGGGGGGGGGGAGGTCCTTCAAGGTGAGAGTTGTTCCTTGGGGTCTTAGAGGGTTTTTTATATACTGTTAATTTCAGTTAAAGTTATTTAAGACTGGTGAAAATTTGCTACAAGAGGCTGTAGATGTGCCTTCCATCAGAATGAGCTCACAAGTCATTGTTCTACATGATTTGCTGATCTTTAAAGGTTCTTCCCAAAGATTCACTTTGGCTGTGACTGCAGCAATTTTACCTGTAGTGCTTTCATTCCCACCACTACCATTCAGTAGCTACTGGGGTATCTGAAACAGTTGCATGACACAAAGCATACTGTAACCTGCCAAACTGCTCAGCAGCTGTCATTTCCCTGAAGAGAAACTGCAACGGCGCTAAACATGTCTGGAGGAGGGCTGTTTGGCTGCACGTGTCTGCCTTGGCACTGCACCATGGAAAGGGATGTCCTGGGAGAGAGGGGTATTAAAGGTTAAGGCACTATTAGGGAGAAGTATTTTGTGCCTTAGAAAAAACTTGCTTCTGTATTACTGTGCCAAGTGCTTCTGTGCAAGTATTTGGTTTTTACAGTTTGCAGGAAAGGGGAAGAAAAATAGAACATATCAGTCCTGGTCCCTGTGCTGTGTCTTTTCTGATGGCCTGTTCCATGTGAGCAGCATCTGGTGCTTTTAGCAGCTCAGGAAAGCTCTCCAAAACCTTCTGCAGCACTGTCCAGTTGGCAGGTCACCTTCCTTTCAATCCATGAGTGCTGTGCCGCTAGTGCTGGTTTGTCTTAAATCTAGGAGGATACGGGAGACCGGGAGTACAGTCTTGTTTCTGAAGGTTGCCACACGATGGCAACGTCAGCTCCTTTATAAGTGTGCTGCTAAGGCTCACCCGAACCACCCAGATGTCTGTTGGAAGGACAACACAGCCGGGCAATCTAAGAGGTTCCTGGAACGGTTGGATGACAGTTTCCTCTTCCAAGTGGTAAAGCAATCCACAAGAAAAGGTGCTGTGCTGGATCTTGTCCTCACCAGCAAGGAGGGGCTGGTGAGTGGCGTGAAACTTGAGGGAAGCATTGCTGTAGCTGTGTTGAAATGATAGTGTGACATGGGTGGCCTTATTTCCATGTGAACAGTGAGGAAAATGAGAGAAAAGTCTGTTCCTATACACAACACACTGAATCAAGCTATCTCTGTCCAGTATTTTCTCTACCTTATGGACCTGGGGCTTGTCCCCTTTGGGACAGTGGCTGGGGAAGCAGGGCACTGGAATGTGTCGCCTTCTGAAACCAGATACAAAACTCCATTTTGCAGCTCATTTGTGTCCTAGCACCAGACCCTGAGTAGGAGCCCAGATCTCTTCCCCATTCTGCTTGACCCCTAGAGCCTTAATTTAGCATCTTTTTGACAACTGCTGCAAAGGAAGGTCGAAATATCAGGGTCTCCTCTGGAGCCTATTCATCTGCAAAGTATTGAGGCCTGTTACCAGTAGATACAAGAGGCAGCAGGGAAAAGAGAAATGTGAAGGCTTTCAGAGCAGCTCATTTCATAATCAGTGGCAGTGATTTATCTGGGTAGGGTTTGGTTCTCAAAAATCCATTGAAGCTTATAATTATCATGGCATATGTGGAAAGTCATATTCATAGTCTGTAAAATCCATTAAAGCCTCACACTTTTCTAGAGGGGAGAGGAAATCTCTTCAACTTTACTTTCTCAGAGGCAGCATATCTTTCTGTTTCTTGTCAGCCCTTAAAATCTGACCCCTCTCACCACTCCGTTGCCTGTCCTTAGCTGCCAAGGGAGAAATGAACGCAGGTCTAGTGGGACAGAAAGGGAAAGAAGAAGTATTTCTGGGGAACAGAGAAAACCAATAAATCAACAGGTATATCTCTGTGGGGACAAGCAAGGGGAAAAGTGAGTCAGTCTATGAAATGGACACAGGGTTATACCAGAAGCTTTTGCTAATGTCTGTAGTGAGGGCTTTGGGGGAACACAGAGGTCCTCATGCTGCTGTGGGTACGCCAGTGACAATGGCAGTCTTTGCTCTCTGTCAGTTTCTTTGGTCTCTGCCTTGCTGCTCATTTTCCCTCAGGGAAAGTTTGCAGCTCTCTTACTCTTGTACTTGCTCGTGGCTCTGCTGAATCTGCCTGGTGTTACATGCAAACTGAGAAAATGTCTGTATAGTCTAGAATGACCCTTAGGGGAGCCCCTCTTGCTGCTGCTTACAACTGGAACCAAACAGTTTTTCCTCTTGCCTCAGTGCAACGTGAGGGGGAGCAGGCTCAGGAGATCTTTGATATCGGGTGTCACAGGTTTTCTGCCCTGAGACCCTAATGTGAGACCTGAGTGTTTTGGAGGCTTGCATTTTACCTGTAAGATGGGAGCAGTCCCACCTCCCTGCTTTCCTGTGTCTCTCTTTGCTGCCTACCACCACAGGGGAGTTTCTGGGAGTGGGGACTCCTCCCTTGTCCTGCAGAGGGGGCGTTGGGCTGGTGGCAGGACTGGCCTCAGCTCAAATCAGGGAAACCACATGAAAATCTATGTGTGAGAGAGCGAGCTCTGGTTTGAGCTGAAGCCACAGCTGTGAGAATGTGAGCAGAGATGGTCAGGGGATAGAAAACGAAAAGAGAGAGAAAGAAAAGCAGTTTTCACTGTTCAGATAATCACTGTTTTTCCAAAATTAAGTAGCAGAGATGCTACTGATGGGGTCTGGGACTCTGCCAATGGGCTCAGGACTACCCAGCTCAGGCACCACGTAGGTAGGCATGGCACTATGGATTTGGTGGGACTTCCTGGACCTCCTCAGGAAGCAGGTTCATAATGCACTTGATTCTTGGGTATTGCTGCCTTTTTAATCTTGATTTTTTTATTATTTTTTTTTTTTACTGTGAACATCATTGAAACAATTATCCAGAGGAGAAACAAAACCAGCATTTCAAAATACAGAGATGGGAGGATCTGTTTCAAAGCTGGCTGGATTAATCATACTGGTTTGGCCACTGATCCTTTAAGTCTGCCTCCTACAGCAGCCATCCATGCCTCTTTTGAATGCAGATTCCTCAGAGGTCAGGCATGCAACTGAGCTGATGATTTGTGCAGAGAGGCCATCCAGAGAGACCAGCTGGAGCACTTGGCCTGTCAGTCAAAGCCTGCAACACACTGCACTGGCAGGGATCATTCGACAGAGGATTGCATAGAAATGGAATCGTTTCAGTACTAAGCAAGGGAGGTGAAAGTGAATGCTCCCGAAATGAGCTGCCACCGGGGAGCTGTAACACGCAGGGTTCAGTCTCCGAAGCCCTACGCATCCCTTCTCTGGCACTCAGCTGCTGCCTGCCCAGCAGCCTCATGCCAGCTTTGCACAGAGGCTAACAGCAGGCTATTGATAATGATCCTGCCCTGGGGACTGGCCTCGAGGAAACTGTTGTACCATGTCCAGCGCTGCAGTGCCCAGGACAGCCAGCAGGTCAATGAGCTTGGCACCAGGGCTTAGTTTTCATACTCCTCCTTACCATCCCAGGGTGGAACCTGACAGCTGCCTGTATGCCCTGCTTAACCGTGAAGGGCTGGTGCAAGTCACTGCTTCCCAAACCCGTGCCTCCAGCCCCTTTTCTCCTACAGGTCTGAGGAAATGGTGTTTGGGATGCACCCTACACCTGGGTGCTGGGTGGGGAGCTGCACTGGCTGGGCACTGCCGTGCAGTGCTGCTGAGTTGTAAGGGTACTTCCCGCGGTCCCCTGGGGCCATCCCTCTTCTGGCTGCCTGCAGGCACCTTGTGCCCTGAAGAAACAGGTGCTTGTATGTGGTCATAATGCATTAATGACATTAAAAGATAGAAATGTCCTAGGGCTGCATCAGCTCTGGGCACTGATGTGGCACAGCTCTCTGCTGGGCTGTTACTGACAGACAAAGCAATGTTAATAAGAACCTGCAAAGGACATTTTCTCAGGCACCATAAGCAGCGCTGTGGTTTGCTTTCTTAGCTCTGGGATTGATGTGGTCCCTGGGGCTCTGCCAGTCCCTCTACTTGTCTGGCACCGGGGTCACTGAGATCAGAAGGGCTTGAGAGGTCCTCAGCCTTCTTTTCCTGTGTCTCCTGGTTCAAATTGATCCTTGGTATTGGGGAAAAAAAAAGAAAGAAAGAAAGGCAAAAAGGCAGCAAGAAGGGCTTTTATTGTGAAAAAGAGACTCTTCAAATAGCTGTTCTCCCCTTCTCAGCCTCTCCACTCCCCTCCCCACGGGGAAGTGCGTCTGGGATGTGGCAGAGTTTGAAAACTCTCAGCAGAAGGTTGAAGGGTGCTTTCCTGAGCAGGGCTCGGGAGGAACCAAATGTGCCCAGCACACACAGTGGCAGGCAGCTCGCAGAGACCGTGGGGGACCTGGAGGGGCATCCCAGGGTGACAGCCCCAGGCCATGGCTAGTGGCTGGGGAAGGAAGCAGGCTGATTAGTCACAAGAGGAGTTTTCTTTGGTTTTTTTTTATCACTGCTGGTTTGGTTTTTTATTTTTGTAAATGCTGTGGGTTCCTGTTGTTACATGGAAGTGCTGCAGGTGACTGATGCCCAGCTCAGAAGGTGACGGTGCTGCGGTTCCCCTGGGTGGTGAAGCACACGAGGAGGACTTCGTCAAGCAGGAGTCCGTCAAGCAGCACTGCAAGACATGGTAGGATTTAGGATATTCCTTGCCAAGCTGGTGGTGGGAAGCTGAGTCTGTTCAGGGACACCAACCTCACAGGGCAAGGTGTGAGGCTGTGACCCAGCTGTTGCCATCCTGGGTACAAGTCCAGCAGGACCCCTCAGAAGTTCAGGATATGGTGAGGCAAGCAAGACATGGAACTGATCCAGCTTGTGTCTGTCCAGGGTAGCATTAGGGGTGGACAAAGCAGTTTGTATGGATGCCTGCAAAGGCAGTGCCTGGGGGTGCTGTAGCTCAGTGCACTGCTGTCAGCCAGGGAGGTGAAATCCACCTTTTTAAAGAGCCTGGGTTATATTGCTTCAGTTAGGTAAAGAGCATGGGGCAAAGGAGGTGAAATGCAAACAGAGTGGGGGAGCATGAAGAACCCTTCTGTGCTTTCTATTTGGTCCTCACAAAGCACAGCACTTGCATCCAAAAGTCACAAAAAAGGGACAATTTGGCAAGGAAAGATGCCCTCTCTGCTCCACACCCCAAGAAGCAGCCTGTTTCCCCAGCTTTAGCAGGTTCTGCAGCATGTTCCAACTCTTAGAGTTGTTTTTATATCCTCTAGTTTTATTCCTCAAGTTTGAGGCATCCTTTGATAGCTGGTTTTCAGATCCACCTATCAAGCATGTGCCAGCTGAGCTGGGATGGCAGGGAACAGCTGGGGCATCACGAAAGTGTTCTCATCGGGGGTGAGGGATGCTTCGTCTCTGCTTTACCACCTCTGCACTTGGACATTCAGGTTGGGCAGGGACTTCAAATGTGTGTGATGGGTGAGCTGAGGAGGTGCCTGGTGTTGCTGCCAGAAACTGATGCTTTGGTGTCACTTGTGCTGCTGAAATGTTTGTATGGTCCTCGGGAGTGTGATGATGACTCAAAGCATCTCTGGGAGCAGTGGGACCATGCCAGCCTTCACCAGAGCATGTGAGTGTGTTGGGGTATAGGACGCACCGATAGGCTTCATACTTTCCATCCTACTGTTCACATGATCAGTTTTGAGCTTTTTAAAATTAACTTCAGCAGCAGGAAAGCTAGGCAAGACTGGGGCTTGTGTCATGCCTCTTGGGCTTGGGAAGTAACTCCTCCCTGTCAAAGTGAAAAGCAAGGCAGCTCTTCCTGCACTAACCTTTCATCAGCAGTGACACTTCCCTGTATGAGCTTTCACCATGAAGCCTTTCAAAAAGTAGCACCAGGTACCTGGCACAGTCTCCCCCCTGAGAGCAAGGAATTCTGGTTTTGCTAGGATTTGTGTTTTGGCTTGGCAAGAGAAGGTCTGCTTCTGCAGTCCTTACCCCTTGGTAAGCTCCTGTATTGATTAAGCAATCAATAATCTGCATCTGATCTGGGCACTGCTCACCTGGAGGCAGGGTAGTGGCAGTCAAGAGGAGTAAGCTCAACCTATGTCCTAAGCTGATTGCTTTGTCACTTCATTTGCAGCAGCCCCCTAAGTGTAATAGTCAAGCTGATTTTTCACTTGTTTCAAAACCACCAGAAGGGAGACCAGTTGCAGGAAGCCTGAGATCCCAGATGTGAGCTTCGCTGCCAGTCCGGAGCGCACGCTTGCAGCCAGCTGCTTGCCGGATGGGCTGCTGTATATGCCTGACATACACAGTGAGCAGTGAGTGAGGGCTGGAGGGTGACTGCATTACAGAAACATCTTATTTTTTCTGCTTTCAAAACCTGCCAGCAAGTAATTTTCAGCTGCTCTGTCGTCCACCTAGTACAAGGCTGTCTAGATAATAGGGTCTCACTTACAGTAATTTACACTACAGTGTAATCAATCCCTCTGGCATAGATGCCAAATGCCTTATTTTCTCCTTTTGTTTTCAAATGTTCAGTAGCTGCAGTCCATCTACAGCTATTTGTCTTGCTCTGAAGGAAAGCCCCCCTCCTGGGGAGCTAGGTCACACCAGTGCTCCTGCTCTGCTTGCTCTGCTTGCTTGCTCTGTTTGCTGTGGGAGGAAGTGGGCTGGAAGGCAGCTGCCAGCAGGCTTTGCTCAGGATGGTTCTGCAGGACACAAGTGGCACTCAGAACCAAGTGGTGAGCAGCTTTCTTCCCTTTTCCCCCCTCTTTAAGAAGTAATGGCTTAAACGGAGAAAAATGAGGTTACCTTTCTGCAACTGAGGCCAGTGCTTGTATGAGCAATTCTGTTCTGAAGAAACACCACAGGGCTGAAAGGCCCCACTATCCTTCTCCCTCCCCTTTGGAATCCCACGAATGTGCTTTCCTGCTCTCCAGGAAGGGAGAAAACCCGACAGGCAGCTCAGGGAATTCCAGTCAGCCGATTCAATCAGCATCCAGTGAAATGCCTGCAGGGGAATCCAGCACCGCCCCTCACCAGCATCCCAGAGCAGGTTTTGCAGGTCCCTTGCTGGGCACCAAGAAAGTCCCCTCGTGCTGGTCTGCAGGTTAGAAATGAAACTGAAAGTAAGCAGATCATCCCCCCACCCCCCTCCCCAAAATATAGAGAAAGTGTGACCCACAGTAAAATGAACAAAGTGGGACAGAGTGCCAAAACATGCAGACAGTTTTAGCAGGTTTTCAGGCAACCACCAGCTGGCCTGGTAAACTCATCAAGAAGAAAAGGGAATAAATGTTGGGTTTATTTTAATATATACCTCCCTATATTAAATGCAGTCCAGAACACATTACAGAACATTTCTGTCTTTCTACCACTTCTGTTCCTCACTGCACAGAGCAGCCAAAGCAGCGCAACCCCACCGGGGATGCCAGCCCAAAGCTGGTGAGAGGTACAGCAGAAGAAGCTACTGGGATGAGGGAGACTGGGAGGAAGGGGATCCCAGATTCCAGCTCTTCCTTCCCCACATTTGGAAATCCCACAGGAATTGTCAGTGTGAGCCACTGGCTGAGGCTGGAACAGGAGCTCTGGAGGAGCAGGACTGTGGATTCCCAAAAGTAACAGGGAACAAAGCATATTGTTTTCCACCTGGAGAAACCCAGGGGTTTTGAGAGAGTTTGTGTGTGGGACTCCAATGGGAAGAAGTCCAGCCACAGGCTTCTGCCCTCCTCCAAATTATCCCCTGCACAACAGTCGTGGTCTGAGAAACAGCAAGACTGTTAAGAATGAATGGGGACACAAGCCACAGATGTTGCACAAAGGCGAGCCACATCTGTTTCACCGGGGAAGGGGGCCCCTTCTTGTTGTTTCAGCAAGCAGATGGAAGCGCTGCCCTGAAAGCCTTTGGAGCTGAGTGCAACAGACTAGCTGGGAAACTGGGACGAGGGGAGGGTGGGGGGGAGAGAAAACTGGCAGGATCCTGCTCTGTAGTGCTGGGAGCGAGAGAGCAATAGTTGCTCGAAACTGCTGCCCTCCCTCTTTGACATCCCTGACAGAATTTCTAGGTTGTGTTGCTCTCACCTAGGTGTGAGGTTTAGAGGAATGAGCAGAGAGGAAGGAAGATAAGGACCTCCCTTGTTCCTTGGTGCTAGCAGGACAGTCATGAGAGCTGCTCAGAACCTTGCTGCCTCCTGTGAACAGGAGGTGCTATTTTGGGTCCTCAGTGACCTGGATGTTTTGGGTGCAGGTTGATATCACTTAATATGAGGCTATTAGTGGTGAAAAATAATGGAGATCTTTGCACATGTAAATGGCAGCAAACCAATGTATCTCAGTGACAAGTCCTGAAAGACAGCCAGCAATCTTTTAGGAGATGACTCTCCAAGAAGTAGAAGATACAGCCAAGTACAACAGTGTGCAGTAAAAGCCCTGACTCTGAACTTAAATGGGTAAGGCATCTAAAAGCTTTTAATTTGCTTGTTTTAAGCAAAAGAATATGGCATCCTAGAGACTGTTTTATTTTGTGGTGCTTTGTTCTGACTTCTGGGATTAAACTGGAGGGATCCTATTCACAGAACCACAGAAACAGTCAGGTTGGACAAGACCCTCAGGATCACTAAGTCCAACCCAGAACCCTACTCTACAAAGTTCACCCTTAAACCATATCCCCAAGCACCACATCCAAACCACCTTTAAACACCTGTAGGGTTGGTGCACTGTACACAGTGTCAGGGTGAAAAATAGCCTGTCCATCCCTCACAGAGCTCAGTATTGCCTTCCTGCATGCAAGCTGGAAGATTTCCAGTGATTGTGAGGAGAATTATGAATCTTTCCATTTTCTGAATGCAAACCACAACATTTAGGAGTAAGGACAGCGTCATCACAGAGTCCCTGATGATACCCTACAGAGTTTGAGTTCATCCCAGGTGCTGGATGTGGTGTGTGTCCTCTCTGGGTCTCCCCAATCAGCAACCCTGCCCTTGACTGCATCAGCTGCACCCTGTAGTGCAGCATCCTCTACACATGTGATGGTCGTGCATCTCCTGCACGGTGTCCTCTGTCTTCTGCCCCAGTGCCTCCATGAAGATGCTGAACAGGAGGTTTAGGATGCCAGGAGCCTTGCTGCTCTTGCAGGCTTCTCCTGGGAGTTTTACAAGCCCATGCTTCAGCTGGATTTGTTCTGTCTGTAACTCAACTGGGACTGTCCAGTGCAATAGGAATGGAACTATTACATACAAGTGCTGGGATTTTCTCATCACACAGAGCAGTTTCCAGCACTGACTGAAGATTTTGTTTGACATTTTCCTTTGGATGACAGGGTGTTAAAGAAGAGCTGGGGCACAGAAGCAACTTCAGTATGAGTGGCCTCCCAAACCCCGAAACAGTGGGTCTGGTGGGGGAGGACTGAGCAAGAAACAGCATGTCTCATTCCTGAGAAGCAAAAAGCTCAAGGGACAGAGGCAGGGCCTGGAGCTGAAGGCATGCCAGGTTATTACTGGAGAGGGGGTGTGGAGCTCAAGGATTTCAGGAGGTTTTTATTTAGCTGCCCCAAGGTTGTAGCAATAACTGGGAAGAAATGTGAAGGCTCCATTATTTTAGAAGTTAGAGGGAGCATACTGACACTATCCCTTTAAAGTCAGTGCTCAGCGTGAACAATATCCAGCAACATTTCATCCCGTTGTGCCACTGCTGGTGCGTTGTCCTGTGCTAGTGCAAAGCACACCTTGTCTTGCAGTCAGCCTGTAAATTATCTCCTTGAGACAGAAGCTCTGCAGACTGTTCAAAATGCATCAAAGCACAGTGTTTTTTAAAGTTGCATCCCAAGACATTTAACTGGTTCATTTTCTGCTATGGTTTTGGACACACCAGTGCACTTGTGTGCCAGTTAGGAGGACTTTGCTGACCAGGCAGGGAAGGACCCAGCACCATGTAGCAGTATTCCAGGTGTTCATCTCCTGAGTTTCATCTGACCTAACATTGGTTGTGACTCCTTTGCATATGGCTTGTGGGAGCACAATCTCTCTCCCACCTCCACAGTGCCTGGCTTGAGCTTCCCAAGCCATTCTCAAGGAGCGGTATGAGGAAGCGGGTCTGCAGGGACACCCTGAGCAGCCACTCAGTGCCTTTCTGCCATGTGCCTGCCCAGGTACCAAGCAGGGTGGCTTTCAGGATGCCAGAACCCAGTGAGGTCATGGTCCTTCACTCTTGAAGGGCATTTTGGAGGTAAAAAAATGCATCCCTGGCAGAAACAACCTTAGACACACACAGCTGATACAGGTCTTATGAGAATTACAGTTGCTTTCATGGATCATGAGGCTGAGTGAAGGGATATCCCTTCTTTGTGCCCTGCAGCAGGGCAGGTGTAGGTGGGTTGCTGTGGAACCTGGTGCTGTACCCATGCATGGGGGCAGCACAGCAAACCTGCCCCTCCTGCACAGCCACTCTGATCCAAGACTACTTTTGAGGCTGGCAGTCCTCATTCAGTAGCTGTCTTTAGTGAATTCCCACTCTGCAAGCCATTTATCTTCCCCAAGCAGGGTAATACAGAAAGGTGCTTAAGCACTTGAATGATGGGTGATGGATGTTGACAAAGATTTCCTTCTGTTTAGGCTTGCCTACAGTCAGACTGAGGGTGAGGGGGGTTTTGTGTCCTTCAGCATGGTTATGAGTCCCCAGCAGTGAGCTTAGCCCATGTGCCATGCTCTTAGCAGGCCAAAAAACTCCTGGGCAATACCAAAAGGAGGAGACTGTTTCCCTCTAGGATCTGGTTGGCATATCCACATGTTGGGCACAAGGCACTGGAGATGTTCCCAGAGAGGGGGCAGCCAAAGTAGGTTTTCCTGTTACTTTTCAAGCAGTCCTTGTTAAAACCAGTCATGGCAGGCTGCACCTTCTGCTGCCCAGGCAGTTTTGTGGTTCATCAAACAGGCAGTAAGCACAGTGCTGTGAGGATAAGCACAGCTCAGGGTGTTGCAAATTATATGCCTCATGGTGTGCCTCGAGGTAAATGCACACACCTGCTCTTAACCTGGTCACCAGTGACCTTTGGCAAAGCCCTCTGAGCTTGGGAGCCTAGGGCAGGCAGGCGGCCAAGAAGGACGTGGCCACGGCCAAGCCATCCTGGCTCCGTTGGGCACCTCTTTGGGATGATGGGATTTGCTACTGCAGGGGTTTGGCAGTGCCAGTGCAGGGGCAGGAGCACTCTTTTGGATGCCTTGGGAAAGCAGGATCAGTCCTGCTTGGAAAGGCAGTGTACTTCCATGACACGTTTTCAGTTTTATAGCCATTTCTTACATTCTTGGATAATGAAGTGTGGTGTTTGTCTCCTCTTTCAAGCCCAACCAAGCCAATTTGATGTGCTTTGAAAAGACATTAAAAACAGACCTCTGCTTCAAATGCTGGCAAGGTTCAAGCATCCCAGGAATACAATGTCAAAGATGAAACCCTCCCAACCACACTTAGAATGTTTTATCCCTGAGTGGCCAGGCTGTACAGGTCCTTCACCATGGCTTCAGGAGTGTGAGCTGTGCTGTGTGGCTCCCAGTTGAGTCAGGATATGTATTATTTACTGCTTGGCATCCTGGAACAAGCAGGACCTCTCTTAGGGCTCTTTGTGGGTTTTGCCTGTAGCTTGCCTTCTGGGAAAGAGACCTAATTTCTAGCAAAGACATAGTGTACTGTCAGTGTGTCCGACTGGCAAAGTGGAGTTGTGTGTCTGCTTTGCATTTCAGGCTGAATCGAAGCCATGGGTTAAACTTGCAGCGTTTTCTTGCAAGCATGGGCTCAGAGAAAATCTCTGTGGAAAAGTATTCACCCTGGGCTGGAAAAATATAGTATGATTTCTACAGTGTTCTATCATCTAGATTATTATTACATTTGTGGTATTGACTGCCAGAAATAACACAGAGGCTGTACTTGCACTTTTTGTTCTTCCTTTTTATTGTTGACGTGTCAGGGAAACCCTGAAGGGGGCTGGGGCAGGGAGCCTGCATTCGCCCTTGCCTGGTTTCACAGCACACGATTTCAAGCACAGATGGGAAAGAAATGAAGCTCTAACTTATGGTACCCAACCACCAGCTCACTGAGTGAGAAAATAAAATGGTTTGGACAGTGATGATTCCTTAACCACTTGGACTGTAAACTGACTTGACAATAAAACCCCAGCAATCATTGCCATCCATTTGGCACCCACTGCAGTCCAGCTGTGGATTAAAAAGGATTTTTCCTGCAGTATTTCCATGGTTCTCTAAATGGCTCCCACATGCACCCCTCCCAGGATACTTGGGGTTTTGGCAGCCAGGCTCTTTGCATGCCCAGGGATGCTGTAAATGACAAAAGGGTTATTGGGTAGATACCAAAAGCAATCACCCTGCAGATCCTGTGTGCATGAAAAGGTCATGAGAGGCTTTGGCAAGAGTGAGGTGAGTCACTTATCTCCAGAGGGGTGGGACTGGGGGAGTGCTGGGACAAGTGTCCTAGGAAGATGTGGTTTGGGAAGGGAACTCAGCTGGATGCAGATGGAAGTACTGAGATTTACAGTGAATACTCTTCATCAGGATTAACTCCATAGATGTTGTTACAGTTAATTCATTGTACTTTGAGGTTGGAGGGACAGACTGTGAAGCAATTATGGTGATGATTTGGAAGGAGTAAGGATATCAGGATATCAGCAATTGGTCTTTTTATGCTACAAGCTTATTTTACTGTGGTTAAATTATGGTTTGGACATGGCACCATCTTGCTTAGGATGCCAGACTTGGGTTATGTACTCTGCAGGACTTGTACAAAATTCAGGGCATGAAGGTTTTGTGTGGCTGAGCTCGGGTACTGCCTGTCTTAGCTGGTATTGGCTATGGTTCCACAGCAAATCATTATCCCATCCAAGCAGGAAAGAGATGGACAGGAGTCCTACTGCCCTTTGGGGCTGTTTTGGGATATTCATGCTCATCTTCTGCCCACAAAGGGGCCTAAGGCAATAATTTAGCCATGTGTCCCAGGCATATGATGCCTGGGGCAGTTACTATGCAGCCTTGAATAACACCGCCCATGATCTAGGACCGAACATCACTCTCTGAACAGTCTCACTCTGGACTAGTTCCCTTCCATTCTGAGGCTTTAAGGGACAGCTAAACTAGGAAGTTCCCCAGTAGATCCTGAAGTCCTGCATCAGAGAGCCCCAGCTTCCATCAGAAGCCAGTGTATGCCATGTGGGAGCAAAGTGTTTGGGCTGATGGATATATTTTTGCTGCACTATGTTGTATTTCTGGGAAAGAAACACTTCAATGAGAGCTATGAAGCTGAAGAGCTCTAAATGCACTACCATTGGCTCTTATAAGCTGCTCAGTCTTTGAGATCTCAAACACAAGACCCCATGGCTGCTGCCAGCAAATTGGTGTCCATCACTCCTCTTAATCCACCTTGGCTGACATAATAATGTCTTTGAGGGGGATGTGGTTCCTCACCAGAGGGCCATCTGAAGGAGCATCCCTGTGGTAAGGGCACAAGACCTGATGGATTTATGGATAGAACTGGATCACCTCATGAAGAAACTCACACACTGGGGTCACCTGGGACAGCTGCTTTCATATCTGGAACATTGCTGGTGGTGGGTCCCTGTGTCTGGCAGGAGCATGCAGTGCTGAAAGCCCTGTGGCTTGCCCAGCTGCCTTCTGGAAGTGATTCTGGCTGCTGGCTCTCACCCACCCAGCTTTTTAGATCTTTTTTTGAAGCTCTTCCTGTTGTAAACAGTCTCTTATCCCTTCTTTGTCCTGCTGCGTCTGCCATGGATGTACTTCTGCTTCCAAAATAAATACTTGCAAAGAAAGTATCCACTTGAATATTGCCTTAATTTTTAACATGGATTCTAGCTGCTTGGAAATGCCTGTTGTAAAACAGAAGACCAGCCCCTAGGTGCCTTTTGCTGCTCCAGCATGTTAGACCACTCAAGACTGAGTGAATGTGGCACAGATGCAGTGTGGCCTGGGGATGGGCTGGGCTGGTACTGCCCTATGGATTCCTTCCACCTTACCCCAAACATGAAGGTGCTGTGCTCAGTCCAGCTGCACATATGGGACTGCTTTAGGCCAAAGGGGAGACACAAGCACAGTGTTTGCTCTATCTGCCTTTCCAGCCTGTATGATTTTACAAGTCTCTTCAGAGGAGAAAGTGCAACTAAAAGTGGGGTGGAAGCTGTGTGTGCAAAGATATCTTCACCAGAACGAGGTAGTGCCCTTATAAAGGCAGATCCTTAGTGTGGAGAATCAGAACACTTTAGGCTTCAGGTGCAACCTTTTTAAACACAGGCTGCCATGGCTCCCTGCTGGCACCTGGAGCTGCCTTGCTTTGGCCAGATGCAGCAATGGGCAGAGCTCCAGAGGCTGTGTCTCAGCATGCATTGAGATGTCCTGTGAATGAGAGCAGGGATGTCTGTGTTACGGTTTCAGTGTGCAACCAGGACAGGAACACTGGGGTTGCCCCAGAATAAGGTCTGAAGGTAAAAAAACCCTTAGGGACTGGAAAGCATTCACATGCAGCCAGGAATTTCCTCTGACTGGGTCTCTTAAATTGGTTTTATATTTTATTTTATTTTTCATTTCTTGAGTCCTTGCAGAAAAATATTTTACCATTAATTCATGGTAAATTCATCACCATAAACTGATGCTGTACCTCATTGCTGAAGACATGGCAAGGTCTCTGGTGGGTCAGCCCTTGCTCTGACGAGCTTCTGAGGGCACTGTGGCTAATTTCTGGCACAAATTATGCTGCCAGCCATCCCTCTCCTGCTATAATGCCACAAAGGCAGGGAGCACTTGGGGAACACCTTTCCCAGGGAGTACACAAGCAGAGGGGCTACTCTTCCAAAGCAAACCACATTAAACTCATTAACAGCAGTGCCTGGAGCACTTAGGTTTGGGGAATCCTCAGCCATAGTAGCACTCACGGACTCCCATTAATGCTTTCCCTTTCTCTCCTTGCAGGCCCAGCGACTGTGGCGAAGGATGGGGCTGAAACCTCCTACCCTGGCAGCCCTTGGGGTGCTGCTGGCCCTGGCTCTGATAGCCCTTGTCCACTTGCCCCCACCACCGGACCACTCCCCCCACCCCTTACCAGCATCATCCCTCCCAGGTCCCCAGAGGGAGGCAGCCACCCCCGTGTCCATGGAACAGGTCCACGGTGAAAGGCTGCCTGTACCCCGCACTCACCTGTGGTGGGACCAGCCCCTCAGCCAGGGTCAGAAGTGGCAGAAGGGGGTGGCAGGGGCTGCTCCCCCGTGGCTCTCAGCCGATGACCTCCAGAAGATGCGGCTGCTGGCTGGTGGGCGAGTGGTCTCCAAAGTCCGTATCCCCGCCCACGGGCAAGTCCTGCGAGTGGGGCTGCGGGCCGCGGAGGATGCTGAGGGGGATGTCTTGCCAGACAACCCAGAGCTGGACTGCCAGGACGGGCGTTGTGGGCTCATCAAGCGCTCTAGGGACCTCTATGAGGTGCTGGCGTTCCACCTGGACAGGGTGCTGGGGCTGAACCGCAGCCTGCCTGCCGTGGCCCGGCGCTTCACCAGCCACCTCCTGCCCTACAGCTACACCAACGGCTCCCTGCGACCCATCATCTGGTGGGCACCTGACCTCCAGCACTTGGAGGATGCCAACAACGACCAGAACTCCTGCACTCTGGGGTGGCTGCAATACCAGGAGATGCTGCAGTCCCACGGACCAGTGCCTGCCACTGGGGATGTTCCCTGCTCCAGCATCCCACGTGATGAGTGGAGCCGCCTGGCACTCTTCGACTTTCTCCTCCAGGTAGGGCTGGGATGAAGAGGACCACCCAGCCCACCGGCTGGGAAGGAAGGAATGAAGGAAGGAAGGAATGAAGGAATGAAGGAAGGATGGGAGGAAGGAAAGGAGGAAAAGGAGGAAGGGAGGGAGGAAGGGAGGGAGGAAGGAAGGGAGGAAGGGAGGAAGGAAGGGAGGAAGGAAGGGAGGAAGGAAGGGAGGAAGGAAGGGAGGAAGGAAGGGAGGAAGGAAAGGAAAGGAAAGGAAAGGAAAGGAAAGGAAAGGAAAGGAAAGGAAAGGAAAGGAAAGGAAAGGAAAGGAAAGGAAAGGAAAGGAAAGGAAAGGAAAGGAAAGGAAAGGAAAGGAAAGGAAAGGAAAGGAAAGGAAAGGAAAGGAAAGGAAAGGAAAGGAAAGGAAAGGAAAGGAAAGGAAAGGAAAGGAAAGGAAAGGAAAGGAAAGGAAAGGAAAGGAAAGGAAAGGAAAGGAAAGGAAAGGAAAGGAAAGGAAGGAAAGAAGGGAGGGAAAGGAAGGAAGGGAAAGGAAGGAAGGAAGGAAAGAAAAGAGGGAAGGGAAGGAGGGGAAGGAAGGGAAAGGGAGGAACTATCAAAATATGTGTTTTCTTATTTCTCTCTCTCATTTTTGGCAAAACCTGACCATTATTCTTTTATAACCTTGGACTGGCAGAGGCAGAGTAGGTCCTGGCTGGGCTTGGAAATAGTCTAGGCAAAACAACCAGAGAAATTAAAAGATTCATTTTCCCAATGAGTACAATGGAAAGGCTGAGTCTCCAGGAGACAGTATCTAGTTTTAAGATTTTCCCTTGGCAGGCTGAGGTAGCACAGGGATAAATGCAAGGGCAATGCACAGATTTTCCTGATTAACTCCAATGGGATCCTTCTGAGTGGAAAAGTCACATAAAGATAACAAGGTACCAAGTCAGCAGGATGTTATATAAATGAAATAGCATCCTTCAGAAATGGCTTTAGCCTTTCAGACCTTGCTGGGGAAGCAGAAGCTGCAGGCTTTGAGCCCTACTGTACATTGGCATTGACATCTTGGTTGTTTCCTTTAATTAACCTTAAAATCAGACTTCTTCTGTCACAAGGTAACGCCTCTTTTGGTGCAAAACTTTACTAGGGACAAGATACCAAGCCCAGTGAAAAGAGGACAGCTGCTGTGTCTTTGTCCTGTGCTTTAAAAAGATCCAAAAATACATCAGCTCCAAGGCCCTGCAGCCACATCCCTGTCCTGTAGCACCCTCTTCCCAGCTGGGGAGAGAGAAAGAACATTTTCCTTGGGGGAGAAGTCACAGCTGGAAAGCTGTGCTGGAACTAGGATACTCTTTATATGCACCCTGGATACTGGGGTGGCTTCACATAGCATCAAAGATGGACTGAATGGGAATTTCTTGTAGTGTTTGAGCTTGGATGGGAAAGATGTGGCTCAGGAAGCTGTGGCTCAGGAAGCTGTGTTCCAGTAGCAAGACCTAGTGTCCCATTCATTGGAGTAATTTAGGCTCTGCTGAGAAGAAATCAATATAAATGATGCAGGGAGGGCCAGGGAGGAGGAGGGCTCACCTACATGTCAGCAACAGGGAGGTGGTGGAGTCACTGCCCCTGGAGAGGTTCAAGAGGGGATTGGATGTGGCACTTGGTGCCATGGTCTAGTCATGAGGTCTGTGGTGACAGGTTGGACTCGATGATCTTTGAGGCCTCTTCCAACCTTGGTGATACTGTGATACTGTAACACTCTCAGCATCTCCTCAGCTCCCTATTGTGGGGCTCCACTTGTACACTAGCTCTAGCCTCCACCTCACACCTCCCTCAGTCCAGCACCAACACACCTTGGTTTCACCAGTGCTTGTGGGCAGATGAGTGGAGATCTGAGCCCATTTAATGTCTCTGTAAGACATCTCAGGTTGTCTTCTTTGTAGCCTGGAAAACATGGTAGCAGGTGAGAGAATCTGCTGTGCTGAGCTTTCCAGTAGGTAGACCGAGGAGAGGCATGGAGGAAATGTGATGATTTATTTCATTTCAATGTGTTTCATGTCAAAAGAAGCTCTAGCACTTTAAAATGGTCAGTCCTCTGACAGAGAAATGCTGACCTGAGTGCTTCATTAAACCTCGGGAAACAGATGGATTTGTTAAGGGACTCCAGTGTGGGACTGAAGTTGCTTCTCCAAGGCTGATGAATATAATAGACATAGAACCCAAACACTGCATTTCCTGCAGTGCCTGATTAGTGCTTGGGAGAGCTGAATGCTCTCTCAAAACAAGCCTGTAATTGTTAAGTTATGCCAGCTATTACGATGAAGGGAATGGGGAGCCACTGTGGGTCACTTGGCTACTTTCTAGTCATCACCTGTGGATCTCCCCAGCCCCACCTGAGACCTGCTCCAGACCTCTCAGTGGCTCCAGGAGGCTCTCTGCAACCTCATGCAAGCGAGTCACAGGACCACAGGATGTTAGAGGTTGGAAGGGATCTCCAGAGATTATCAAGTCCAACCTCCCCTGCCAAAGCAGGGACACCTAGGGCAGGTCACACAGGGATGCATATAGATGGGTCTTGAAGGTCTCCAGAGAAGCAGACTCCATAACCTCTCTGGGCAGCCTGCTCCAGTGCTCTGTGACCCTCACAGTGAAGAAATTCCTCCTTGTGTTGAGGTGGAACCTTCTGTGCTGTAATTTACATCCACTGCCCTTAGTCCTATCCCAGGGTGCAACTGAGCAGAGGCTGTCCCCTCCCTCTTGACCCCCAGCCCTCAGATATTTATAAGCACTTATTAAATCTCCTTCACCTTCCTCCTGCAACTGGAAAATATCTTCATTTTATATACATGTTTATATATTTAAAGGAGATTTTAAAATAATGTATGGGAGGTTTTTTATGCTCTAATGTTGCAAATGGGCTTCCAGAGATGTAGGCATTGAGCCAACTACCCTCCATGGCCATGGTACTATGCAGCCATGGGGAGGGCTGTCAGCAACCAGTAAGGTCCCATCTGCCCCATGGGCCACTGCAGAGGATGTGCTGGCTGCTGGGGAAGCTTCAGGAGTACCCAGGTGCCATGGGTTGAATGCAAATTTGATGCTGTTATTCAAAACTACCCTGCCTCATGCCAGCTTCAAAATGAAAGTGCTGGCTGGAGCAAAGCACAATGGGGCTTGGAGTTCAGAGTGCAACCTGAGGGGCTTCCTGTTCCAGTTGCTGCTTTTAGGGTCTGGATTTTTGGGGATTGCTCTTTCCTGCAGGTATGGCAGTGAGGCAGGTTGGTGTTGGCTAGGTCCCTGCTTTCCTGCTTTATGCTGCACTTCTGTTTCTGCAAATAGGCTAAGCCAAGGTAATTGTGCATTATATTATTAGCTAAGGTGGTTGTGCTTTGGATTATTATGATGATGATGATGTGGTTTGCTCAGTGGAACTTTTTATCTTAGCTCTTTTTGTCTCAAACCTCAACATGGAAGTTTTCCATGTGGTACTTGGCCTCAGTTCTGTGTTGGGGTGGGGAAAAGGCAGGTTCTCTTTACCCTGTTTCACGAGGCAAGGGTATTGAAGCCAGGTCTGACAGAGGTCCCCGAATGTCTCCCACAGGTTCATGACCGCCTGGATCGCTATTGCTGTGGGTTTCAACCCGATCCCTCCGAGCCCTGCATGGAGGAAATGCTCCATGAGAAGTGCCAAAACCCGGCAGAGCTGGTCCTGGTTCACATCTTGGTATATGTCCTCACTCTACTGGGGCTGCTCTGGGACTAAGATTGTGGTGCCTAGGAGGTGCTTGCAGGGCTGATGTGTCAGCAAAGGGAATGTAGGTCCCATGGTCATGAAGGATCCACGGTGGGAGGTGTGTCTCAGCATGGAGGGACCTGGGGTTTGGCAGCTGCCAGCTCTCAGGACTTTTAAGTGCATTAAAACACCAGTCTGAACCTCCAGACTGGTGAGTCCCTGCAGTAGGTGAGTTTCACGTTGCACTGGCAGGTCCGGAGGAGCGCTCCGTCCCGACTGGTGTTCATTGACAACGCGGGCAGGCCACAGCACCCTGAAGAGCAGCTCAACTTCAGGCTCCTGCAAGGCATAGACAGGTAGAAAGGGTGATGGACACCCTGCTGGGGGCACATCCCAGGTGAGGGCTGAGCTTGCACACATGGGATAGACACCAGCCTTATGTGCACACCTCTGTGCTGCTCCTGGCTTCTCTGGTTGGACGCCCCTGTGAAGTGGCTCCAGCTCCCACTCAGGACAGGGCAAGTAGGTGGGCTCACAAACCCATCTCATGTGCCCCTCTTCACCCAGCTCTGGGTGGCTCATGGCAGTCTCCAAATCCTATTTTCCCTTCTCTAATTGGCAGCTGCACAGAAATAATGACGTTTCAACATTTCTTGTGTCATTGCCTGCCAGATGTTTTGCTACACTCTGGACCCCTTCATTTGGAGCTCATTTGGATCTGTTTCTGATGGAGTTATCCTGAACACTTGCTGTGGGCAGAGTTTTAAGCAAGAAGCTCCTCATCCCACAATCATTTCTTCTTGAAGAACTAGGATGGCCTTTGCTTGGGTGCCCTGCTCTCCCCCTCCTCCCTTCTTGGCCTTTCCTAGGTAACTCCTTCCCCCTCTCTCACTTCTGCTCCTCTGCTGCAGCTTCCCAGCAGCAGCAGTGTCCACCCTGCAGTCAGGCAGGTTGCAGAGCCTGCTGCTGGAGTCACTGCACATGGACCAGGAGTTCTGGGAAAGCCAGGGAGGTGCTGAGGGCCTGAAACCCCTGCTTCAGACCATCGACAGGCGAGCACACATCCTGCTGCAGTACATCCAGGAGCACAACCTGATGGTGTTTGAGGACTTTCTGCACTGAACTGATCTCTGGTGGCATGGTGAGCCTGCCCTGCAAATCCAAGCACTAGTGGTTGTACCTCATGCCCTCAGCATGGGCAATGTGACACTGCATGTGGTTGCTTGGCTCTCTAAAAGGTGCTTCTGCCCTTCTTGTAGGACGCACTGGAGGAGACAGGATCACAAGGCATAGGAAAAAGGAGGAGAAGACATCTTCTGAAACAACCAACAACTGCTTGAGAAAGGCAACAGTTATCCAGTAATGTTTCCAGAATGGATTTTCAAAAGGAGGTGAACATCTATCAGATTTTTGGGTACTCTCATTCCCCAACCCTTCCAACTTTGAAAACTGGAGGTTTAGCTATTTGAACACGCTATGGGGACCCTGGGAAGGGTTAAAGAAGTGGTGAGAGGCACTGCCCAGGTATGAGGGAAGTCTCTGGCAACCTTTCTATAACTTGTACTGGGCTTCTTGATGATGTCTTCACTATTTCCAAGACATCACAGACAGTGAGGCTGGAGTAGCATGGGGGAAAGTAGAGGGGAGCTTTCTAAGTGGATTAAGCAGAGACAAGTAATGTGAGCTGAGCTGTCTTTCCAGCCTGCAGAGGAGGCTTGGGTAAGCCACTGCCCAAAGCCTGAGTCTGGCAGGCCCCTGGAGTGCAGACAGCACCTGGCAGCAGCTGCCTCAGGAGCCCATAGTGCTGTCCCCAGGGAGCAGTGTGCTGCAAGCTGCACCTTGGTGGGCCTGGGCTGCTGCCAAGGTGCATTTTGAATGTGGGATTTGAAGATTTAAATCTCTCACCCACTCTCCCTTTGGTGTCAGGGGATTAAAAGGGAAACCTACCCCAAGCTCTGCCACTTGTGAAGCACTCCAGCCTGCTCTCTTAGGCACAGCTGCACAAAGCTCTTTCCAAGGCTTGCAGAAGTATCTTTTGAGAAAAATGCCCCAGTGTATTTCCGCAGAAGGCAATCAGGGGCAAGGTGCTTTCTGAGCATGCTGGCACCTTCAGCAGAGCCTAGCCCACTCTTGTCACCCCTTAGGCTCTTGCCCAGCAGCCCACTGTGATGGGCCACACCAGCACCCCAGCCAGACAGGTTCCCAGGTGTCAGGGCTGAGAGATAATTCAAAGGCAAAATTAACAAGCAGAAGAAAAATATAGGGATGGGCTCTGCCAGAGCCTTTTTCTCTCTGTGGTGGTTCCCAGCTAAGGCATGCAGTCAGTGTTTGCTTGCCAGGAGCAGCTGGCTCTTGACCTGTGGGTTGATGGGTTGCCACCAGAAGAAGGCTTTTCCAAATGGTCTTAGGGAGCAGCCATCCATTTCTCTAGTGCTACAGGTGGAGCCTCCGTGCTTGAAAGACTGAATCACTTGTGACTGTGTCTCAGTGAGACTAGTGTGGAGACCCATGCTGTGTGGCTGTCCCATTGCCCTAGATTTGGGCATGCAGTGGGAGAGCACAGAAAAGGTTGGCATTGATGCCTTGCCCACTTCATTGCTCTCAGCACCATTATAGCCCGCAAGGAGATAGTTTAACACCCATGCTAATAAGCACAAGCCTTGCCTTTCTTTCCCTTTTTCCTCTTTCTGAAGAGAAGATGAATCAAGGTGTGGGTGACATGAATCCACAAGCATGCATGCTCTCAGAAAGCACCAGCATTCAGCATCACAGGCACATCAGCATCCAAAGAACCAGCAGCATCTTCCTGGAGTCCTGCCCTACAGATAGCCAGACAAAACATTTTCCCCATTACCCTCTTCAGCCCATGAGTTATCACCCAGTTTGCCATGATGTAGGATGGATGACTGCTGGAGAAGCCTCACTAAAGCCCAGGTGATGGGAATTCGTTACTGGGAGGTGAGCTTAACTTGTAAGCATGGAGGAAAACAAAAGAGTTCATCCAGCCTTCTGTGAAAAGCCCTTTCCAGACAGCCTTGTGTGAATAAGGGAGACTAGACATAACACAATTAAATCCAGAAATATGCTGGGAGAAGCTGTGTGGTAACAAGCTCAGTGGTTAAGATGTAAAGTATCGGTCAGAGCCTTGTTTTTCTCTTTAAATTGAAAAGTTTCATTAAAAGAAAGGTTTTCATTCCATGTAAGCCAAGCTCTCAGTGAGAAGTGAGAGGAAGGGGGGGCACTGCACAGTGGCCAAAGCTGTAGACTTTGCTGTGCTGGAACAGCAGCTTTTGCCTTCCCTCTGGTTACACCTGCTTTGCTTTAACATAGCACAAGGTAGTGGGGATTCTTTTAGGTTTTTTTTTGTATTTCCTTAATTGCAAGATGTGAGTGTGCTGGCTAAACACACATGGGAACATCTGTAAGCAGTGAATAAAAAACGCTTTTGATTTAGCAAAGGGTAATGCATGGATAAATGAGAGAAATGAACCCCATGATCTTGCTGAGACTGACCTTTAGTCTATGTATCTATGATCAATCTATCATCTCTGTACCTGTCAATTTGCCTCTCAGTTTTTATCTATCCTCCAGAGGCCCCTAGACCACTTTAGGTGCCCACAAACCCCCTTCAAACCCCCTCAAAAACTTTCCATGCCTCCAAACTCCCGTTTAGAGACCACTCAGACCCCCTAGGAGCATGAGGCAGCAAGCAGTACCTCGTCGTGTCCACAAGGCGGCAGCAGTGAGCCCGCGAGTCCGAGGCACAAGGGCACCGAGTCCCTGGCATCTGTCGTGCGTTTATCATCGATGTACCCATCCATTTGCCTCTCCGTTTGTATCCATCATCTACGTATCGATCATTTACGGATCTATCAATCTATTCACCCCTATTTCCCCATTTCTCTCTCTTTCTTTGTCTCTCTCCACTCCCCTGCGCCCCCCACCCCCGCTCCTTTATTTCCACTCTATCCCAGCCCACACTCATTGATAAATTTTAACTTTCCTTCTCTGATATCAACACCTGAGCAAGGTCGTGTCCAGTCTAGATGTGAAGAGCTCATGCTCCTGTGGTCCTGTAAAGGGACAATATGTGAAGCCATGACTTGGCCTCATCACTTCCATTGGATCTCAGGAATGTCCCATGGCATGGAGACTGGGACACGGCGTTTGAGCCGTGTTCAGACAGGGATGATGTCCTTGAGGAGAGACACAGACTTTTGTCTGCATGGATTCTCTGTTTTGGGAAAGCCCTGAGAAGAAACACTGGAGAGAGGCTCTGGGGAATAAATTCCTTCTGACTTGGGGTAACAGGAGGCAGCTTTATGAAGGCAAAGCTTCTCTGAAGCAGGGATTGGTAGAATTCCTGGATCCAGAGGACGAAGGCAAAGAGAAGGGCAAGAGAAGGGTTTTGTGGAACTAACAGTCCAAAAGCCTGACAATATTTCTAGGCAGCACTAAGTAAGCCATTTTGAAGACAAACAGCCAAAATCATGAACTGGAGCCTTCTGTGGGTTTGCATCACGTACCAGTGGCACACATTTCTAAGTCATGACCAGAACAAAAGGTGGCTGAGCTGAGGGATCAATGCAAACACTTATTGTGTGTTGGGACTAATCAGGGTAAGAGCTGTGGGCTGGTGGGAAAAAACATCACCTGTCAGAAGATTTTGTGTAGATACAAATTAAAAAGAGTGGATTTTCCTTTGTGTTTGTGTTGGGATTTTTGATTTAAACAGGAAAGATTTTCGGAACAGGACCAAGCCGAACGGCTCCCCACGCACAGGGGCGTTCTCAGTGCTGCCACCGTGTGTGTAATTGTCAGCACTGCAGCTCTGCAGCGGCGTGTGCCGCCCAGTCAGTGCTCACTGCTGCCACCGTGTGGTTTATTGTCAGCACTGCAGTTCTGAAGCGGCGTGTGCCGCCCAGTCAGTCCTCACTGCTGCCACCGTGTGGTTTATTGTCAGCACTGCAGTTCTGCAGCGGCGTGTGCCGCCCCGTCGATCCTTCCGTGCTGCTGCTCTCGATTCTGAGTGCCCTGAATGCTTGAAATGCCTGAAAATTCTTAGGGGAGAGAGAAGAAGAGAGAAAAAAAATGATTTAAACTTGTAGGTACTAGTGCGAGGCAAAAATATCTCATTTTTTTATATCGGTATTTAAAAATTGTACTCGTTTGCAGTTAAGAAAGGGAGCCGAGGCTCGCTCCCGCGCCCCGCCGCTGCGTAAGCCTGCGCGATGGCTCTGCCTTGGGAGCAGAATGGTCACGGAGAGCTCTGGACTGGGCATCTGACAGGGTTCCGAGCAGCCACGGGTGCCGGCGAGCCGCCATCCTTTCGCCGGGGAAGAGGTCCCGCAGGATTTGGGGAGGTTTCATTCTGGTTTTTGGCGTCCCTGCAGGCTCGGGACCCCCAGCCATGTTCCCCCCTGGCATCTAAAGGTGACCTGGGGGCATCTAAATGGATTTTCCAGGTGAAAAGGGAGGTCTGGGGGCAGCCAGTATCTGAAGGGGGGCTACAAGAAAGCTAGTGAGGGACTTCTTAGAGTGGCAGGTAAGGATAGGACTAGGGTGAATGGAACAAAGATAGAAATGGGTAGATTCAGATTGGAAGTTAGGAATTTCTTCCCCTTGAGGGTGATGAGACACTGGAACAGGTTGCCCAGGGAGGTGGTAGAAGCCTCATCCCTGGAGGTTTTCAAGGCAAGGCTGGATGTGGCTCTGGGCAACCTGATCTAGTGTGAGGAGTCCCTGCCCATGGCAGGGGGGTTGGAACTAGATGATCCTTG
This sequence comes from Melanerpes formicivorus, assembly GCF_026170545.1. NCBI lineage: Eukaryota > Metazoa > Chordata > Aves > Piciformes > Picidae > Melanerpes > Melanerpes formicivorus. The sequence continues at coordinate 9,954,699 of NW_027142376.1, forward strand.
AGGTCCCTTCCAACCCTAACAATTCTATGATTCTAAAACATCTAAAATGGATCAAAAGGTCTTTTGGAGTCATCTAAATGGGTCTGGGGACGTCTGAAAGAGGCCTGTGAGCATCTAAATCGGGTCCAGAGGCCTCTTAAGGGGGTGTGTGGGGATCTAAAGTGAGTCTGGGGGTAGGAAAAGGGGTTTGGGGAGCATCTAAAAGGGTCTGTGTGCATCTAAAATGGGTCTGGATATATCAGAATGTCTTTTGGAGACACCTAAGGGGTTCTAGGGTGCATCTAAAGAGGTGTGTGGGCATCTAAAGTGGGTCTGGGGATAGCTAAAGGAGGTCTCTGAGCATGTAGAGGGGGTCTGGGGGCCAGGACTCCTTCTTCTGTCCTCTGTCCTCTGTTTCTCCACTGCTGGAGTGTTTCTGAGAGTAAATGGGAGGGTGGGAGTCCTAGTAAAAAACTCTGCTGGTAAACAGTGTTGTGTATGCTCTGAGTAGCTGTGGGCAGTGGGTTCTTGTGAAGCAGACCCTGAGATCCTATGGGGAAATGTGTGGCAGGAGAGTTGGATAAGTAAAGGCCACCATAACTGGCTGCCTGAGTTGTGGCTTCCTGATGGCTTGCTCCATAGAAAGGATCACATTTATATAGCTGAAGTAGGACACCACACAGCATGGATTTTTTCATCCTAGGAGAGAAAGTTCTGTTCTTCTTCCACAGTTGAGAGAATATGGACATACTATTCCCTAGGATGTTTTATTCAAAGGCAATGTCCACAGTACTCTCTTATAGTTTGCCACTCTGATTTTCATCACTTTCATTGTCATGAATTAGATGTTTAACTAAAATCCATTAGAATTACATGGATAAAAGTCTGTGAGAGGAAAATTAGGCCCAGCAGTTCTCAGCCTTAGCTGAAGAACCTCTTTAATTGTGGGATCTGGGAAGTTTGTAATTATCTTCTAAGTGGGGTATTTAGTGATTAAGAATTTACTATCACAGCATCATGCATGAGTGGGATTTTACTGACACCTAACAGCTTGTCCTGTGCTGGTGGTCTCCAGCAGCCAAGAGGAACGTCACTACCACTAAAGATGATTTGTGGTGTCCTCAGGGGCCTTTGCAGTCACTTTGCACGGGCTTTGCATGGAGTGCTGGCTTATGCTGACAGGAGAAATTTAAAGGCATGAGCACAGATCAGTGTATTTCTAGGGAAAAAAAAAAAACCCTACCACATTTCCTCTTTAATTCTTAATGCATTTTCATTTTCTTCATCTTCATTTCATAAATGTCTGGATCTTCATTTTCATTTGCTGCTTTTCTGCAGCCTGTGCTTTTCCTCCAGTGAGGCAGCAAAGCCTGGGAACTCCAGCTCAGACACATGCCTGCTGCTGGCATGGAAGAAAGCACGGCACAGACAGTTGTCATTGCCTTCCATGGAGCTTTTCCTCTTCTCACATGAACGGTATTCACTTCCTTTTTCACTGAAGGCTGCACATGGTGAGGGTTGAACATTACCAGACTTTTCCATGAAATGCAGCATGTGTCAGGAGGATTTTTTTCCTTTTTTTAAGGGAAAGTTTCATTTTTTTTTTTTTAAAGGCAAACTCTTTATAGTTTCAGATGATAGGTTTGGCTCACTTTGGGAGAAATATGGCTGTGGAATTCAAATGCTAGGAATCCAATGGTGGTGGCGGTGTCACCATCCCTGGAGGTGAAGAACAAGTAGATGTGGCACTTTGTGACACGGTCTAGTGGTCATGAAGGTGTTTCATAGTTCCATAGTTTCATAGTTTCATTCAGGGTTGGAAGGGACCACAAGGATCATCTAGTTCCAACCCCCCTGCCATGGGCAGGGACACCCCACACTAGATCAGGCTGGACAGAGCCTCATCCAGCCTTGGTCTTAAACACCTCCAGGGACGGGGCCTCAACCACCTCCCTGGACAACCCATTCCAGGGCTTCACCACTCTCATGGTGAAGAACTTCCTCCTCACATCTAGCCTGAATCTCCCCACCTCCAGCTTCATTCCATTCCCCCTAGTCCTGTCACTACCTGAGATCCTGAGAAGTCCCTCCCCAGCCTTCCTGTAGGCCCCCTTCAGATACTGGAAGGCCACAATTAGGTCACCTCGGAGCCTTCTCTTCTGCAGACTGAACAGCCCCAACTCCTTCAGTCTGTCCTCATAGGAGAGGTGCTCCAGCCCTCTGATCATCCTTGTGGCCCTTCTCTGGACACACTCCAGCACCTCCACATCCCTCTTGTAATAGGGGCTCCAGAACTGGACACAGTACTCCAGGTGGGGTCTCACCAGGGCTGAGTAGAGGGGGAGGATCACCTCCCTTGCCCTGCTGGCCACACTTCTCCTGATGCAGCCCAGGATCTGATTGGCTTTGCGGGCTGCAAGTGCACACTGAGAGCTCATGTTGAGCTTCTTGTCCACCAGCACCCCCAAGTCTCTCTCCTCAGGGCTACTTTCCAGCCAGTCACTGCCCAGCTTGGATTTGTGCCTGGGATTGCCTCGACCCAGATGCAGGACCCTGCACTTGCTCTTATTGAACTTCATGAGGTTGGCTTGTGCCCACCTCTCCAGCCTGTCAAGGTCCCTCTGGATGGCCTCCCTTCCCTCCAGCGTGTCTGCTGCACCACACAGCTTGGTGTCATCGGCAAACTTGCTGAGGGTGCACTCAATGCCACTGTCCATGGCACCCACAAAGATGTTGAACAAGACAGGTCCCAGGACTGATCCCTCAGGGACTCTGCTTGTCCCTGGCCTCCACTGGGACATGGAGCCATTGACAGCCACTCTTTGGGTGCGGCCATCAAGCCAGTTCCTTATCCATCTAGTGGTCCACCCATCAAACCCATGTGTCACCAGTTTGGAGACCAGGATGTGTGTTGGGTAGATGATCTTTGAAGTCTTTTCTAGCTTTAATGATTTTATGATTCTTTGATTCTCCTATTTTTCATCTGATCAGCATAATTTTTTCCCCTGTTTTGGGCATATCTGGTCTTTGCTGAAAAATTCTAGCAAGGAAAAAAAACATCTACTAAATGAATTGTGTTTGAAAGATCAGCAGGGTCAAGACCTAAGCTTATTCAGAAAGGTGTTGGATTTTGCTTTGCACAAAGCAGAATGACTCCAAATGCAGACCAGGCAGCTGTCACCAAGGAAGAAAGGTTTGCCAGGAACCTGTAAGCCTGCACCACCATCCCACCATCACAAATAGCACTGGCCTCAGGGGGAGCTGAAAGAAAAAGCACAACCTGAACATGTGAAACCAATTGCTGTTAGCCTTGCAAGGCACACATTTAATAGACAGTATTTAATGATTCCAGGATATTGCTTGTATGGAATGCTGAGGTGTAGGTTAGCATTTAATTGCCACGTGCCATATTCCCCCTTGTGCTTTCAACAGGCCTGTCTCAGCTGTTCTGGCATAATGAGTGCATGTTGAGCAATTTAAAAAGCCAGGCTGCACATACTTTGTGCTTGGTGGTGTTCTTCTCCAGAGTAACTAGTGACAGGGTGAGTAGAAATGGCCTCAAGTTGCACCAGGGGAGGTTTAGGTTGGATATTAGAAATAATTTCTTCACTGAAAATTATAGAATCATAGACAGCCAGCTTGGCAGGGCCCCAAGACTCATCTGGCCCAACCTTTCTAGGTGACAGTGCAGTGGAAATCAGCTGGCCCAGCAGACTGCCAGGCTGAGGCTTCAAACTGTCCATTGTAGGGGCATCCATGCTCCCCTTGGGAGATGATTCCAGTGTCTGACTGTTCTCATGGGGAAAAAATTGCTTCCGGAGTCCAGTGAGAATCTTCCCAGCAGTAACTTGTCCCCATCACCCCTTGTCCTCTCCATGGGACTCCTTTTAACAAGGGAGTCTCCATCTTCTTGGTAGCCACCCTTTATGTACTGGTCTGTGGTAAAAAAATATCTCCCCTAACCCTTCTCTTCTCAAGGGGCTGAACAACCCCAGCTCTCTCAGTCTTTGCTCACCTGGTAGGGCTATCAGTGCTCTGATCATTCTCCTCTGGACACTTTCCAGCCTGTCTGCATCTTTTCTATACAGAAAAGACCAAAACTGCAGACAGTGCTCCAGGTGTGGTCTGACCAGCACTAAGTAGAGTGGGACAATGACTTCTTTATCTCTGCTGGTGATGCCCTTGTTGATGCAACCCAGCATCTTTTGGCTGGCTTTCTTTGCCCCTTCGGCACCCTGTTCACTCATGGTGAGCTTATTGTCCACCAAGACTCCCAGGTCCCTTGCCACAGAGCTGCTCTCTAGCCAAGTGGATCACAGCCTGAGCTGCACTCCTGGGTTATGTATTTCCAGGTACAAGACTCTACACGTCTTTGTTGAACTTCATAAGGTTCTTGCTAACCCATTCTTTCAACCTGTCCTCCTGAAAGAGTGGTCAGGCATTGGAACAGGCTGCCTAGGGAGGTGGTGAAGTCACCATGCCTGGAGGTGTTCAAGAAACGTGTGGCCATGGCACCTGGGGACACGGTTTAGTGGGCAGGGTGGTGTTGTGTTGATGTGTGGACTCGATCTTGGCGGTCTTTGCCAACCAAAACGACTCCATGACTGCATTTCCAAGCTTTAGATCCATGCCGTAAAAAGATGGAGATTGACCGAGCCAGAGACAGGGCAAACCCGAACTGTGCCAAGCAGCAGGGCAGCGGCGGGGCTGCGTCAGTGCGGCGGCAGCCGGCAGCGCTCCGGCAGACCTCGGGTGCCGCCTCTCTCAGCCCTTTGTATGAACGAACCGCGAGTTTGGGGCGTTCTGCCGCTGCGGCTCCTTTGTGGGAAGAGACGCCCCCCGCCTCGCTGCCTGCCGGAGCGCGAAGGGGTGTGGAAGGGGTGTTCCCATCCCCGCCTCCGTCCTCCCCACCACCCAGCTTGCGGCCGTGCCCGGGGCTGGCTCCCAGCCGGCTGTCACCGCGGATCTGTGCTGTCCACCGGGGTCTCGGGGCTGCAAACCCGCCCGTCTGAGACGGGCTGCGGCGGGGCGCGGAGCAGCCGGGCCGGGCGGGGAGGAGCGGCCGGCGGCGGCAGGAGGAGGAGCAGCGGGCGGTCGCACGTCATCTTCCCCGGCCGCGTGTTTACGTGGAGATGAACATGGCGGCGCCGGTGGCCGCGCCGCAGCTGCTGTCTTTGCTGTGAGGCGGGGCGGGACGGGACGGGACGGGAGCCGACGAGACCCCGAGAGTGTGCGCTCCGGCTGAGGGAAAGCGCCGGCGCGGACCCCCGCGTCCTGCCGCCCGGTGAGGATCTGTCCCGCACAGCCGCCATGGAGGACGAGGAGCGGCTGAAGAAGCTGGAGGCAGGGAAAGCCAAGGTGAGGAGCGGGCGGGCGGCGGCGGGCAGCGCGGGGAGGCCGGCGCGGGGATTGTCACAGCGGGGCCGGGCGCGGCGGGGCTGGAGGGCACGGCGGATCGCGGCGCGGAGCTCAGCGCGGAGCTCGGCTCGGAGTCCCGCTGCGAGCAAAGCCTTGGGCGGGGAGAGCGCTTTGTGCTGCTCGCCCTGCGGGGCCGAGCTGCTTGCTGCGGGCGGCTGCGGGCGGTGGGTGACTGCGGGCGCCGCCACAGGTTCCCGTCGCAGGGCGCTGCGTTGCGGGTCCCGCTCCGCTGCGGGAAGAGATGAGTAAGAGGAGGAGGCTGTTGGCGAGTTGTCTGTAGACACCGGGGGTCACCTGCGGCACCTGCCGTGAGGCGCTGGCAGCCCCTGGGGCTCGCACAGCCGCTTTCAGCACTCGCTGCCTCATGCGCTGTCAGGCGGCTCAGACGGTGCCCTGCAGCTTACCGGAGCCTTAATCGGGGAGCTTAGCATTTTACTCTTTAAGTACGGCTCAGAACCACCCTGCTGCATGAGTGCTTTTGCGTTCTGGACCTCCTCCAGTCTAGGAGGATCTCTTTGTTACTTCAAAGAAAGCTTTGGTGTAGTTAGTGAGATAAGGTAATTAATGGAATTTGTAGGGAAATAAGGTGAAATTAAGGGTTTGAGCTCAGGTATCATCAGGTTCCTTCCAGCAGCCATCTCTTTGTACACACCTCAAGGGTGAGTGTCAGGAGGATGGAGGCAGGCTCTTCTCAGTGGTGTGCAGTGACAGGATGAGGGGCAGTGGACCCAAACTGAAACCCAGGGGGTTCCACCTAAACATAAGGAAAAAATTATTCCCTTTGAGGGTGGCAGAGCAGGCTGCCCAGAGAGGTGATGAAGTTGCCACCTCTGGAGGCATTCCAAACCCACCTGGAGTGTTCCTGTGGGATTTGCTCGTGTGTGTGTGTGTGTGGGTGTGTGTGTGTGTACTCAATGATCTTCAGAGGTGCCTTCCAACCCCTCCATCATTCTGTGATTCTGTGATTGCTAAATGATCAGAGTTTAGAAGCCTATCAGTCAGTCAGTCGCGCTAAAGATGAACCTGCGACTTGGCAGGAGCTAAGAGTGCAGGCAACAAGAGGACAAGCTCAAGATGAAGCTATGAAACATCTTCACTGGCCTATGTGGTCTATGGAAAAGAGAGTGTAGATCAGCTGCTAAGGTTTGAACAGGAATTTTGGACTCGATGATCTTGGAGGTCTTTGCCAGCCGGCAGAATTCTGTGACTCAGTGTTCTGCTGTGTGAGGCAGAAACTTTCAGAGTGTGCTTCTGTCTGTTTTGAAAGAGTTTGAAATGTGCATTAGGGAACTCTCATAGATGGAGCTGTGTGTTTGGGTATGAAAACCTGTTCTGAAGTGCTTAGAGCAGGAGTAGTGTTTGCATAAGGTTATGCAGCACCATGAAAAGGCAGTGGGACAGAGCAGGTCTTGGTGGCAGGGTGTACTGTCACACCCTGCTTGGCTGGTTCTTTGGCAAAAATTAGAACGTGGTTGAGGGAAGAAGTGGTTGAAGTAGATTTGCATCTGTCTGAAACCACAGTAAAAGATTGATTAACATACAAGATAAATGACACTTGGTGAAAAGTGACCCAAAAGGCAGTGATCTGTCAGAAGGCTTCCTTCTCTGCACTTCAGTGCTTCCTTCCAGCACTGTGTCCAGGTTGGGGCACTGCAGTATAAGAAAGACGTTGAGGTGCTGGAGAAAGGCAACAAAGCTGGAGAGGGATTTGGAGAACAGGTCCTATGCAGAGAGGCTGAGGGGGCTGGGGTTGTTTAACCTGAAGAAAAGGAGGCTGAGGGAACACCTCATTGCTCTCTACAGCTAGTGTTGGCCTCTTCTTGCACGTAGATAATGATAGGACAAGAGGAAACGGCCTCAAGCTGTGCCAGGAGAAGTTCAGGTTGGGTACTAGGAAAAATTTCTTTGCTGTGAGAGTGGTCAGGGATCGGAACAGGATGCCCAGGGAGGTGGTGTTCAACAAGTGAGTAGATGTGGCACTTTAGGACATGGTTTAATGGGCATGGAAGTGTTGCACAGTTGGACTTGATGATCTTAGAGGGCTTTTCCAACCCTTATGATTCTTACTTTGAGCAAAGACATCTGCACACTCTACTAATTTATTGTCTGGTTTAGGAGCACTGTTGTAACTCTCTCCTGTCTTTTAATTTTCTGTGACTAAAACCTAGCAATGTTCTTCTGAGTAATTATTTGCCTGAAGTCTTTCATAACCTATGCTTTTAAAGGTCCCTTGTGGTTTGGGTCATTATCACTCTGTAAAGCTGGATGGGATTCACATGGGAAGGGACTGGTAAAAACAGAGTTAGTTTTTCAGATTTTTGTGGGTGTTTTATGTACCACTTACCCCTTTTTTTGTTTTACACGAGTGATGTAAGGAGAAGTGTTGTACTGCAGAGACTAGGGCACAGCCTTCCAGTGATAAGTGTCAGGGATAAAGGCAGAAAAAGAGGCATTGTGTTAGCAGAGAGTGGAAGCAGGAGTTGCTCTTGCAGCTGCTTCTCCCTTTCTCAAGGATGCAAACACATTCACAACAGCATCACCAGTGGGCCTCCTAGAATTGCTTGGCTCCACGGAAGCTCCTGCACCTGGCTCAGGGCAACCCCAAGCACAACTCCAGGTTGAATGGAGTGCAGAGGAGGACTCAGGTGCTGGCGAGTAGCAGCTCACTGTGAGCTAGCAATGGTCTGTGGCAGCCCAGAAACCAACCCTGTGCTGGGCTGCATCCAAAGCAGCGTGGGCAGCAGGGGCAAGGAAGGCATTTTGCCCCTCTGCTCTGCTGAGACCCCACCTGGAGTGCTGGGCCAGCTCTGGAGGCCTCAACACAAGAAGGACATAGAACTGTTAAAACAGGTCCAGCAGAGCTTGCCATGGTGATCAGAGGGCTGGAACAGCTCTGCTATGGAGACAGGCTGAGAGAGTTGGGGATGTTCAGCTTGGAGGAGAGAAAGCTGCAGGGATACCTTAGAGCAGCCTGCCAGGGTTTGAAGTAGTGTAGTGACAGGATGAGGGGGGTAATGACTAGACTGAGATTAGATACTATGAGAAAATTATTCCCCAAGGGTGCTGAGGTAGTGGAACAGGTTACCCAAAGAAGTTGTGAGGTTCCACCCCTCAAGCCTCCACAACTTAATTTATAGTCTGGGTTTTCCTCACTCCAAGAAGGACGTTGAGGTCCTGGAGCAGGTCCAAGGAAGGGCAACAGGTTGTGTAACTGAATTATCTTTACAGATTGAGTAGTAAAAAGAAATAACTCTGTGATTGTCCTCTGGTCATGCCTGTAAATCTGGTGGCTGAAGATGTGGAAGCTAGTCAAGTCCATCTTCAGCCACCTGATTTGCATGCATGACTTCAATGGACTTTACATGGACTTGATGAGCTTAAAGATATCTTTCAAGCCAAATGATTCTAAAGTGGCCTTGTCTAAAAGTGCTTCTGTTTGTTTTTTTACATCTGATGCTTTTCTTCTTCTCCCCCCTCCCCCCCCCCCCCAAGTTTTATCTCCTCATCACTGGCTTCTTCAGATTGAGGAATTTTGAGTTTCTCAAGGAAAGTTGCTGATCAGTTTCTTTGGAATCAAAGACCCAGGCTCAGTGTGGGATACTTAAATGCTCTGATTTCAAAGCTCCAGAGGAATTCACCACTCAGAGTGTTTGCGAAACTGTCCTCTTGAACTCGCTGCAGTTTCCCTGGGGGGGATGTGAGCCGCAGCATTTCAGTGGTCATGGGGAGCTTTTCACCATGGGAGACAAGTTCAATACACTTAAACCTTGCTGGCTTGCTGACACAGCATCTTCTGCTTCCAGCTGCAGATTGTGTTTTTCCTGGAGGTGATGGTTAGAAAGAGAATAGAAACCCTGTGGGTCGTATCTGCAGGGGTCATATCTACTGTACTGCTGTGGCCAAAGTGCAACATGTCTCTGCAGCTCCTGGCCTGAGCTTCAGAGCCACCAAGCCTGGTGTAGTCCAGGAGGTGGGGTAGATGGGATTCTGGCACTCAGTAAGGTGCTGTGCCAATATTGACCAAGTAGGTGTAACAGAGGAAAAGCAAAGTTGCATAAGAGCTTACCTAAGTCTGACTCCACTGTGAGGCTGTGATTTAACAGAAGTGGTTATCCCTTAATCCTGGGTTTGTTTTCTGAAGCTTTTACTTGTCCTTAACCTCTGCTTGTGGCCAGTAGGTCGAGGAAGGGGATTCTCCCCCTCTACTCCTTTCTGCTGAGACCCTACCTGGAGTCCCGAGTCCAGATCAGGTGACCCCAACACAAGAAGAACATGGAGCTGTTAGAATGGGTCCAGAGGAGACCACCAAGGTGATGCAAAGGGACCTTAGAGCGGCAGAATTTGAAGGGGGCCTCTGGGAGAGTTGGACAGGGACTTTTTAGAGAGGCATGGAGTGACGTGGCTTCAAACTGGAAGAAGCTGGATTGAGATGAGCCATGAGAAAGCAATTCTTGCCCATGAGGGTGATGAAGCACTGGAACAGGTTGCCCAGAGCACTTCTGGAGGCTCCAAGCCTGGCAGTGTTCCAAGGCAGGTAAAATCTGGGTTGAGATAGAGAGAGTTTATAGGGCAGAAGAGGAAGGGAAACCAATAATAAACACACAAAAGAAGTGAAGCACTATACTGTGCCTCACCACTTGCTGTCTCATGTCCAGCCAATCCCCATACATCCCTTGGCCACCTCCCTCCAGTTTATGTATTGGACATGATGTCAGATGGTACGGAACATCCCTGTGCCTCCTTTAGGCCAGCTGCCCTGGCTGTGTGCCCTCCCAGCTTCTTGTGCACTCCCAGCCACTGCTGGCAGGGCAGAGGATGTGAAGTTTCTCCACGGCTAAGGTAACAGTTTTAAAGAGACCATGTGCCCCTTTGGGGGCATTGTCAGGGGAAAGTATAGATTTGCTGAAAGCTGTACTGGGTGGCAAAATTACCTTTGTTCCAACCCATGACAGAAGCATCTCCCTGCTTCATGTGCTGCTTCATAACAAGGGTAGGAAAACTCTCTCTTGGTACGTTTAGTAGCCTGTTGTGCTAGCTAGGAGAGTTTGCTGTGTTTCAGGAGATGGTGGCAATCCTGATACAAGGCTTCTCAGAGGAGGATGAGTTTCCATTGTTTGAAATATCTTCTGGGCATTCACAAGTCCAGGGCCAAGTCTGGAATGTTGTGAGCAGTGTCAGTGTCTTTGTGAGCTCACTTTTCTCTTGGGATCTGCAGTGTGTCCAGGATGACAGAAGCCTGTCAGAAGAACACAAACCTGTCAAGCCCTGCATGCTGAGCATGAAATTCTGCACTTGGTTCTTTCCTTGTGTCTGCTCTGCTGCTCACAGAGCTGTCTCTCACAAACCTACTGAGTTTGGGGGCTTTATTCTCACTCCACTCAGTGCCAGACGTGCCACATGGTAAAAATTCATGTAAAAATGGTCTAAACAGGGTGGGGAAATGATGAAGCCCAGCTGAGTTTCACTTGGTTTAAAGTTAAAAATCTGATCACTGAATGTTCATTTAAATGATCATTTGAAGTTGTCTTTGGTTTCTACACAAGTTTGGAACAAAGAAATGGCCAGAATTCCTACAAATCATCTGCAAATGGATTTCAGTTCTTCAGACTACCTTGTCACAAACAGCAATGTTGAGATTTTCAAGGTTGCCTTTCACAGCTGGTTAGAAACCCTCACATCAGTTGCATTTCATAGAATCCTAGAATGGCTTGAGTTGGAAGGGACCTTCAAGATCATCCAGTTCCAACCATGCTGCCAGGGGCAGGGACACCTTCTGCTAGACCAGGTTGCTCAAGGCCCCATCCAACCTGCTCTTCAGCACTCCAGCCTTGGAGCCTCCACAGCTTTGCTGGACAACCTGTTCCAGTGCCTCCCCACCCTTGTGGGTGAACAATTTCATCTGAATGTCTCATCTTAGTCCTTCTAGTTTGAATCCATTGCCCTTCATCCTGTTGCTCCATGCCTTTGTACAAAGGCCCTCTCCAGCTCTCCTGGAGGTTGCCTTCAAACAAGGAGTTAACAAGGAGTGGCTGTTAGCTTGAACAGAATTTAAACTGTTGATCTCCCTAAGAAAATATTTCCCCATGAGAACAGATGGAATTGTCTCCAGTGGATTCCTATAGATTGAGCAGTTTGAAGACTCAGCTTGACAGTGTGCTGGGCCAGCTCATTTCAACTGCACCATCACCTAGGAAGGCTGGACCAGATGATCTCTGGGCTGCTTTCCAATGTGGCATTCTGATGTCTTGCTGGTAGTCATGTTGGCAAAGAGGTAACCTCTCAAATTCCCTGTCCACAATCTTCTCTGTTGCTCAGAGAAGTTGTGGAGGCTCCAAGCCTGGCAGTGTTGATCTTGATGGTCTTGAAGGTCTCTTCCAACCCAACCCAGTCTATGATTCAAACCAGAATATCAGTCTGGTGTTTCTCTACATCAAATCCAGGGCCAGTGATTCGTGTTTATAATCCCGTTGTTAGAATGATGAGGATCGTTACTGTCCTTCTGGAAGCTTTCTGGTTTCTGCTTTTATAGTTTTAGTGTTAAAAGCTCAGTCTTGATGAAAGAGTGGAATGTCCACCTTAACTCTTCAGGACAGTGAATTAGCAGAAGAACTTGTCTGTGGTACAAATATCAGCTCGCAGGTTGTCAGCCATCTGATGGACAAGCGCTGGGTGGAGATGCTGGCAGCTGCTGCTTTGCATACTTCTGGGTTTTTTATAGTTGGCTTCTAACAGGCAAGCACAGATGGCCTTAGACAGCCTAATTTTGTGTGTTCCTGAAGTAGAGAAAACATTTGCATGGTATTTTAAACTGCATTGTCTAAATAGCATGTGTTAATGTTGCAGGTTTTCATCTTAATTGCTGGGCTTTTGGGAATCAGGTACTTCAGTGGCTTGTTCAGAATGGGAAAGGGTTCTGTGCCCAGCTTCCCAGGAACAAGAAAAATTGTTCTCAGATAAGCTCTTGTTAAGAAATTTGTGTTGGTTTATGCCACTAGCAACAGGGGAAGGGTTTTTCCTGAACTCATGAATCATTTTTGACACCATCAGGCTTTGCTCCTGCTGATAATGAAGGATGTTCTATCAGAGAGTCAGGACTGGCTGGTTCAGTGGCATTTCAGACAGCATTTGGAACTGCTCTAGCTCAGAGTTTAAAAGGAGTTGTAGAGGAACCATGTGAAATGCCCTTGGGAAAGGTCAGGATTGTTCTGCCCATTCTGGGAAGTTCTGTCTGCTGGGTAAGTGTTTGGTTTGGTTTGGTTTTTCTCAGAATCCTGGAAGAAATCAGTGCTATGCTACATGTGCTGGGATGTGAATTCATGGCTTGATTGCTATTTCTGGCAGTCTGCTAAAATCAGGGAATCATGGAATTGTTTTGGTTGGAAGAGATGTTAATGGTCATCCAGTCCAACCATTCTCTAACTCTGCCAAGGCTGGGGCTGAACCATGGCCCTCAGCACCACATCTCTGCATCCTGGAAACACCTCCAGGGATGGGGATTCAGCCACGTCCCTGGGCAGCCTGTGCCAGGCCTTGAGAACCTTTTCAGTCAAGAAGTTTCTTCTCATGTCCAGCCTAAACCTCCCTGGCACAACCTGAGGCCATTGCCTCTCCTCCTGGTACCTGATACTAGGGAGAGGAGACCAACCCCCACCTGGCTTCAGCCTTCTCTCAGGGAGCTGTAGAGAGCAATGAGGTCTCCCCTCAGCCTTCTCTTCTCCAGACTAAACACCCCCAGGTCCCTCAGCTGCTCCTCACCAGCCCTGTTCTCCACCAGCTTCCTTGCCTTTCGTTGGACCTCCTCCAGCCCCTCAATGTCCCTCTTGGAGCAAGGGTCCCAGAACTGAACCTCAGGGTGAGCCCTCAGCTTTATCTTGACTCAAGGTCAAGTTGACCAGGGTAGGACTCAAGGTGTGGCCTTCCCAGTGCAGTCACTTGCCTGGTGCTGCTGGTCACAGGATTCCTCATCCAGGCCAGGATGCTGGGGACCAGCTGGGTACTCTGAAGCTTGTAGAGGGGTTTGGAGAATCAAATGGCAGTAAGAATTTGAAGATACTCTGTAGGAACTTCCCTGTAGTAGCATATTTAGCTAATTGCTGTACAGTCTGTGTCCTCCTGTTTCTCTCTGAAGTGAACTCTAGAAGATACTGTGACTTCAGGAGTTCTGTGAAGGACTCCAAGCAGGATTCCCCTGCTTGCTCTGCTGAATGGAATTAGCTGTCTGAGAGAGAAATTGCAATGATGTGAGGTTAGCAGGGAGAAAGATGGCAATTGAGTGATCACTGAAGAGAAAAATGACTGACTCACTGACATGATAATACTATTCTTCTTGTACCAAGCTTTGTGCTTTCCATCAGTTGTTAGAGAAGTCTAGAGTGGAATTTTGCCTTATTTGGGGCTCAGGGAAAGGAGACTCTACTTTTTTTTTGTGTGTCTTTGTGATTTTAGCAATGTTTTCCTGAGGTGATTTTCTTTGAGGAAGAAGATGACTTGGACAAGCCAGATTTCTTAGCTTTTTGGGCCCATGTAATGTTTGATGTTGTGGTTTAATTACTTTTTGGATTGTTCCTATTGTGGAATATTCTTGTTTGGACTTTCTTTTTTTTAAGCCCTAGATATAGTGGAATGGACCTGATGATGCTTCACTGTATTGCAGTTGTTTTCTGAAAATAAATTGTTATCCTGAAAGAACTCCAAGGCATTCATGCACTGAGCCTTCAGCTGTTGATTTCACGCTGGGTAGCTGACAGGACTCTGAGCTTGGTGAGGAGCAGATGCTAAACCAGTTGCCTACAGAACTGAAGTAAAGGAGCTACCTGAGCAATACTCAGATTGTTAGTAGGGTGGTTTTTTCATGATACAAAAGGCAACAGACATACTGTCACATGTCTGCTGACTCTGCTGCTCCTAGAAATCCGAGTTCTGAGTAGCTGAAGGAATTCATACCTCTGCTTGTCCACTTAGCTGCTACTATGCTGTCCCGTCCTTGGAGGTGTTTAAGCCCAGGCTGGATGAGGCTCTGGCCAGCCTGATGTAGTGTGGGGTGTCCCTGCCCATGGTAGGGAGGTTGGAACTAGATGATCCTTGTGGTCCCTTCCAACCCTGAATGATACTATGAAAGATATTATGAAACCAAGTTTTCTCCTGAAGCCCATCTGAAGCTTCTTACCTGTGAACATCCTTTACTTTATTTCTCTTTCCTGTGGTGTGTGGTTGTTGACCAACAGGACAGAGAGGGGATTGTGCCCCTCCACTCTGCTGAGACCCCGCCTGGAGCAAAGCATCCAGTTCTGGTGCCCCCAACCCAAGAAGGACATAGGTGGAGCAGGTCTAGAGGAAGCCACAAAGATGATCAGAGGGCTGGAACTCCTCCACTGTGGGGACAGGCTGGAAGAGTTTGGCTTGGAAAATATTATGGGGAGACCTTAGAGCAGCATTCCAGTACCTGAAGGGGCTACAGGAGAGCTGGGGAGGGACTTTTGACAAGGACTGGGAGTGACAGGACAAGGGGCAATGTCTTTGAACTGAAAGAGGGAAGGTTGAGACTGGAGATGAGGAAGAAATTCTTGATAGTGAGGGTGGGGAGACACTGGAACAGTTTGCCCAGGGAGGCTGTGGATGCCCCCTCCCCAGAAGTGTTCAAAGCCAGGTTGGATGAGGCTTTGAGCAATCTGGGCTAGTGGGAGGGCCTTGGCACTGGGTGATCTTGAGGGTCCCTTCCAACCCAAACCATTCTAGGATTCTATGTTCTGGTCTGAGTAGACTCAGTGATTTGACTTCTCACCTCATGCTCTGCTCTTTCTGCATCTCAGGGCCTCTTTGCTGCTGCTAGCAGAGAGAATGCTGATGGAGTTGGCACCAAGGGTTAGGGTACAGACCAAAGACACTGCTACACCCTGTGTGCCACTTTGGGGGTGCAGAGTAACAGGCTGCACCTGTGGGGAGGAGCTGACCAATAAGGGATTCCATCCTATGGCATCATATTCAGGATGGAGGGATCACTAAGGTCAAGCTTCTTCTTCAGTGGCCAGTGTCTGAGGAGGACTCTGTCCATTCTGCCTTCAATGCCAATCTAAGAGTTCCTGAATCCAATTCCAGAACCCAGCTCCTGAATCTGGTTCCTGCCTGCTGCTGAGTCCCATCTAGGACTTCCCCAGTGCCTGCCACACCATCAGTGGTGATGTAATACTGGTTTGTGTGTATTTGTACACATGGAGAAGACAAGGGTTGATGGGGACAAGGTACTGGTGGGGAGATTCCCAGTGGAGTCCAGAAGGACATATTTCCCCATGAGCACAGTTGGACATTGGAATCATCTCCCAAAGGAAGCAGTGGATGCCCCTACATGGGAGAGTTTGAAGACTGAGCTGGACAGGGTGCTGGGCCAGCTTGCTTCAATTGCACTGGAAAGGTTGGAGCAGATGATACTTGGGGACCCTTCCAGGCTGGCCTTCTATGATATGTGTGGCTGGCTTGGCCACCTGGGCACACCCTGGCTCATCTTCTGCTGGCTGTTGACCAACACCCTCAGGTCTTTCTCTGCTGGACAGCTTTCCAGCCACCCTGCCCAGAGCCTGGAGCCTTCACTGGGTTCTGTTGGATTAGAAAATTGCTGAAATGGAGTGGGGTTGTGTGCACACATAAACCTGGTGGCATGTAGAAAATCTTGGCAGCGTTCTAGCCAAGGAGCTGATTTTTCTGACTGTTGAAGGTCATGGCAGCAGGAAGGGTTGGTTAGTGCCAGAGGGTTGTCAAGGGCTGTGAGGTAACAGCTTCCCCACAGTACTGTAACTGTATGGAAAGCACCCGATGCCTTCAGCCCGAGGATCTGGCTCTTCATGTTAGGATTCAAACCCATCTGCTGGGTGCAAGCTTTCCAAACACTTCCATGGCACGTGAGAACGGCTTGGCAAAGCAGGCAAGTGTTCTAGTGCAAAAAGTTGGTGAAGAAAATCATTTGACTTGTTACAAACCAGCAGCTCAGCAAATGAAGTAAGAACCCTTCCCTCCCCCTCATGAAATGTAGTCATGTTCCCTTTGTTAACATTTCTTTGGTCAAGTTTTAGCTCTGGCTTGGAGTTTCCTGGGTTTGGCCAGCTGGGTGATTTTAGGAAGGTGAAGGGAGGAGCAGGAGAAACATTTTTCTTTGCTGGGAGCAGAAAGATTTTCTCAAACATCTTTGTTAATCCACTTGTTACCGTTGTGGTAACTCCTCCTCCTTCCCCACCTCCCTTCCAAAGGTGGCTTCAGAAGGTTGTAGGACATTGAAGCCTGGCCTTGTGCCTTTGGGTGGTTTTCACCCTGGCTGAAGAGAGCTTCAGCAGCCAGTTTTTGATTCAAGCTGGTGTTACAGATAAACCTGGTGGAAGAAGGGCATGTTGTTGTCAGTGCTGAACTCTGTTGCCTTCTTATTTTTAGTGAGCCTTTGAAACTTTGGGCAGAAGCAAAGGATGGGCCTTTGAGACAGCCCCCCACGGGTGATCTCCCCCTAACTAACACAGAGTAAAAGAGGCTCTGTGTTACCTCAGCTACCTCAGCCTTCATGGGACAAAGACTTTCTAATGTCTCAGGCTTCAAGCATGAGTGACCTCTTCTTTTTCTCAGAGCAGCATGAAACAAGCCTTCTGTTGCCCTCTCAGTATTGTTGCTGACAGCCTGGCCCTGCCCACTTATTTCCTCTTCACTTGAGGGAGATACAAGGCCAATGTGGGTCAGATGCTTTTAGTCACCCTTGATGTCAGCAGAAGCAGATACAGGCATTCAGTATGAGAAGGATGAAGTTAAAATGTAAATAGGAGCAATATATAGAAACATTTGGGGTGGAAAAGACCTTTGAGATCCAAGTACTAAACTGAGTCCTGAACACACTTGTCTAGAATGAGAATTCATAGCTTTTATTGCTATTTCTGGGAGTCAATAGGACTGTAGAATTGTTTTGCTTGAAAGAGATGTTAAAGATCATCCAGTCCAACCATTGTCTAACTCTGAGGGCTATACCATGGCCCTCAGCACCACATCTCTGCATCTTGGAAACACCTCCAGGAATCAGGCTTCAGCCACCTCCCTGGGCAGCCTGTGCCAGGCTGTGAGAACCCTTTCAGTCAAGAAGTTTCAAGAAGTTTCTTCTCATCTCCAACCTAAACCTCCTCTGGTGCAGCTTGAGGCCATTTCCTCTGGTTCTAAGTCACACCATCCATGTCTGTAGAAGCAGGTTTGATAAGACACTAGTTGGGCAGTTTTGGGTAGTTGGCTTTTCCTGAAGCAGTCCAGCATTGCAGTCTGCTGCTTGTGTTTGTGTCTGTCACTGTAACCTGGCTTGAGAGCATTTTCATGCACTTCCATTCCTTGTCCAGAAAATAACCCAGCTGTAATGAACTTAACTGTTCCTAGGTCTGTTCCTATTTAAGTTCCAGGGACAGGGAAGAGCAGACCGGATCAGAACCAGGCTAATTCTGAGTCTTTCCAGCTCACAGTGCCATCTGGAGGGGTTCATTCAAGTTCAGTGCCCCTGCTTATTAGCACTGTCAGCATCACTCTCTGACTTGATACAGACTGCTAGAAAGATGAAGGATGAGGACAATTGCCCTGTGTGCAGTTTTTCTCACTGTCCTGAGCTGTCCTCTATGATCCTTCACCTGTAGCTGCAAATCCAGGTAATCCTGAGGGTTTTCTTCAGAGTACTGCAAAGGAATGGCTGAAACTGAAGGAGTCTGGAGTTTGTATTTAGGAAGAGACTGTGGCATTTCTGCTTTGGAAATGGTCATAGCCTTGCTGGCACCCTCTAATCCTTGTGAGCCACTTAAGTATCTTTTAAAAGGAGAGATTCTAAGGTCTTGCTTGTGTTATTTGGGAAAAGCAGACTGGCAGAAGCTAGATTTAGATTAGCCATTAGGAAGAGCTTCTACAGGCTGCCCAGGGAAGTGGGGGAGTCACCATTCCTGGAAGTGCTGAAAACACATGCAGGCATGGCACTTTGGGACGTGATTTAGTGGGCATGGTGGTGTTGGGTTGATAGTTGGCCTTGATGATCTTAGAGGGCTTTTCCAACCATCACAGTATCACAGTATCACCAAGGTTGGAAGAGACCTCAAAGATCATCAGGGTGGTGGAACACCAGGACAGGTTGCCCAGAGAACTTGTGGAGCCTGGAAGTGTTGAAAGTCAGGGTGGACAGGGCCTTGGGCAACCTGGTCTAGTAGGAGGTTGGGCAGGGAGTTGGAAGTGGATGATCTTGAAGATCCCTTCCAACTGAATCCATTCTAGGATTCTATGATCTTTAATCATAGAATAATAGAATCATAGAATCAATAAGGTTGGAAAAGACCTCAAAGACCATCAAGTCCAACCTGTCACCCAACACCTCATGACTACTAAACCACGGCACCAAGTGCCACGTCCAGTCCCCTCTTGAACACCTTCGGGGACGGTGACTCCACCACCTCCCTGGGTCCCTTCCAACCCAAACCATTCTGTGATTCTATGATTCTGTTGAAGCCAAATTTATTTAACCTGGACTTCTACTCTAGGAATAGTTCAGACAGAGCACCTTTGAATTTCCCTGATGGACAACGCACCCCAGCACTGGAGATTGCCGGTGCAGTTGCCGAGGGTCAGAATGTGCTGGAGAGAGCTCGATAAATAACTAATGCTGCTGTTGTAGTGACAGCAGTTCCAGTTTTCAACCCACCACAGACAGTAATCATGGACTCCTTTGTTTTATTTTTTCCAATTTTAATTGCTATAAAGTGGCCATGTCTGTTGCCAGGAGGATTTCTGTTTTGCTTAGAAGCAGGGCTCAAAAAAAACCTAAGAGCCGGGCGGGTAGTTTGGTTATTTGAGATGCAAAGGCTGAGAGTCAGGCATGAGGATCAAAAGCAGCTGCTCCTGCAGGCAAAGGCTGATGAAATTTTCAGTAGGGCTCAATACTGCATGCAGGACTCAAGGTCTTGCCAGCACGATGTGAAAAGCTGGAGGCAGTGTGCTGGCAGGTAAGTGGATGGGGAGAGGCTTGCTGGCCGGAGCTGTGGCTGACTGTTCTCAATTCTGCATCACCACTCACCAGGGGATCCGTGCAGAGCACCTGCTCCGAGCTGCGGGCTTTGTGTCCTTCCTTCTCCATCAGTAACTTTGTATGTACATCTTTGGCTCTCGCTTGTAACTTTTGTAACTCAACCCAGACTTGACCCTGAATTCTTTGACACTTCAGATTCAGAACTGACAGAAACAGTGTTGAGTTCTCCAGAAATTCAGTTTTGGTGCTGTCAAGCTGATATGCCTGGAAGACAGATGTGGTGGATTGACCCTGGCCGGATTCCAGGGTCCCATCAAGGTCCTTAGCTGAGCTGGGGAGAGAAATATAACAAGACAAGAGCAGGGAGAGGTCACCCCACCCCCAGTACCCTCCTGGGGAAAACAGACTTGGGGAGAAAAGTTAGTTTATTAGCGACCAGATCAGAGTAGGAACAAATTCCCAGGGATGTGGTTGAGGCCCTGCACCTGGAGACATTCAAGATGAGACTTACTGTGGCCTGGGGCAGCCTGCTCTAGTTGGAGGCATCCCTGCTGACTGCAGGGGTGTTGGACAAGATGACCTTGGAGGGTCCCTTCCAACCCAATGCAATCTCTGAATCTTAAAAACACCTTCCTCCTCCTTCTCCCTGTGCCAGGCTTCGAGGACCCTTATGGTCAAGAAGTTTCTTGTTGTGTCAAACCTAAACCTTCCCTGGGGCAACCTGAAGCCATTCCCTCTCATCCTATTGCTTGTTCCTAGGGAGAAGAAGAGGCTGATGCCCACATATGTGTGTACAGGAATGTGTGGAGTAAGAAGTGCATGTTTTGTGCCTGCGTCCATCACTAATAGTGGTGGTGTTCCCAAGTTATTAAATGCTCCTACAGAAATGGTCATCTGAGGACTTGTGTAATGCAGAAAGTCTACCAGCTCAGTCTGCACATGTGTTTAGCTGTAGAAGAAATGTTTGTAACTGCTGTGGTAGAGCTGGATCTGTTCATTCTGAAGAAGTCAACAGCTTCTTTGTGAAAGGAGAGGAATCTGGCAGGCCAGGGTGCCTCAGCTGGAGCAGGCCAAATGCTTGAGGAGAGACATGCAAGGATTCACTTGTGCTTGAGCCACAGGGATGGTTCTGCAGGCAAATAAAGCAACTGTGAAGCTGCTGTGAAAAAGCCAACTTAACTTGCTATTGCAGAGAGCTTCAGTCAAGTTGGGGACGAGAATTCCTGAGCAGTGGCACCCCATGGCCTTCCATTATTTACAGATAGGTAAACCAAGCAAAATCTCACACTTGAAGTTGGGCTGTCTGTGTCACTGTGGCATCTGGACGAATTCTGCTTGTCTTTTGGATAACTTGAAGGCTCTTTGATCGAGACAAATGTACAGTGTGAGAAGAATCTGGTAATGTCACAAGGAGACAACTGGAAACTTTACCCATCCCCTTTCCAAGAAGCTAAATCACAGAAGTGCCAGGTTGGAAGTGATCCCAAGGCTCGTCTGGCCCAACCTTTCTAGGTGACAGTGCAGTTGGAATGAGCTCACCCAGCACCCTGCCAGGCTGAGTCTTCAAACTGTCCAATGAAGGGGCATCCAATCCTTCCCTTGAGAGATGATTCCAATGTCCAACTGTTCTCATGGGGGAAATCCTTCTTCTGGAGTCTAATGGGAATCCCCCCAGCAGTAACTTGTCCCCACTGACCCTTGTCTTCACCTTGGGACTCTTGTAAAAAGGAGTCTCCATCTTCTTGGTGGCTTCTTCTTATGTACTGGTCCATGGCTGTCTACAACTACTTGAAGGGAGGTTGTAGCCAGGAGGGGGTTGGTCTCTTCTCCCAGGCAATCAGCACCAGAACAAGAGGACACAGTCTCAAGCTGCACCAGGGGAAGTTTAGGCTTGAGGTGAGGAGAAAGTTCTTCACAGAGAGAGTTGTTAGCTATTGGAATATGCTGCCCAGGGAGGTGGTGGAGTCACCATCCCTGGAGGTGTTCAATAGGGGATTGGATGTGGCACTTGGTGCCATGGTTTAGTAGTCATGAGGTGTTGGGTGACAGGTTGAACTTGGTGATCTTTGGGGTCTTTTCCAACCTTATTATTCTATGATTCTATGGTAAAAAGATCTCCCCTAAGCTTTCCCTTCTCAAGGCTGAACAAAAACAACCCCAGCTTTCTCAGCCTTTGCTCACCTGGCAGGGCTGCCAGTGCTCTAATTCTGTGCTTTCACTTTTTTCTCTCAAACTTGGAAGTCAGGAGGAGACCATCCTGACCATCCTTTCTTTTCTCATAGTGTGGAGGTGGAAAGCTTTAGTAGATTGTTGGTGACATAATTAATATTTCCCATTTAATAATAAAGTGCAAAAGAGAGATTGGCCATTGGAATGGGCTGCCCAGGGAGGTGGTGGAGTCACCATCACTGAAGTGTTGGAGACTGGATGAGGCACTTGGTGCCATGGTTTAGTTGCTTAGATAGTGTTGGGTGATAGGTTGGACTTGATGATCTCAAAGGTCTTTTCCAACCTCGTCTCGTCTCGTCTCGTCTCGTCTCGTCTCGTCTCGTCTCGTCTCGTCTCTTCTCTTCTCTTCTCTTCTCTTCTCTTCTCTTCTCTTCTCTTCTCTTCTCTTCTCTTCTCTTCTCTTCTCTTCTCTTCTCTTCTCTTCTCTTCTCTTCTCTTCTCTTCTCTTCTCTTCTCTTCTCTTCTCTTCTCTTCTCTTCTCTTCTCTTCTCTATTCTCTTCTATATTCTATTCTATTCTATAATAATGAAGTGGAGCTAATTAGGGATGCAGTAGTGAGGAAGAAAGTCTTAAATACAGGCAGGAAGGGAGTATTAAATACATAGGTGAACATATTTGGCTCAGCAAATCTTCAGGTCCTCCTTTAGAGCAGGAGCCATATGCCAACCTGTCAGTTGTCCTAAGGATGGAGAGGAGGCTGAAGGAACCCACGGGGGGATAGCAATAGGCATAAACCAGGCAGAAGTCAGAAGTGATCTGTCAGTGCTGCATTGCTTCAGGCTGGGGCTCCTGGGCTGTCTGGGGAGCTGATGAGGACCAGAGAGCGCTTCAAGTGACAGCTCACACCGTAACCCAGCAGGGACTGAGAGAGGGGCTCCATGTATCCTGCTGGATTGGGGTGCTGAAGAAGTGGGATGGAAGCCTGGCTTTCTCGACTGGTGAATATCTTGAGCCAATATTGCAGCTTTTCTAGAGCGTGTCCTTAGAACTGCAGCAGGTTTATAAACAGTGTGTGGGATTTGGGCGTTAAGTGATACCAAAGGGATCGAGAGCTTTATGGTCTTTATCTGCAGGCTTCATGTTTACACTGGAGCTGCATCTCTAAAGTTGCAGCACTTTAGTCAGCATTGGGCTCTCCAATGGGAAAATACTGCTTTTTGGATTCCAGATTTTGTTGGTGGGACCTGTTTTAGTTGTGAGTTTTAATGGGTAAAACCTGCTGTGCGTGGTTTGATCTGAACCAGGAATTTCTTCTTGTTAAGAAAACAGTATTTTAAAGGGATTTTCTTTTGTAAACCACTATAAAGTGATTAAAAGTGCTAAGCTCTTCAAAAGGCAGTGCCCTGCAGTATTTGAATAGCTTACACCTTAATTGGTTTTTCAACTCGGTGCCTGCCTCACCTGTGACTTTTTGTTCGGCAGCATGTTTTGCTACAAGGTAGCTGGTCTTGAGTTTGCTCACTCTTTGATTTTTAGACTCTTCCCTCCTTATGTGTTGCTGTTTCTTTCTGATGTTTCCAGTAACTTGGGCTGCTTTTTGAGTTCTGACGTAAACTTTGCCTAAAATCTACTGTGGTGCTGTGGAAGGAGGGTTTGCTTTTGGTCTGCTTTTGTTTTAAGACTCAAAAAGCAATGCCTGCAGATGAATTTTGAGTTTTATTTATTGCTGTGAAATTGAATGAGACCAGAGGGTGTCCCCTGGCATTTATCCTTTATGATAACGTTTGCACCTTTACCTTTGAATGCTTTGATTTCTAGGTGTCAGTCAGTGGAGCTGCAACTTGGCAGTGTGAAGTCAAAAAGGAACTAATTAATGGATTGTTGGCTTACACTGAAGAGTATTTTTAAAGCAGAGAACTAAACAAGAGGATGAATTAATAGATTGTTGGTTTACACTGAAGAATGTTTTTAAAGGAAACTGTACTGCAGTAACTGCAGTGTGAAGCCAAAAAAGGAATTAGTTAATAGCTTGTTGGTTTACACTGAAGAATGTCTTTCAAGCCAAAGAATAGTCTGTGTAATAATCTGTGCAAAGAATAACCTGGATGGCTTGGGTATGCAGCAACTTGTTCTCAGTAGTGATTAGTTTGAAGCTTTATGCAGACCCACTGGGGAGCCTCTATAGAGGGATGTCATTAGTAATAAAGAGGAAAACTCACCATTAACAAGATTTTGTCTTCTCTACAGCTTGCCCAGTTCAGGCAGAGGAAGGCACAGACTGATGGTCCAAATGGATCCAAGAAGCAGAAAAAGAAGAAGAAAGCAGCAGGCATCAAAGATGAGGAATCAATCCAAGATGGGCTCGATGCCGATCGATCTCGAGGTGATGAAACACCGGCGTGCAGCAGCCGACGGGGAGCAGCTGCCACTGCGGACTGTGCTGTTAGCAGGACGTTGCATGGTGGGGAGATAATCAAGCACAACCAGGCTTACACCATTGAGGTAAGGTTGCCTGCCTTACTTTGGGAGGGGAGGACAAAACAGCACTTTAGAGTGTTGGAATTAAAGGAATGAGACTAGGAATTAAAGGAGTTCTCTGAGACTGGGGATATGATTTCCTTGCCTTCTTTGTCATTCACATGTCTAGAGAAGGCACTTCCTACCTACCTGCTGGCATCAAGCTTTCTGTGATGGTCAGTATCTTGTACACTAATGGAAAGTTTGTTGGTACTGCCGTGCTCCCTGAGTGGGTAAAGACAGGTTTGGTTTTATTGCTTCCTTTTATGCCACTTGCTTTATCCAGAGTTCACAGATCACAGTGGATTTTGATCACTGTAGCTGTGGCTACAGTAGCAGGCAAAACTGAACATCTCTTTTGTACCCATAATGTGATTTGAGTCTTTATGTTTCATGAGAAGGAGGAGTGAAAGCGCTATTTGGATGTTTTAAGATGCTGATGAACTGATACCCCACTTTTACTACTTACTACTACCTTGGTGGAGGGGCAGAGAGACTAAATTCTGCAAATAACTGTGACTAAATAACTGATCCATTTCTGTTACAACATTCAGCCTACAGTCTATCAGTACAGCACTTTATAAGTACATGCCTTTAATTTGGAGCTTGTCACACGTAGCAAACTCATCTTAGGGCTTCAGATCTGTAGTAGCTCAATAAAACTGTCTGTGCAACTCCTGGCTTTTCCTGGAGGAGGTAATCAGTGCTGATTTATCCTGGCTGAGAGCAAGTACATCTCCCTGCTACAGCTGGAGACACAGGCTGACGTACAGAATCATAGGGTAATTTAGGTTGGAGGGAACCTCTGAGGTCATCTAGTCCCAGTCCTGTGCTCCAAGTAGGTGTAATTAGATCAGGTTGGTGCTGGGAGCCTGTGGTGGCCTCTGAATGCTGAGTGCAGGGCATGGATGGTTTTAAAACTGAAGCCCATGAGGGCACGTTCTTAAGAGTTGGTGTGATCTTTCTGTGGCCTAACTTACCTGCAAAGCAATGCAAGCTAATAAATCCAGAAATGCATAAGCTTGGGTTTTTTCCTAGGCATTATTGACTTCCACCCAAAAAAAAAGCTGCTTCCAATCAGGAGATCATTTTGTTTTGTCCCATGTTGTCTGTGCCCTGCTTGTTCATGTTCAGCTGATATTTTGAGTTGGAAGGTGATGTGCCCAAGTCTCTGTCTCAGCAGTATTAATAAAAGAGGAAAAGCTCTGAGATAGTTCCAGTGAATCTCAGAACTTTCTGTTTTTAGTCTTGTAAGCACAGTGATGTGGCTGTGTTACAGTAATTGGATTAGAGCTTGCTTAGCAGAAGTGGCAGCCACTGTAGCAGGCAGTTTCAGGCTAATCTCTGTGGTGGAGAATTACAGACAGCTTCTTTGAGCTGGTTGCTTTTTCACCCATCATTAAATCTTTGCAGGCTGCTGTGTCAGGAGAGTAAGGCAAGATTACTGCAGGCATTATGCAGGATTATTTTCTAGCTAAAATTTGGTTCCATTTCCTTATTTCATCTTTACTGCAATTCCTGTTTAGAATTGTTCCTCCTGTGCCACAAAATAGAACTTCTAACTCTACTGCCTATCTCACTACAGGGCTTGACTAGGCTCTTTTGTAGTAGTTTTGTGGATAGAAGATTATCCCCTTGCACTTTTTTTCAGTCCCCAGTGGAACTAGAAAATCCAAATCCTAATCACAAAGTTTTTCTTACTCAGTGTGAGTAACAGAAAGTGCAATAGAGGAAGTGTTCCTCTGGAAGCTTACTCCCTGTCTGATCTTAGAGGGCAAAATGCTGTTTAGAGAATTCCAAGTTGTATTTCACAGTCATCCCTTTCCCTTCCCTTCCTAAGAGTAGAGTGGGTTCTTCTGTCCTCCTGCAATCTCTCAAGTCACAGAAATTGATTAGAAGGTCTCTGGAAGCACTCTTGTTTTGTGCTGTCATTGTCCATTCTATTTCACCTTCTGTCTGGGCTTATTTGTCATTTCCATTAGGTCTCAACCTACTTACAAGATTTATTAGAGAAGTGCCACTTGATATTTCTTGGCTGAAGCCTCTGGGTCTTAACTTCTTTCATGTTAACTGCTTTGTGTCTTGGTCTTAGAAAAAGAACAGTATGTTGAGTTTCTAGTTGCCTTTGGACTTTGTCTTTAACCTGTAGCACCCTGGTATCTTCTGGTCTTGACAGCCATAGTGTCCTTTTCCATACAAATAATCTGGAACACACAGCCCAGGAAATAAACTGGATCAACAAAACTTCTGATTTTAGGATTGCTTCTTTTTGGGACTTTCTGCACATAAGAAAGGAAGAAAGGAAAAGCCACTTCCAGGGTAAATAGTTGCTGAGATCACCTCCTCTGAGGGCTCTTGAGATGATCACACGATCACCGAATATATCTGGTTGGAAGGGACCCTCAGGATCATCTAGTCTAACCTTTGAGATGATGCCTAGGACTAGACTGTACTAATGCCAGGAAAGCAAAGAAAATTAGCCTGTGGTAGGGTAAAACTGTCCTGGAGTCACCTGGGTAGTAAAAGCTATTAAACAAAGCTTCTTAGAAAAGAAAAGTGTGAAGTTCTGTGCTGAAGAGCACCTGCTAATTGACTGAGGTGGGATTAGTAACTCGTCTGTTGGTTCTCACAGGACGAATCCCCTTGCTAATAGTTTTAGAATAGCTTAACTGTGATAAAAATCTATACCTTCATGGTCATGGTTTTCTGTTCTAGAACTTACTCCAGCTGTAAGGCAAGGGACAGAAAGAGTGAGAAGGAGTCACAGGGTAGGATTCATGAGAAGACTGAGGAGGAGAAGCGACAGACATACGGAATCAGAAGCAGTATGGAGAAACAGGAGAGCTCAGTGAGAAAAGACCTAGGCAATGAATGTGGGTAAGGCATTCCTGTGAGAGAAGCATGAAAGCAGAGAGCAACCCATGGCTTTGGCTAGAGAAGAGGGGTTCTGGGATGTGCAATAAGATGGAAGGTTTGAAAAGCAAAGGAAGGGTAGATAAATAAGATGCACTAAAAGCAAACCCAGTCTCTTCAGCTAGTTTAGCAACCCTTGAAAAATGTTTTGAAATTGGAGGGTAAACATAAACAAATATCTGGAAATTATCTGCTCAGTAATGAAGACACTGCCAGAAGGGCAGGGAATCAGCTTCCCAGCAGTACATGGTTCTGACTGCAACCGGTCATCTCCCCATGCACTACCAGCCCCAAGGACTGCAGCTGGAGCAGTTCAGTCCTGTCTGCTCTGGCATCATGCTTTATTGTCATCTGTGAAAGTTTCCTACAGGAACACAAGCATCATTTTTCAGTGCTTGTGAGAAATTTCCTATGTCAGTCCTCTTGTAAATCATCAGATAATGTTGGGCATCCAGTGCCAGAGAACGTGACTCCTGTACAGTGCCTCACTGCAGATAGAGGCAAGTTACTCTGGCATGGACCTTCTGTGTTCCAGAGGCTGATGACTCCCTTTTCTTTTTGGCATCATCTGGCAGCACTTCCTCTGAAGAAAGCACACAGATGAAAATGGTTTTAATTTTCTGAACACTTAAATGTTATCATTAAAGGTCCTGCCTGCACAGCTGATGGAGATAGTTGGCTACAAAGAGTCTTTGAGTTGCCTGTTCAGTGTGTTCTAACCATCAGTCACATTGCTGAGGAAATACTGAATAATTAACCCAGCTTGCCAGGAGTTGTTTAAAGCAAGAAACTTCTGTGGGGCATAGGGAGTGGAATATGTGCAAACCAGCAGCCTGAAGTCAGAGTGCAATAGAAACCTCTTTCAAGTTCATAGATTGATAGAATGGTTTGGGTTGGAAGGGATCTTAAAGATCATCGAATCCAACCCCCCTCCCACGGCAGGGTCACCTAGGGCAGGTCACACAGCAATAATTCTAGGCAGGTTTTGAATGTCTCCAGAGATGGAGACTCCACCACATCTCTGGGCACCCTGCTCCAGGGCTCCAGCACCCTTAATGAAGTTCTTCTTCATGTCTAGATGGAACTTCTGATGTTCTAGTTTGTGCCCCTTACCCCTTGTCCTGTCACTGGGCACCACTGAACAAAGCCTGGTCCCACCCTTCTGAACCCCACCCTTTGAGTATTGATCAGCATTGATGAGATCCCCTCAGTCTTCTCTGAGCCAAAAGGCCCCAAATCCCTCAGCCTTTCTTCACAGGACAGATGTTCTAGTCCCCTTATCACCTTTGTAGCCCTTTGCTGTATCCTCTCCTTCTTGAACTGGGGAGCCCAGAACTGGACACTCCAGATGAGGCCTCACCAGGGCAGAGCAGAGCAGAGGGGGAGGAGAACTCCCTTCACCTTGACACCTCCCTGGATGCCATTGGCCTTCTTGGCCATAAGGTCACTTTGCTGGCTCTTCCTCTTGTGCACCACCCTCACAGGCAAGAATTTCTTCCTAATGTCTAAACTTAATTTAGCTTCTTGTTCTCTCTATTTATATATCTATCTCTTAATTAGTTTCACACAGATGTTAATATTTTCATATCCTGTCTGCATACTCAGAAGCAGGTGGGAAGTGTCTTGTTTACTGGTTTTGAGTGCCATCATTGTAAATATCTTCATGTTTTATTTTAGCTGGAAAGTGACATTCCCACCACAGTAGAAGATTACAGCTCTGAGGTAAGACTGAGGCAAAGCTTTTCCTAACTTTCCTTTCAACTTTTTCCTGTTGCATCTTGTATGGAGTCACAGAATTGGTTGGGTTGGAAAAGCCCTGTAAGATCAGCGAGTCTGACCATCAACCCAACACCACCATGGCCACTAAACCAGGTCCCCAAGTGCTATGGCCACCCATTTCTGGAACACCTCCAGGGATGGTGACTCTGCCACCTCCCTGGGCAGCCTGTTCCAATGCCTGACCACTCTTGCAGTAGAGAAATTTTTCCTCATTGCCAACCCAAACCTTCCCTGGCACAGTTTCAGGCCATTTCCTTGGGCCTGAAACACAGCCATTTGTGGTTTGTAAGGAGTGAACTGTCTCAGGCATGAATTTGAGTTGGGAACATGCTTGCAAGGAGCCATGGGATATTTGAGTTCAGTAAATACTGTTTGTAGTTCAAAAACTAAGTTTTTTGCATCTCAAATGTGCCAACCTGGAGTTTGTTTGCCACTGCAGAACACACCCTGGAATCTTAAGCTTGGCAGCAAGTAGGAGATGAAGTAATCCAAGGAGTCTCCACTGCTGAAGTAGACTTGGTGTAGAACACTTTGTGCCTCTTTGATTTTATAAAACTGACTGCCCCTTAGAATAAATCTTTGTCCCATCCCAACACTGTGGCTGTTCATTGTGACACACACCAGGCAATGTCTCCCTGCCCTGCTGCACTGCATGGTGCAAAAGAAAACCATTACTGCAGCAAGCAGTCTGGACATGCCCTGAAAACTGGACAGGCTTTCCCAGCTCACATGCTGTGTCTTCACCTGCTCCTTCTCCCAGGCTGCTTTCAACCACCTCTGTGTCAATAGTACCCATGGCTGTACACAATTTGTGTATGGGTAAGCTGTAGGCCCAGGAGACCAAGCTCACCAGGCCAGTAGGCCTTGTGTAAACATCTATTAGCAGTGAAGTTGGTGTCATGGAATAGCAGGAGTTGGAGGAGGCCTCTAAAGATCATCCAGTCCAACCCCTCGCAGGGTCACCCAGGGTAAGTCCCACAGGAACACATGACTCCACAACCTGTCTGGGCAGCCTGCTCCACTGCTCTGCCACCCTTTAAAGGGAAGAATTTATCTGGATTTCAATTGTCACATATTGCAGACAAGTGAAAAAATTAATTTTTAATTGAGATTTTTGAAGCTAATAACTCAGTGCCAGCTGCCTGTCTGCTGCCACAGCAGAATTTCTGTTGTGCTGGAAGTTGCCAAGCTGCTCATGAGGCTTCCATCAGCACAGCACCCTGCTGTGTGGTTTGGTTGTGTTTGCCATGGATTATGGCGTCATTTGTTGTCATGTCTGAAGTTGCCTTTTCCCAGAAGGTAAAAGGCATTTCAAAGGCATTTCTCATCTTCATACCAGACGAGAAACACCATGGACCACTGTGTTAGAGGATCTTCTTAATGCTGATTAATAGCTGAGTGGTGAAGGTCAAGAGGATGGGGCTGAGCTCTTTTCAGTGGTGCCCAGCAGTAGGACAAGAGGGTAATGGGTACAAAATACAACACAGGCAGTTTCTCTTAAAGATAAGGGGAAGCTTCTTTGGTGTGAGGGTGCTGGAGCCCTGGGAGGCTGGGCGGCCCTGGGAGGGAGCAGGCGGCCCTGGGAGGGAGCAGGCAGCCCAGAGAGGCTATGGAGACATTCAAAACCCACCTGAGCATGTTCTTGTACTGCCTGATCTAGGTGACCCTGCTCTAGCAGTGGGGTTGGACTGGATGAATCTCCTAAGGTCCCTTCCACCCCCCATCATTCTGTGATTCGGTGTCACTGTTGTTCACTTCTGTGATGTCCAGGTGCTCAGCTGGGTCCCTGTGAAATCAGGCAGGATTGCCAAAGTTCCAGACAGCTGTTTTGACTGTGAATAGCAAAATCCCTTTTATAAGTGAAAAGCCTTTTGTAGAAAACTCAGCTGCTGAGGAGTCTGGAACCCCTAGTGAGATCAGGCCTTTATGTCTTTCCTAGTAGCTCTTGTTCTAAAGCATCTAAGAGTCTTTGATTGTCGCACACAGAAATGATTCACAGGGATCTAATACTGTGTAGGTTACAAGAATTATTCACTACATCTTTATCAATTGAGCCTAAATAAAAAGGGAGGTAAAAAAAAAAGGGGGGAAAGAGGTCTTTCATTATAGAGCTTCTATGAAATTACTGGTGTAATTAATCTGGGAAATGAACCCAGATCTGAATGGAGACACTGGTGCCAGGCACTGCATAGACGCTTGTATGGCTGAATGTAGAAGAAACATCTGCATACAGTTCTGGTGCCCCCAACACAAGTAGGGCATCAAACTGCTGCAGCAGGTCCAGTGGAGAGTCACAAAGATGATGAGAAGGCTGGAGCACCTTTGCTGTGGAGACAGGCTGGGAGAGTTGGGGTTGTTCAGCCTGCAGAAGAGAAGGCTTCAGGGAGACCTTGGAGCAGCATTCCAGGACCTGAAGGGGCCACAGGAGAGCTGGTGAGGGACTGTTGACAAGGGCTGGGAGTGACAGGACGAGGGACAATGTCTTTGAGCTGGAAGAGGGGAGGTTGAGACTGGAGATGAGGAAGAAATTCTTGACAGTGAGGGTGGGGGACACTGGAACAGGTTGCCCAAGGAGGTTGTGTCAGCTCTAATGCAAACATGATGGTTGCATCATCCCATTTGTAAGTGTTCTTGGGGTTTGTGTCACTTAATCATTTGTAAATAAGTCCTGATCCAGGCTGTGGCAGATATCTGAGCATTTTTTTTAATGTAATGTAGTGGTTGGGTCTGAAATGCTATGATGCTTCTCTACCATCATTTTCCTTTCAGGCCCTGATGTAATGAACAGCTTTGAGGGGAAATAACAGCTGTTCTTGCTTTCTCCTTTGCAAACATTGGTCTGCTCTTTGGCAAGCCTGCCTGTGCAATTTATGCTTGCTCAAAAGTCCACAGCATATTCTTTTTATTTGGAATGATTTGGGGGTTTGACCTAGATCTGCTGTTTTGGGTTGTCCTTGCCTTTTGGACATTCATTACTGTTGGTTTGCATAGACTGTAGAACAAAACCTCTCACAGAAGCTGAAAGGGGTTGCAGTGGTGGGTGAGTGAGAGCAGGGATTTTTGAAGTGTCTTGTGTTAAATGTATCATGTCTGCTCATTTTCAACGCTCAGAACTTCCTCCAGGTTGAGGGTGAGTCTGTGACGTGGCCTTTCGTGCACTGCCAACAAACTGGTGACTGTCAGAAACAGTAAATCTTGGGATGTCCAAATACCTTTTAGAAAGCACAACTCTGTTTAGTGATGTATAGAATGACTAAAGATGGAGTTTAAAAGGCAGCAGTGCTGCCTTTTAGCAAAGTGTAAAGCTTTGAGTTGGCCTTTCAATCTGAATTCCTTTTTCTTTTTTTTTCCCCTCTAGATGTTTAGATGTTTAAATCCATGTTGTGTTTTTTGTTTGTAGCCAGTGGTGTCTATTTTTGCAGTGTTGGGTGGTTTACCTGTTACCTATGCTTACTTTGATAAATAACAAAAATATCTATTTTTATATGTAATATTGATACCTATATTACCTAAAGCTATTTATTGTGTAATTAAAATGATTTTTGTAGCCTAAAGCATTCCCGTGGGGCCGCAGGGAGTCCCCACATAAGATTCAGATAAATGGAAAACAAGTCAAGCTTTATTTCCAGTAATAACCTATTTAGAACTGTTGTCTTTATACAGGTAAATGGTTACAGTTTTGTGGCGAGCACAGCTGCACCTACAGACCTATCCAGGGTACAGTATTGCAGATTCAGTCCTAACACTAATGGGCAATTACTACAAACCTCCAGCGGTTTTGTTTGGAACTAAAACCTCTGCTGCAGCTTGAGAATGTGTTCTGCCTGCTGTGCTCTGCCTCTGCATTGTTTGTTATTTATTAACACTGTGTGTCATTAAACCTGAAATGCAAAGCAATTTGCTACTTCTATTAAGGCTAACTTGAGATGCCAAGCAATTTACTGCTGCTTCTAAAGCTGAAAAGACAAAGCAGAACTCCCAGAAACGCTTTGTGTCAGTGCTGTTGAGGTGTGAGTTGCGCTAACAAAGGTTACCATGGCAATGAGATCTTCAATGCTGTATTGTCTGTCAATGTGCTACGGTGGCTTTTGATACAGAATTTGATACCTGAGCTTGCTTACTGTGATAAAGCATCCATGGCAAGAAACCATGGCATGTTAAGGAACTTGGATTGATTTAGGAAGAAGAATTTGGAGTTGGAGAAATGTGTTCTGAGCATGGAATGCAGCACTCTCACACGCAGCTAGAGGTGATGGAGAATGAATTGGCTGGGAAACAGCAAGAGATTGAAGAGCTAAACAGAGAGCTAGAAGAAATGAGGGCAGCATATGGTACAGAAGGATTGCAACAGGTATCATCCCCTTGGGTCGCTTGCTACTCGCTGCTGGGTTAGGTGGGGAGACATGGAGCACCGCCTGGAAGGGCTGGTTGAATGGCAGCTGTCCAGAAGGCAGGCTGTGTGTGCTGGAGTTCCACAGCCTTTCTCTCTCCTTCTTCCAGTGGCATTGCCATTGTGTGTCCTTTCTCTCTGTATTTAAAATGGAGTTGAAATTTAAAACTGCCTTTGCAAGTGATTATACAATTCCAGTCTTCTTCACAGCAGCTTTCTTCAAGCCAGGAGTGGAAAGGTGATTTTCCTCAAGGAAAGCTCTACTTCTTCTCCAGTTAGTTCTTGAATTAGTTTATTTAATACCTTCCTTGTTCCTTCAGGTTAAAAATGCCTCAAGTTTTGCTTCCTAAAGAACAACACCAACTGAGTCAATCCTTGAACCAGAAAGGTGTTTGCATGTCAGATCACAGAGTCTGAAACACAAGGTGTCTGCAGGTTCTACTTAGCATCTAGTAACTTGAGATCACAATAAAGTATCTCTTACTTGAGAAACTGGAATTCAAGAGTTAAATTGCAAAGATCATTAAAAACTTATTCTTCCACTTTAAGCAAGTGGTACAGTGCACTGGAGTCACTGCTTTGTTGTGCTTCATGTCTCATCTCTTTCTTTGAATTGGATTCAGGTCACATCATTGTGCTTTTCTATTTTTTACAAAGTACTATGGAGTACCAAAATCATTCCAATGGTTATTTTCACCTTCATTATTACTGCAGAATTATAACATTTTTTTCTGCTTTCATTTCTAATTCATCTGTCATTATAGATGTCATGTTTTCCACCATACTCTAGTGATCTTTAAGTGGTTGCCCTGGAGGAGGTAGTTGTATCAATTTTTTGGGATGGATCTCTGTTGTTGCAGTTTTAGTCAAACTTTGCTTTTAATTTCTGTCTTGTTTCTGCTGTGCTAAGCATAGTGGCTGTAATTATAGCATAAATTGCCCAGGGCCGTGGTGGAGGCCCCATCTGTGGAGACACTCAAGGTCAGGCTTGATTGGCCTCTGAGCAACCTGCTCTAGTTGGGGATGTCCCTGCTCATTGCAGGGGGAATTGGGCAAGACGACCTTCAGAGGTCCCTTCCAACCCAATGCGTTCTCTAACACAGGACATTAGCAAAGCTTCAGTTTCTCACCATTGTGGCTGCTGTTAATTTTCCCTGAGAAACCTGTGAGTGCAAATGTTTTCATTTCTCAGCTGGTTTTGATTCCTATTTCAAGAAGAAATTCAAATGCGCTAAACCAAAGCAGAGCGTGGTGCAATGATACTCCAAGAGTTGTGACATGATTGTGTCTGGTAGTGAGGGGGACAGTGTGTGATACCTCAGCTGAGAGATGCATCTGGTTGATGTATTTGTTGTTGGTGGTGTTTTTTTTTCCAGAAGAAACAAAATAACTGTAAAAGAAGAGGGCAGAAGATAGGTTGTGCGCTTGAGTTCTGGCTAAAAAACGAAGTTTAGAAGTGTCAGCACCTTGTGGATCAGAACAGATAAAGTCACTTACTCAGTTTGATAGAGCAGATGCAAAAGGAAAGGGCTGGCACACTTCAGTGTCTGAGCTGTTCCCAGTTTCCTCTGCTACAGCAAATATCCAGTATTTCCAGTAGATCCCTGCTGTTAAAGGAGAGGCTCACTGCAGCGTTCTGAAAAGAACATTCAAAGCGTTGCTCCACATGTGCATTAGTTGGGCTTGTTCAAGGCACTTCTGGTTTTTATGTCCCACAGAATAATGTCCCTCTTCTAAATCAGTAAGCTGTATCTGGAAGTATTATCTCAAGACCCAATGGAGAACATGGAGGAGCTTGTTTTGGGGAGCACGGCAGACGAAAGAGCCACAAAGGGTGGCTGATGGTTTAAGGATTGTGCAGTAGTACCTAAAGGTGAAGCTTCAGCCAGCCTTGAATCAATTCAGACTGGTAGCAATAATGTGAGCTGTGAACCCTGAGTGCAACCCTACAAAAAATAAAACACTTCCACAGGTTTTTTTTCTTGTACTCTTAACAATTTCTTCATCAATATGAATTACAAAAGACTCCTCTATTACATGCACTTTACCAATGTGCAGCTGGAGCTGATTTTCTCACCTGGGCCCAAATATTTTCTCTGGGGTCACCACGTAGAGTACTGCACGTCATTTCTTACGTGGTTTTAGAGCAATGAGTGCAACTTGAGTGAGAGCCGAGAAAACTTGCATTGCTTGTGGGAAAAGTGCAAGGACATGAGGAGTTCTGCAGAACTGCTGCAACACAAGGAGGTTGTAGCTGGTGAAGGGTTTGGAGAACAGGGCTGAGGAGCAGCTGAGGGACCTGGGGGTGTTTAGTCTGGAGAAGAGGCTGAGGAGAGACCTCATTGCTCTCTACAGCTCCCTGAGAGGAGGCTGGAGCCAGGTGGGAGTTGGGCTCTTCTTCCAAGGAACAAGTGACAGGAGTAGAGGAAATGGCCTCAAGTTGCCCCAGGGGAGGTTTAGGTTGGAGATGAGAAGAAACTTTTTGAAACTCCTTGACTGAAAGGGTTCTTAAAGCCTAGCACAGGCTGCCCAGAGAGGTGGCTGAGTGCCCATCCCTGGAGGTGTTTCCCAGAGGCAGAGATGCGGTGCTGAGGGCCACGTTTTAGCCCCAGCCTTGGCAGAGTTAGAGAATGGTTGGACTGGATGATCTGAAAGGGTTTTCCCAACCCAAACCATTCTGCAATTCTATGTAATCTGATTTTGCTCTTGAATAAATGTTTTGTGGTGAGGTCAATCTTGATAAGCGAGAGGAAAACAAAATACTTACAAACGGAGTTTGGAAAAGAGAAATGCTGCACTTGGTCTGTGTGGCAGCTTTTAAATGCAGAGGTTAAGGATGACACATTCCTACTGACCTAGAGTAGTATTTTTTTGTTTGTTTGTTTGTGGCTCTGCTGTGCCCTAACAGCTTATCTTTTGTAGCTGCAAGAATTTGAAGCCGCTATCAAGAAGCGAGATGACATCATCACGCAGCTCACTACCAACCTGCAGCAGGCACGGAAGGAAAAGGACGAAACCATGAGGGAGTTCTTGGAGCTGACTGAACAAAGTCAAAAACTGCAAATTCAGTTTCAGCATGTAAGTTACAAGTATTTAGCTGTGTTTGGAAATTGGGGTCACTTTGAAGGGTCCGGAAATGGCTACTTCTTGCAGAAAAGGATTTTCTGATGCTTCTTTTAAGACTTGATCTTTCAGTATAAATCGTCAGTCTCTTCACAGGTCCTTCATCACAGCAGCTGGTTTATTATACTAATGGACTACAAAATAGTAAAAAAGATAAGTCTGTTTTCTTCCCTACTATGTGGTAACAGCTCCTGATTAATACTGATGGCAGTTACCTTCAGAAAAAAAAACCCACTTCTGTAATTCATTCTCAGAGCTTTGGGCTGAAATCCAGCCTGTTCCCTTTCACATCAGAGCACCCAGCCACCAGCTTTGGTGGGGCCCTCCTTCATGGTCTGGTCCTTCTGTATTTCTGGGTGACCTTATTACTCTCTACAACTACCTGAAGGGAGGTTGTAGACAAGCAGACGTTGGCCTCTTCTCCCAGGCAGCCAGTACCAGAGCAAGAGGACACAGTCTCAGGCTGCGCCAGGGGAAGTTTAGGCTGGATGTTAGGAAGAAGTTCTATACAGAAAGAGTGATTGCCCATTGGAATGGGCTGCCTGGGGAGGTGGCAGAGTTGCTGTCACTGGAGGTGTTCAGGAGGAGACTTGATGGGGTGCTTGGGGCCATGGGTTAGTTGTTTAGGTGGGTTGGATTGGTTGATGGGTTGGACACAATGATCTTGAAGGTCTCTTCCAACCTGGTTTATTCTATGTAATTCTATGTAAAACTGCCTCAGGTGGTGTTGCTAGAGGTCTTATAAGTTAGTTAAGTTTCAGAGAAGCATTTGTTACAAAAGGCACTGCTTATTGATGTGCCATGGACACTCTGTTAATGAGCCAGGGTGTGCCCAGGTCACCAAGAAGGCCACCAGCATCCTGGCCTGTATCAGCAGAGGTGTGGCCAGCAGGAGCAGGGCAGGGATTGTCCCCCTGCACTCAGCACTGAGAAGGCAACACCTTGAGTCCTAGGTTCAGTTTTGGGGCCCTCACTCAAAGAAGGATGTTGAAGGGCTGGAACAGGTCCAGAGGAGGGCAAGGAAGCTGGTGAGGGCTCTGGAGAACAGGACTGGTGAGAAGCAGCTGAAGGACCTTGGGTTGTTTAGTCTGGAGAAGAGGAGGCTGAGGGGAAATCTCATTGCTCTCTACAGCTCCCTGAAAGGCGACTGAAGCCAGGTGGGTGTTAGTCTCCTTTCCCTGACAGGAGGAAAGGAGATGGCCTCAAGTTGCCCCAGGGGGGGTTTAAGTTGCAGATGAGAAGAAACTTCTTGACTGAAAGGGTTCTCACAGACTGGCACAGGCTGCCCAGGGAGGTGGCTGAGTGCCCATCCCTGGGAGGTGTTTGCCAGAGGCAGAGATGTGGTGCTGAGTGCCATGGTTTAGCCCCAGCCTTGTTAGAGATGGATGAGCTTGAAGGGCTTTTTCAGACAAAACTAGCATGTGATTCTATCTGTGTGGTGACAACTTAGAGTATTGCAGTAGAATATTGAGGTCTTTGTGCTCTTCATAGAGCTTTCTTGAACTTCAGGTGGATCTTATTCTGAAGGTTGAGTTTTTGCTATTCAGGGTCTGATCCTGGGGACAGTCATTACAACTACTTAGAAATGTTTTTGAGGCCTTGCTGTCCTGTGCTCGCTCACCAATTCAATAGTTTTTATTAGTTGGATATTTCAGTTCCTCCTGAAGTAAGTAGTAGAATGTTGTGCTAGTCTTTGGGCTTGTAAGGTGGAAGACTATTGTAAAGATGACTTTTTCTGTAGCCCAAATTGGTTTGGGAAAATTTGGCTATGTTTTAGGTTTTATTCTTTTCACCTTCAAGTTGCAGGCAAGTGAAGCCCTGAGGAACACCAGCCATAGCTGCACAGCTGCTGACTTACTGCAAGCCAAGCAACAGATACTTGCACATCAGCAACAGCTGGAAGAACAAGAATGCCTGCTGAAGAACTATCACAGAAAGAATGAAGAGCTTGAAGTGCAGATTTCACATCTTCAGGACAAAATCACAGCATATGAAATGGTGTGTTCCTTGCTAGAAAGATCTTTTCTCCTAATGCCTTTTTTTTTCCCTTTTCATGGTTTTATAGTTGGTTTGAAACTTAAGGGGCCACAAGGTTATGGGTGTGCTGCTTAGAGTCCTTACAAAGAGCTGACATTTCTAAGACTGCTCCTGTCAGCTCACACTGAGGAAGCTGAGGAAGTGCAGATGTATTTACAGTGAATGATCAAATTGTGATGTTTCTTGGAGTGCCTTCATGAAAGGACATCACATTGTTACAAAGCAGAAATTACTTGGACACACTCTTTCTGTGCTGAGGGAAGAGAACAAATTCTTCCCTCCACCTACAGTTTTTCTTATCGTTCATGGAAAAAGTCTTGAAAGTGCCTAAAAAACAAATCCAATGTCATTAACATGACAAAGCATTCAGTAGTTTGCACCAAATAGGCTGGATGTTAGGAAGCAGTTCTATACAGAGAGAGTGATTGCCTGGGCTGCCTGGGGAGGTGGCGGAGTCGCCATCATTGGAGGTGTTCAGGAGGAGACTTGATGGGGTGCTTGGTGCCATGGGTTAGTTGTTTAGGTGGGTTGGATTGGTTGATGGGTTGGACACGATGATGTTGAAGGTCTCTTCCAACCTGGTTTATTCTATTCTATGTAAATACTACTTTTTGAAGTATCAGAGGACAACTGGGAAAAATAGAAGTGCCTTTTTTCCTTCATTTTTTTACCTATCTTGGGAGTGTGAGGTGTGATGCCAGGGGCAGGGATGAGGAGGGAGGGGTTCTCACTTAGTCCCCGGATAGAGAGAGCCTGTCAAAGAGGTCAGTAGATAATTGTGATCTGTTTTTCTGTACAACCACTGGCCTTCTAAAGGAATGCATTGTGTTTAAATACTAAGCCTGGGAATGTTCTCACATGTTCAGATATTGAACTAAAAATAACAGCTTGGGTCTGCTTGTTGTTTTTTTCTTTTCAAGGATAAACAGAGAAATGAGGAAGAAGATTTGAGTAAACGGCAAGAAAAAGAAGCATTAATTGAGGAGCTGGAAGCAAAACTTGGGGAAGAAGAAAAAAATTCATTTCAGCTTCAGGAAAAATTAGCAGATGCTGCTAAATCAGTTGAAGAGTTGCAAGAACAGATTTCACTGAAGGACCAGGAGATAAGCAACGTGAGAGCTGAGCTTGCCACCTACAAGCAGAAGGAAAGACAATGTTCTGAAGAAATCAAGCAGCTGATGGGGACAGTGGAAGAGCTGCAGAAAAGGTGTTATAAAGACAGCCAGGCTGAAGCTGACATCATGCAAAGGATGGAGCTGGAAACACAAAGGAGACTGGCACAGCTTCAGGCTGAACTGGATGAAGTGCATGGGCAGCAGATTGTGCAAATGAAGCAAGAATTAATTAAGCAACATGCCCTGGAAATAGAGCGGCGTCTCTCGCAGCAGAAAGCCGCACTGGAGACAGCTTCCAGTCTGTGTTTGAACGAGAGTGTCAATAAAGACCAAATGCATTCCATGAGCATCAAAATTGCTGAACTGAGTGCGAAATTGCAAGGTGCTGATAACGAAAGGGAGCAAATAAAGCAAGAGCTGGCACAGCAGATGGAAGCCATTTCGGCAGAGAAGTCTCTTCAGCAAACCAGGATCGAAGAGCTTTTGCGAGAACTGGAATTTTCAAGAGAGCAGGTTCAGAGAGCCAAGCAAACCATAGTGGATATGGAATGTAGATTAAATGAAGCTGAGAAATTCCAGTTGGTGATTGAGGATTTGAAAACTCAGCTGGCCAGTGCCTCTGAAGGTAAGAAGGAATTGGAACTAAAACACGAGGCAGAAGTCACAAATTACAAAATAAAACTGGAAATGCTAGAAAGGGAGAAGGATGCCGTGTTGGACAGGATGGCAGAATCTCAAGAAGCGGAATTAGAGAGACTGAGAACAAAGCTTCTCTTTAGTCATGAAGAGGAACTTTCCAGACTTAAAGATGACTTGCAAAAAGAGCACATGGTGAGCATGGAAAGCCTTAAGGAGAACTTGAGTATGCACCATAAACAGCAGTTAGATGAGGTGCAAAACGAAATGAGCCAAAAGATAGAAGCCATGCGAAACGAAAGGGACAACTTGATCACAAAGCAAAATCAGCTGATACTGGAGATTTCCAGCCTCCAAGAGTCACAGCAGTCTATTGTGAATTCCAAATCTGAAGAAATGACACTTCAAATCCATGAGCTGCAGAAGGAGCTCGAAGTGCTTAGGCAAGAGGAAAAAGAGAAAGGTACTCTGGAACAGGAGATTCAAGAGCTGCAGCTTAAAACTGAGTCGATGCAGGAACAAATGAAGGAGAGGGAAGATAGCCTTCAGAGAAAGTGTTCAGAACTTGAAACGCTGAATAACCTTCTGAAGGGGGAAAACACAGCTCTGGAAGAGAAATTGAAAAGTGTGTTGGTGAGCTCTGAAGAAAACATCATTTTGAACAGCAAGGTTAGCTCTGAAACAGAGAGCCTGGCCTTGCAAAAAAGGATAGAAAAGCTGTTGGCTGAAAATGAGCAACTTAAGAAGCAAAATAGTCAGCTCCAGGAGGACACTGAAAGGCAGAGGAGTGCCTTTGTTTGTACTGAGAGAAAACTTGAAACTAATTATCAGGAGCTGCAGAAAGAATGTGCAAGGCTTCTGAAGGCAAAGTCGGAGTTAGAAGAGGACAAGAATAAGCAGGAGGCCGAATATAAAAGCAAACTTGAAGCTTTGAATGAAAAGCTTCACCACTTACAAAGCAGCAGACCAGTTTTACTTCAAACTAAAGCTTTTGATTCTGAAGGAAGTAAAGAAATGAAGGTGCCCAGGGCAGACACATTTGAGGCTGGAGAAGTCATTGAGAAAGATGCAACAGAACTGATGGAGAAGCTTGAGGCTACCCAGCGTGAGAAACTGAAATTATCCCTGAGACTTTCCGATCTCTCTGAGCAGCTGAAGTCAAAGCACAGTGAGATTGGTCATTTAAATGAAAAAGTGAAATCCTTACAAAATGAGAAAGAAGAAGTTCTAGCAAAATGTAAAGAACTAGAAGTCATAGTTAGCCATGCTCAGAGGGGAAACAGGAGTGGAACTAAACCCAGGACAAAATCCTCTAAAGGAAAAATTCTGAAGACTGCTCCTCCAGCCTCTGAGAGCAGAAATAAAACCCTCAGGCCAAGCAATGGAGTTGATGAAGGAATACATGGAAGAGGAAATCTAAGTTCAGGCAAAGACACCAGTCATGAGGTAACAAAAAGGAAGGAGGTTCAGCAGATGCAGCAGTCTCTTGTAGAACATTTGCATGGGATGGCAGACAGGCTGGCAGATGAAACATCAAGAGCCATTACGCAGCATGAAGATCATCAACTTCAGCAGCAAGTGGACGCATTGAAATCAGAACAGGTAGGTTGCACAATGCAGTCTAGAAAATAGTTTAGCTATGGAAATCTGGAGCAGATTGCACTTGGAAATTTGCATCAAATATTTCCTGTGAGCTGCTTTGAAGTACAGATGTTTAGTCATATTTGTAGCAGCATGGCCAATGGCTACAGCTACAGGCCGTGGAAATGAATGGGTTTTAGGGTGCCCCCTGATAGGACGAGGAACAACAGATATGAGCTGGAACACAGGAAGATCTACCTCAATGTGAGGAGAAACTCCTTTACTGTGAGGGTGACAGAGCCCTGGACCAGGCTGCCTAGAGAGGCTGTGGAGCCTCCTTTTCTGCAGGCTGTCAAAACCCATCTGGATGTGTTCCTGTGTGGCCTGCCATGGGTGACCCTGCTTTGGCAGGGGGGTTGGACTGGATGACCTCTAGAAGTCCCTTTTCCCCCTACCATTGTGTGATTCTGGCCTACCTGTGCGTGTTCCATTCCACACGTGATTCTTGTCAGAAATTTGCAAGGCCAGGCCATGGTTTTCTCATGTCTCACTCTGGGAAATGTCTCCTTCCATTCCAAGACTGACCTGCAGCTGCAGATGGAAGCGCAGCGCATTTGCCTGTCTCTGGTGCATTCAGCTCACATAGAGCAGGTTCGTGAGGACCTGAAGGCAGAAAAGGAGAGTGCCCTTTGCAGCCTGAAAGAGGAGCTGGTACGGAGCCACCTGCAAGAGATGAACGACCTGCAAAACATGCATCAGCTGGAGCTCCAGAGCTTGAAAACTCGGCAAGCAGGTATCTGGATCAAAGCGGTGGGGGTGAAGCTCAGCATCTTGAAAAGAAAAGCACAAGGCTTTGCAGCTGGGCAAGAAACTGTTTGTGTATGTTGTCTCGGTCCAGAGAGGGAAAGAGACTCAGTTCTTTCGAATATTCCTGTGTTATGAAATTAGAGGCACAAACGAGGCCAAAATAGCAACAGCTAGACTATTTATTACACAAATAAAGTGGATGGAGCAGAAGGAGGGAGAGAGAAGAGGGAGAGAGAAGAGGAAAGGAATTATATTACCACACCCCTCACCCCCCCAAGACAGTTTGAGTCTGTAGAGGAAGGGTGCTGCAGCTTTGGCTGTAGAGGGGATGTTGGGTCTGTAGAGGAAGGGTGCTGCAGCTTTGGCTGTAGAGGGGATGTTGGGTCTGTAGAGGAAGGGTGCTGCAGCTTTGGCTGTAGAGGGGATGTTGGGTCTGTAGAGGAAGGGTGCTGCAGCTTTGGCTGTAGAGGGAATGTTGGGTCTGTAGAGGAAGGGTGCTGCAGCTTTGGCTGTAGAGGAGATGTTGGGTCTGTAGAGGAAGGGTGCTGCAGCTTTGGCTGTAGAGGAGAGGTCATTACTGTCCACTGAGCAGCGTCTTCAGCTCCATGAGTTGTAGCAGGTGAAACTTAGGACATGGAGAGAGGATTCCTCTTGGTCTGCTTCTTCCAGGCTACATGGTGATGTCTCTGTCATTTTTTCTGTCCTGGTATTCTCTCCATTTTTCTTCAGAGCAGCATTGCCCTGGGTTTTTCCTTCTCTTCTGTTTTCCTTCTCAGCGGCATTGTCCAGATCTTTCCCTTCTCTGTTTTCCTTCTCTTGTGTTTTCCTTCCTCTGAGCCAGTAGTTGCTCAGATCTTTTATGCAGTTTTAGGTATGTATATTCCATATTGATAGCAGTGGCTTCTGTCCATTATTTCCAGGGCAGCTGCAGTCTGGTGAGCAATTTTACTTATGCACCTTCCGGAGTCGTTATCCAGTGACAACTGCCCAATAAACATCAGCTGTTGTCTGGGCAAGCAGCAAAGGTGATTTTATCTTTGTTGAGTCACATAGAGAGAGACAAGATTTAGTCTCTCACATAGGTGTTGGCTGCTAGGTTGGACTTGATGATCTCTGAGGTCTTTTCCAGCCTTATTGATTCTATGACTTGAAGATCTCAAAGGTCTTTTCCAACCTGGTTAATTCTCTATTCTGTACTTTCTCCTTGTAAGTGTGCTGGGGTAGTCAAATTTTGTACCCATTACAAGTAGTCTATTATTCAGAGTACTTAGGGGGAAAAAAGTAAAAATATTAAAAAAAAATGTAGAAAAAGTACTGATTATATAAAAAAGAAGAAATAATAACATGCTGAAGAGAAGGAATAGTATTATAAGAAAGGAATAGTGAGCATTATGGTTTCTGGTAGTATTGGGTCAGTTCACTGTGAGGAGCTGTTGAAGAGATTCACTTATATTTCTTACTGAAAGAGTAAGCAAATGCATCAGCAAAGTGTTTTGGGGCTTGTGTCATTCTCTTTTCTTTCAGTTTTTGCTCTGGATCCCAGCCCACGTTAAGTTTCTTTACTGCTACTTTTTGCCTCTCAGCTTTTGTGTTGCTGTGCTGGTTTCCCCTTCCTACTTTGTCTGTCATCCCAGGGTTCACCCTCTGGTAATTTTTTGGCGTGTTCTTTGCCTTCCATAGTGTTCTTGTAGAGTTTGATCTTTCCAGAGTTCACTAATGCACATTTCTCATCGCTTTCAGTTCTTGAAGATCCAGTTCTGCTATGATAAGTGAATCTGGGATTGAACAGGAAAGAGGATTTTGGCATAGTTTTTGTTTTTTTCCTCTGACTCTATTG
The DNA here is from genome assembly GCF_026170545.1 of Melanerpes formicivorus. Classification (NCBI taxonomy): domain Eukaryota; kingdom Metazoa; phylum Chordata; class Aves; order Piciformes; family Picidae; genus Melanerpes; species Melanerpes formicivorus. The sequence goes on from NW_027142376.1 coordinate 9,999,008, forward strand.
GTAGGACAGTGAGTGATGGTTTTAAACTAAAGAGGAAGATGTAGACTGGGTACTAAGAATACTTTATTTACAGTGGGAGTAGTGAAACACTGGCTCAGGCAGCCCAGGGAAGTTGTGCAAGCTCAAAACATTCCAGGTCAGATTGGATGGGTCTCTGAGCAACCTGATCTAGTTGAAGATGTCCCTGCTCTGCAGGGATGTGGTACTGGGTGATGAGAGGGAATGGATTGGAGCTTGAGGAGGGGAGATTTAAACTGGAGATTAGGAAGAAATTCTTGACAGTGAGGGTGGGGAGACACTGTAACTGAGGTTCTGGATGCCCCCTCCCTGGAGGTGTTCAAGGCCAGATTCGATGGGGCCTTGAGCAGCCTGGTCTAGTGGGAGGTGTGAGATTGGGAGTAGATGATCGTGAAGGTCTCTTCCAACCCAAACTGCGCTATGATTCCATGCCTTTCTAAGAACTGAAGGGGCAACCTCACTGAGACAGGAGATCAGGATTTTGAGCAGTTGCTGTGTATGTGTGCTAAAAGATCATCTTGATGGTCTGTGTTACAGATGATGGAGTCAAGTCTACACAAAGACTTATAGAAAAGCTGAATGAAGCTGTCACTGAGGAATGTTCTAGGCTTGCTCAGGTAAGGGGTAACAAGAAGCCTTTCTTCAAATGGAAATGTTGGGAACCAAACAATGAAGTTGTTCTATTTTTCTGCTTTATTTTTAACATTTTTGCATGGATCTCTAAATAGAGACTGACAAAGTTCATCTCCAAAATGCCATTGCATAAGTTTGAGTATTTTTGTTTCCTAAACTGTTCCATGTCCTTGTGAGAAACGTCACCTGTCTTGTATCTGGTCTTGATCTTCTGTCTAGTGTTTCTCTTCTATCTATTAGTTCAGAAGTATTTGTTTCTTTTCTGTATGCATCTGGCTCTAAGTTTTTGATTTAACAGTGGTCTGATGTCACACATACCAATGTATGGGCACACAGGACATCACTCTCATATCTGCATTAAGATAGTAATTTCTTTCTTAGCTTCAGCTTATCTTTATCAGTGATCTGGAAGAGTAGTTTGAATGCTCCCTCAGTAATTCTGCAGGTGACTCCAAGCTGGGAGGCAGTGTTGGTCTGCTGGAGGGCAGGAGGGCTCTGCAGAGGGAGCTGGACAGGCTGGATCCATGGGCTGAAGCCAGTGGAATGAGATTCAACAAGGCCAGGTGCTGGGTCCTTCACCTGGGTCACAACAACCCCGTGCAAATGGTCTATGCCACCTTTTCCACTCTCAGAATACTGTTTTCCTTGCCCCATTCTTCATGTTTCCTTTATGAATTGGGATTGCTAAGTTAATAATAAACAATTCTTTCTTTATCTTTTTCCTTTGTTTCATCTGTTGTGCAGGTTTTATGTGACAATCAGAACGAATACTCTTCTGTTGCTGTAGAAGTTGGCAACAGGGAACAGGGTGTTCTCCATAGACCTGCTGCCCTGGAAGAAAAGCTGGGCATAGAATTACAGATACACAGAGGCCAAGCTCCAGGTAATGCCACTGTACCATCATGCTGGTCAAAACAAAACACTGATTTAAAGTATTTCAGCCATCAGTTGTTCAGGTGCTAATTAATGTGCCCAGATAGCTGCTTTAGAGATTTCCTCACTCTTCTGAACCACATTTGGTTTTTCTTAGGAGCATTTTCTTGCGCTGTTTTCATTCTAGTGGAAACTGATGAAGAAAGTGGTTTGCTTGTTGCTTTTCCTCCTCTTTGTGAAGAGGCTAGCAGCTGTACCAAGAGTATCAGCTCTATCAGATTTTATGAAAATGCATCCCAGAATGGGTTGGGGCCTCACTCATCTCAGTAATTTGTAATGTTTGTCAGTGGAGAGCTTGTGCACAAGGGGCTGCACTCAGACTGATGGTGAAATGTTTAATGTTTTTAAGATTTAGCAGGGCAAGAACACATGGGTGCACTTCTCCACAAGATAATGGAAGAGTACAGCAGGCTAAAAGCACTTCAGACACAGCTGGTGAAGGACTGTAAACAGGTAAATGGAAGAAATTCTTCACCATGAGGGTGGTGAGACACTGGAACAGGTTGCCCAGGGAGGCGGTAGAAGCCCTATCTCTGGAGGTTTTTAAGGCCAGGCTGGATGGGGCTTTGAGTAACCTGATCTAGTGTGAGGTGTCCCTGCCCATGGCAGGGAGGTTGGAACTAGGTGATCTTTGAAGTCTTTTCCAACCCTAACAATTCTATGATTTGGATTTCTTCTGTTGCATGAATTCCCTCTGGCTGAGCAAGGAGCGTGTTTGAGATTGTGTTTATGTGTCCTGGTTGAGTGGCAGAACAAGGCAATGATTTGAGGTCATGCAGACTGTAAAGTGAGACACCCTCTTAGACTGATTACACTCTGATGCATTGGCCACCAACCTTTTCTCACACATTTGTAGTGACACAATACTTTTTGCATTATTGCTAGACAAATTGTTGTCATTTGTGTTTACTTGATTATTTTTTAGATCAAAGGACCATGTCTGTCTTCTTCAGAAAGAAGGGAAGAGGAGGAATCTCTCCATCTGGAAACCAGACCCCCTTCACAGGGTCCAATGGGTAAAAAAGGGGCACGTGGCTTTGTAAATGGTTGTGTGTTGAGGAAAGAGAGAGCAATGACTTCAGACCTCAGCTGATTCATAGCTTGCCACTACTTGAAGCACCTAAGATATTTTGAAGGAGTCACAACATGGTACCCTGATTTTCTGGAATCACTCAAATATTTCAGCATTCTGTTCTGTGAGACTGTTCTGGTTTAGTCTTCTCCAGTTTCATAGAATCACAGAATGGTAGAGTCAGAAGGGACCTCTGGAGGTCATCAAGTCCTGCCCTCTTATTAGAACAGGGTCACCTAGAGAAGGTCACATAGGAACATGCCCAGGTGGGTTTGGAATGTCTCCAAAGATGGAGACTCCACCACCTCTCTGAGCTGGCTGTTCCAGGGCTCCAGCACCCTTACATTACAGAAGTTCCTCTTCATGTTCAGATGAACTTCTGATGGTCCTGTTTGTGCCACTTACCCTTTGTCCTGTCCCTGAGCACCACAGAACAAAGCTTGCTCCCATCCTCCTGCCACCCACCCTTGAAGTATTGATCAGTGTTGATGAGATTCCCCCCTCAGGCTGCTCTTCTCCAGGCTAAACAGCCCCAGATCTTTCAGTCTTTCCCCATCCCAGAGATGTTCCAGGCCCCTCAGCAGCTTTGCAGCCCTTTGTTTCCCAGAGTCAAAGTTCTGTTACCCATATCAGATACAGGTGTGCAAAATGAGTAACAATTATTTGGGATGGAAAAGAAATTAATGCGATATCAGAAGAGATTTTTGGTGACAGTGGTTGCGGATACCTCAGGAGAGAGTTCATTGATGCTAATGCAATGTTTTCCCTTCCCTACACATAGACCCTAAGATTCAAGAATACTGCTCGAAGGAGATAGGGAACCTTAAAACACAACTTGAGGAACAACACGCTCAAGACCTGGAACACCTCCGGTCCTATTTCCAGCAGCAGCTGAAAGAAGTTGAAGCGAGGTACACTACAGAGATTGTCCATCTGCAGGCTAAGCTTCAGAGTGCTGGGAGATCCTCTGACCACCACCACAGGTATTCATCAGTTCTTTGATCATAGAATCACAGAATGGGTTGGGTTGGAAGGGAGCTTCAAGGTCATAAAGTTCCAACCCCTCTGCCATGGGCACCTCCCACTAGCCCAGATGGCTGCTCAAGGCCTCATCCAAGTGGGCCTTGAACACCTCCAGGGAGGGGGCATTCACAAGCTCCCTGGGCAACCTGTTCCAGTGTCTCCCCACCCTTGCTGTCAAGAATTTCTTCTCATCTCCAGTCTCAATCTCCAGTCTCAATCTCCCCTCTTCCAGCTCAAAGCCATTGCAACTCACCCCAGCCCTTGTCAAAAGTCCCTCCCCAGCTCTCCTGTAGCCCTTTCAGGTACTGGAAAGCTGCTCTAAGTTTTTCCCAGAGCCCTTTCCCCTTTTGTCTTACAGTTTTGTGCTCTGTACAAAAAACAGTGGTTCAGATAACATATAAAGCTCCGTGTTTTACTCACAACCCTTTTTCTCCTATGTTGTTTTGTTCCTTCAAGAGCTGTTGCTGCGAAGAAATGGCATAAATGTTGCATATGAAGCAGGGCAACACTGAGAATTTATTACACTTTTAGAATTAGTAAAGGAAATGAAATGGTGAGGTCTTTAGCAAAGCAGTTGATAAAGTGTGGTGCAGCTAGAGGAGCTGGTCTTTGGAAAGCACATGAGAGAGTCAAATTATTACATGGATGGTGTGGGCAAAGGTGCTTTCTGAAGAAAATGTGTACAGTTATTGATCTTTGAGTATAGAAGGTCTGAGTATATTCACAGTATCACAGTATCACTTAGGTTGGAAAGGACCTCGAGGATCATCAAGTCCAACCTATCAACACAGACCCCATGACTAGACCATGGCACCAAGTGCCACGTCCAATCTCCCCTTGAACCCCTCCAGGGTCGATGACTCAACCACCTCCCTGGGCAACCCGTTCCAATGATGAATGACTCGCTCGGTGAAGAACTTCCTCCTCACCTCGAGTCTAAACCTCCCCTGGCGCAGCTTGAGACTGTGTCCCCTTGTTCTGGTGCTGGTTGCCTGGGAGAAGAGGCCAACCCCTTCCTGGCTACAACCACCTTTCAGGTAGTTGTAGAGGGCAATGAGGTCACCCCTGAGCCTCCTCTTATTCAGGCTAAACAATCCCAGCTCCCTCAGCCTCTCCTCACAGGGCTTGTGTTCAAGGCCTCTCACCTCTCACTTGTTGCCCTTCTCTGGACACGCTCAAGTGTTTCGATGTCCTTCTTAAACTGAGGGGCCCAGAACTGGACACAGTACTGGAGATGCGGCCTAACCAAAGCAGAGTACAGGGGCACTATGACCTCCCTGCTCCTGCTGGCCACACTATTCCTAATGCAGGCCAGGATGCTATTGGCCCTCCTGGCCACCTGGGCACACTGTTGGCTCATATTCAGGTGGCTGTCGATCAGCACCCCCAGGTCCCTCTCTGTTTGGGAGCTCTCCAGCCACTCATACCCCAGCCTGTATCTGTGCATGGGATTGCCGTGGCCAAAGTGCAGCACTCGGCACTTGGACTTGTTGAATGCCATCCCACTGGACTCTGCCCATCTGTCCAGTCGGTTGAGGTCCCTCTGCAGAGCCTTTCTACCCTCTAACTGACTAACATCTGCCCCTAACTTTGTGTCATCTGCAAACTTGCTGATGACTGACTCTACCCCTTCATCCAGATCATCGATGAATATGTTGAAGAGGACAGGGCCCAGCACTGATCCCTGGGGGACATTCATGGAATGTATATTTGAATGGAGAAAAAGTCTATATTGCCACAGGGAGTTTTATTTGTCTTTATTTTCCCCCTTCTCTGCTTCTTTTTTACCTTTTTAGAGTATCCATGGATTCAGAAATAAAGCTGAAAGAAGTCCTCAGGAAAGTGAAGTGCCCTGAAAAACTTCAGCAAACACCAGAGGAAGCACTGGAGGTACGTGAGCCAGCTAGGAGATAACAGAGATATCTTCAGTGCCATTTGGTGGCTTTTGAACTTGGAGTGTGGGCTAATATTGGATAGGAATAATGACCACCAATTCTCCTCTTAATGCTGGGCCATACCATTACACAGCCCACATTAGGGGAAAGAGTTACAAATGTCACTGACTGAAAGCATCTCTGGAAATGAGGAGCAGTGGAAGTTGCTTTATTGATCCTGGGTTTGAATTCTTCATTTTAATTTTTTTCCTTGAAACAACATTTGGATGGGGCTACTTCTTCCTGAATTGGAAGAAAATCAGCCTTCAGAGTCCAGGATTTCCTCGAGTCTTTAAGCATTGTGACTTTTCTTTGATCCAGGCTGGGAGGGGAATGGCTGGAGAGCAAAGCTGAGGAGAAAGGGCTTGGGGGTGCTGGGTGAGGAGCAGCTCACCATGAGCCAGGAATGTGAGCTGGCAGCCCAGAAACCAACCCTGTGCCAGGCTGCATCCAAAGCAGCATGGGCAGCAGGAGCAGGGAGGGGATTCTGCCCCTCTGGTCTGCTGAGACCCCACCTGGAGTCCTGTGTCCAGCTCTGGAGACCCCAACACAGGATGGATACGGAACTGATAGCGCAGGTCAAGAGGACGCCACCAATATGACCAGGGGGCTGAAGAATTTCTGTTGTGGGAACAGGCTGAGAGTTGGGACTGTTCAGCCTGGAGAAGAGAAGGTTCTGTGGAGACCTTAGAACAGACTTCCAGGAAGGGGGCTGCAGGAGAGCTGGAGAAATACCTTTGACAAAGGCATGGAGTGACAGGATGAGGGGTGATGGTTTCAGACTAGAAGAAGTCAGATTGAGATGAGCCATGAGGAAGCAATTCTTGGCCATAAGGATGGTGAGGCACTAGAACAGGCTGCCCAGGGTAGTTGTGGGGGTTCCAAGCCTGGAAGTGTTCAAAGGCAGGCTGGATAGAGCCTTGAGCAACCTGGTCTAGCCCCTCTAGGCATGGATGCTGGAACTAGATGATCAGGAAGGTTCCTTCCAATCCAAACAATTCCATGGTTCTGTCAATGTGCAATTTAAGTGACATTGTGGTACTTTTGAAGTGTAAATGCAATGGTTTTGGAGAAATTTTGAAGAAGTGATCCCAAAGAAATCAAATGCATATGGACAAGACCCTGGAGTTCCCCCCACCCTGCTACTTTACTTTGAATAAAAGTGATGTTGGTTTGTTCTGTGATCCTGTATGTTCTCATCTGTTTTCTCTGTATTGGACAACTTAAATGGTGCTGGAAGAAGAGGTGTTGAAACTCAGATTTTGATTTTGAAGCAGAACCAAGGCAAAGGATTTTACCCCCTTCTGTCCTGTGGGACAAAATGATGTGGTTTGCATGCAGTGGAGATAGTCTAACTGAGAAAGATACCTGTCAGAATGAATCTGTTAATGACATGAAAGCACAGCTACTTGGGCTGAGATTTTCTGTGTTTCTTACAGCTTGGTGGTGAAATGGAAATGCAGAAGGATCTGGATGTTGTTCAGCTGCTGGAAAAACAATACCAAGAAAGATTAGAAGAAGAAATAGCAAAGGTATTGTGTTTAATTTGTTACTCTAAAATACGTTTTCATGCTGTAGTTTTCATTTCTCATTTCTGACACTTCAGAGGGTTGCAGTGGTAGTGTTTTGCTTTGCAGCTTCAAACAAAGTAGACAACAAGCAACCATACTTGACACAAGAATTTATGTAGAAACTGGAGGCTTAGAGAGTGCAGTTCTTGCTGCTTTGGGTTCCAAAGCTGATCAGCTGAACAAATGTCACACTATTTTCTGGCCGTATTTAATCATGTATTTTCACCAAGGCCAAGTGCTGGGCCCTCTACTTGGGGCACAACAACCCAATGAAGGCTACAGGATTGGGGCAGAGTGGCTGCAAACTGCACAGCAGAGAAAGTGCTGGGTGACAGCAGCTGAAAATGAGCCAGGGTGTGCCCAGGTGGCCAAGAAGCCCACCAGCAGCCTGGCCTGGATCAGCAATGGTGTGGCCAGTGGGAGCATGGCAGGGAGAGAGGCCCTGGGCACACTTTGAGAACTGGCTTCAGACATTGAGATGCTGGACCAGGTCCAGAGAAGGGCAAGGAAGATGGGGCTGGTGAGGAGCAGCTAAGGGACCTGGGGCTGTTTAGTCTGGCTGAAGGGAGACCTCATTGCTCTCTACAGCTTCTTGCAAGGAGGCTGGAGCCAGGTGGGGGTTGGTCTCTTCTGTCTCGGAGCAAGTGGAAGTGGCCTCAAGTTGCACCAGGGAAGGTTTAGGTTGGGCATGAGAAGAAAATTCTTAACTGAAATGGTACTCAAAGCCTGGCACAGGCTTCCCAGGGAGGTGGCTGAACGCTCATCCCTGGAGGTGTTTCCCAGAGGCAGACATATGGTGCTGAGTGCTATGGTTTAGCCCCAGCCTTGGCAGAGTTAGAGAATGGCTGGACTGGATAATCTGAAAGGGCTTTTCCAACCCACACCATTCAGTGATTCTATGAAACCCAGCATCTCTGTATTTTAAGATGTGGCTGTTGATCAGATGGACAAGATGTCTCTGCCCTTTGCCTTCCTGTCTTCCTCTGCAAGAATAAATGTAAGCACTCAAAGTTCAGAACTGTGATTCTGTTTCTGGTGGTCAGGAGTGAGATCTCTTCAGTGACCAGTGATGCTGTGGAGCATGAACTAACACTGACTTCTGTGTGTTCAGGTGATTGTGTCCATGAGTGTAGCATTTGCCAAGCAGACTGAAGCGTCAAGAATTGCTGGGCAGAAGGAAGAAGCAGCACAAAGAGAGACTGGACATCAGCAAGGAATGTGTGTTGAAACTGGAAAGCAGTGTAGCAGTGAAGAGGTTGAGAGCCCTCTGAGAACATCAACAGAAAAAGGCAATGAGCAAGAAGAGCTAAAATCACTCTGCAAGGAGCTCAGTGAAGAGTCTGGTGAGATCAGCTCACTTGGAGACCAGCCTCGTTCTAACAGCAAGCTTGATTTGGTGTTAGGACAGGCCTCAAGTGAATCAGTGGTTTCTGAAGACCTTTTTTCCCTTGTCAAAGGGCTTCCAGTGGAAGAGACACCGGTGAGTGTTAAAAAAACCCTCCAAACTAGTGGTGTGAAACACTACATCTCAGCCTTTCCAGTGTATTCACAGTTCATTTCAAGGAGAAAACTGCAAAGAAAAAAACTAAGATGAAAATTCCACTTAAAGATTTCCCTTTCCCTTCCAAACCAGTGACAACTTCAGACCTGAATTATCTGTGCTGCTTTGCTGTGTTCTGCCTGACTATTGCAGCATTATGCTGTGCTGTGAGGAAAGGAGTATGGCTACCTCACAACCATTCCATGTCATGGATAAAGCTGTATTGCAGGCAAGAAATTGGATAAGGACTTCTTGTAAGCTAGGTTATATTCTGATGGTTATACAAGGAATAGATTCAGAGTAGCAGTTACAAACTTTGAGTCCTCAGTGATAAAGGAACTGAGGCTGGTGAGACACTGGAACAGGTTGCCCAAGGATGTGGTATAAGCCCCATCCCTGGAGGTTTTTCAGGCCAGGCTGGATGTGGCTCTGAGCAACATGATTTAATGTGAGTCACCCCTGCCCATGGCAGGGGGGTTGGAACTAGATGGTCCTTGAGGTCCCTTCTGACCCTGACAAATCTGTGATTCTAAGTAAGATGTAAAAGACACCTTTAACATTTCACAGGCTTGGAGCAAAGGTAAGGTGAGTAAATATGGTAATAAACAGCCAAAATTGTGACTGCACAATTTCATCCTAAAATAAATTTATGTTAAATTACATTTGGTGTTGGCTGAAGCAAAAATTGGCCATTCAGCCTGGAGAAGAGAAGGCTCCAGGGAGACCTTAGAGCAGCCTGTCAGTACCTGAAGGGGCTACAAGAGAGCTGGGGAGGGACTTTTGACAAGGACTGGGAGTGACAGGATGAGGGGAAATGGCTTTGATCTGGAAGATAGGAGATTGAGACTGGAGATGAGGAAGAAATTCTTGACAGCGAGGGTGGGGAGACACTGGAACAGGTTGCCCAGGGAGCTTGTGAATGCCCCCTCCCTGGAGGTGTTCAAGGCCCAGTTGGATGAGGCCTTGAGCAGTCATTTGGGCTAGTGTGAGGTGTCCCTGCCCATGGCAGGGGGGTTGGAACTGGATGATCTTGAAGGTCCCTTCCAACTCAACCCATTCTGTGAATCTGTGATATGATTCTAATTCTAAGCCTGGACCTTCCGGAGAGCAGGCGACAAGGCCATGCTTTGGTGCTGCCTGCGTTAGTTTGTGAAAGGATCTTCTGAAATGGTTTTCAATATGTCCCAGAAATTGTCATGGAACATCAAATGCTAAAATCCTTCTGATATTCCAGCATTGTGAGGCTCCTGCACCAGACACAGAAGCATCAAGTCAGCTGTTGTTGTATGAGGAGCGTTTGGAGGACATGAGACAGGAGCTGGTACGGCAGTATCAGGAACATCAGCAGGCAACAGAGCTGCTGAGACAAGGACACATGCAGCAAATGGAAAGGCAGAAAGAAAATCAAGAGCAACTCCTGGCAGAGCTGGAAAATCTTAAAGTGCAATTAGCTGAGGTAATCTGGGGGTTGACCCAATGTGTTCACAGGTGTTGAAAAGGGACATCAGCAGGCAGATGGATATTTATTTGTACTTTATCTCTAAATATGTTGAGAGACACAGACACATTCAGTGTGCATGCACACAGCCCTGTGGGCACACATCTCCATTGGAGTCAACAAGGCCAAGTGCTGGGTTCTGCACTTGGGCCACAACAACCCCATGAGGGCTCCAGAGCTTGGGGCAGAGTGGCAGCACAGAAAGGCCTGGGGGTACCATTTGACAGCTGGCTGAAGATGACCCAGGGCATGCCCAGGTCACCAGGAAGGCCACCAGCAGCCTGGCCTGGATCAGCAAGAGTAGGGAAGGGGTTTTCCCCCCAGACTCACCACTGGTGAGGCCACACCTTGAGTGCTGGGTTCAGTTTTGGAGCTGTCACTCCAAGAAGGACATTGAAGGGCTGGAGCAGGTCCAGAGAAGGGCAAGGAAGCTGGGCAAGGAAGGTCTGGAGAGCAGGGCTGGTGAGGAGCAGCTGAGGGAGCTGGGTGGGAGGGTGTGGAGAAGAGGAGGCTGAGGACAGACCTTATTGCTCGCTACAGCTCCCTGAGAAGAGGCTGGAGCTTGGTGGAAGCTTTCTCCCTAGGAACAAGTGATAGGAGGAAAGCAAATCGCCTCAATTTGCACCAGGGGAGGTTTAGGTGGGAGATGAGGAGAAAATCCTTAACTGAAAGGGTTCTCAAAGCCTGGCCCAGGCTGCCCAGGGAGGTGGCTGAGTGTCCATCCCTGGGAGGTGTTTCCCAGAGGCAGCGATGTGGTGCTGAGAGCCATGGTTTAGTCCCAGCCGTGTTAGATGTAGAGAGCGGTTGGGCTGGATGAGCTTGAAGGGCTTTTCTAGCCAAAACCATTCTGTGGTCCTTTGAAATTTTATGAACATCTTAAAGATAGTGTAAGATACCAGAAGTATTTATTAGCTGTACTCCGTTCTAGAAAGCATTCAGTGTCTTTGTGAGCGTTTCAAGGAGTGAGCTGGAATTCCGTTGTGCGGAACGCGTATGAGATCAGAAGTGACACGGCTCACTAAGGCTCAGGAGGCTTAAAACATTGTGTGTCCCTCTGAACCACTTCTTTCCCAGCGTGTCTCAATGGAGAATGACAGCCTGGTTGCAGAGAGAGAGAGAATGCTTTTGGAAGAACTGGAATCATTGAAGCAGCATCCTGCACCTGGAAGAGAGAGGCTGCTGTGTGAGCTACGGAACAACAGCACGCAAACAGAGGTAAAGGTGGACTTTGACTTTCCTGGCAGCTGTGGCATGTGAAACCAGTAGGATTCCTGTTTGCTGATAACTCTTTCTATGTGATGTATTTTCCTGGAAAGATGTTGGGCACTGCTTGGGCAGAGCAGGTTTAGGAATCAAAAGGTGGTACTGGCAGGCAGTTTTTAACTTCAGGTAAGCAGAAGCCAGTTTATCAGCTTCTTATTACAGCTGTCTGCTCAGGTGAAGTCCCATTTTCATATTGCTATAGCAACAGCAGCAGAAAGCAAAAGGAGCGTTTAATGAGCGTAGCAAAGTTCTTTCTAATTGCCCTGCCCCGGACTTCCTGTTTTGCTTTTGCTTATGTTTTTCCTTCTTTTATCCACACAGGAGAAATATTTCTTGGTTTGTGATTTAGTGCAGAGCATGTGTTAGCCCAGCCACAGCTACTTCAGAGATTAGGGATCTCATATCCATGTTAGTCGTGGCATGACAGGATTTCTGTCCTTTCTGTCTTTTCTTCCTCTGCGAAATCTCACTCAGAATGAAAATGAAAGGCAGAGCGACGTGAGAGAGCAGATCTTTGAGCAGGAAGATGGAGGAAGGAAGCCTGAGGAGACACCTTCAGCTCTTCTTTCTAAAGAAAGGTGCTTACAACTGTTAAGAAAACGTGGTTTTTTTTAACAAAACCTTGAGAATCGTGTTCTTGTTGTGATTTATTAGTATTTATGAGCCTTGTTCTCCTGATGATAATGATTATTTTTGTTATTCTAGAGAAAAACATGACTGACTTGCACATTTTAGGTTGATTAAACAGTGTCTTTAACTTTTTTGAAGCCTACCAATGTCTTGGTGTAGAGGATGAGACAGATCTTGATCTCTTGGACATACAAAATCGTGTCCCTCATTTATGCTCCTTTATTTGCATACCCTTTGGATACAGCTTTAGGAAATCAGTTTATCTGAATGTTTGGCAATCCCTTTTGATTGTTCTCCAGCTCTTTTGACCTGTGTAGATGAACAATCTCTGTAATTGTAACGTGGAGGGAAAAGTGTCAGGATACCAGCCAGCGTAAACTTCTGTTTGCAAAGGAGAGCTAGATAAGGACACCAAGGTTAAAAGTACAAATGTAAATAAATAGTTTGGCTTTTTCCACCTTTGCTAAAAGACCTGACTTGCAACACCAACATGCTTTTAGCATTTCTGTATAATGGTGTGAAGTTCAATTTATAAAACAAAACAGAAATCTTGACCCAACTACAAATCTCTCCTGGTTGCAAGGGTGTGTAAGGGCTGAAAGCTACTTGGAAAGGGGAGAGAATCGAGGGACTGATGAGATCCTGTCCTGCAGGCATGTTTTTCAGAAGGCTAACGAGAAACTCATGAAGATACTTCTAGAAGTTGTGAAGACAACTGTGGCCATGGAGGAGACAATTGGTCGACACGTTCTTGGCTTGCTGGAGCGGTCTGGGAAGGTCCAGCCTGCCAAACCAGTTGGATGGGACACAGAGGCAGAGGAGTCAGTGACGCCCTGCGTCCGTGTGGGCTACGAGAAAGGTACTGCCTGCCTGGCTGCCTGCTTCAGATCAGCATTTGCAGGGGGTTGTGTGGTTAGATAACTGCCTTTTAAAGTTGTCATTTGAATGCCTCTGACATCTGTGCTTAAGTAACAAGATTTCAGGATTGTCTGGGTCACACCCCAAACCAGTTGTGACTCTCATCTAGGGGTCCTGTTGCAATGCCTGCCACATGGGAATGGGAAAGTGATTGAGAAGTAGAAAAAGAAATGTGTTCCTACTGAAGGAGGTGAAGAGAAGGAGAAGGAAACATAGCTCCATGGCAGTTTGCACCAACTTTACACCTCTTCTGTACATCTGGGGAATAGGAACTGGTGTCAGAGGATGTATCTCTAGTGTCACAGAGTCACAGAATGGTGGGGTTCAGCAGGTTCCATAGAGGTTGCTGGTGACTCTAGCCAGCTGGCATGGGACAGCCTGTATATATATATACTTGTGGACTTCCTTAGCCTCCTAAAGAGGGTGGTTGCATGTAAACAGTCTCTTGGAAACAGTTCCAGGAACTAACTACCAAGCCTTGCCTTGCCCATCTGCTGTTTAGAGGAGTGCTATTTGGCATAAGCCTAAAGGAGCATTTGAACATCATACTTAATTGTTTGCCAGTGTCTTAAGAATGCTCCCAGGCTGTATTCAGTTTCCTGGGGTTGTCCTGGGATGGTGCCCATCCATTTCTCTTTTGGGCAAAAGGTGCCTGTGGTACAGAAGCCATTGTAAGGATGTGTGGATTCCTCCTGGGTCTTAGGGGAGGCAAGGTGCTGTAACAGATAGTTCAAGCCCAATCATCTCCTTTTGGCTGGAGCTGGAGCTGCTGTGAATGGGAAAAGATATGGGTGTGAAAGTGCATTGCTAAGAAAGAACCTGCTACAAATGGTAAATCAAGATGGACTTTACCTCTTCCATGCAAAGTGTAGATTATTAAATATTACTGATGGCCCTCTGACTTCCAGTGTAGGTCACATTAAGCCTTGGGGCAAGTTGAGAAGGTTGTGTGACTTGTAGAGCACACTGACTTCTCTCAGCTGATTGCTCAGAAGGTGATCTGTGGTGAGATGTGTGCAGCTGCAGGCTCAAGGGCTGCATTTTTCAAGTTAAAAACACTTCTATGCCTATTCACTGCTGTTGTTTCATTAGAAAACCAAAACCAAAGATTTTTGTGTTCTGCACACTTCACTGGCTGTAACTTGAGGAAAATTATTTCTTGAAAACTCCACCTCCTGAGGCTTTGCCTTTTCCCTGGAATTCTAGATTGGATAACTAAGCTTCTGGCCTTAACTTTTCATATTGGGCTGGGATTAAAGCTGGGAGCATTTACTGCTACAACTGAAGGGATCATTCCTTCAGAATGAAGTACTCTTGCCCTGTAATTAAGGGTGGGAAAGACACAGCTTGCTTATATTAAAGCAGTTCAGACTAAGCATCTTCAGGCACTGGGGACCACTTTCCACACTCTCCTAGAGAAAAGGAGCACTGACCATGCTCACCTTCTCTGGAATCCTCAAGTAGTCTTAGATTTTATGCAAACTGCATTTTAATGAATCTTTCTTTGTTAAACTCAACAATTTATAGATATTCATAGAAGCATCCTAGAATGGTTTGGGTTGGAAGAGACCTTCAAGATCTTCTAGTTCCAACTCCCCTGCCACAGGCAGGGACACCTCCCACTAGACCAAGTTGCACAAGGCTCCATCAAACCTGGCCTTGAACACTTCCAGGCTTGGAGCCTCCACAGCTTCTCGGGGCAACCTGCCCCAGTGCCTCACCACCCTTATGGGCAAGAATTGCTTCCTCATGGCTCCTCTCAATCCAGCTTCTTCCAGTCTGAAGCCATCACCCCTCATCCTGTCACTTCAGGCTCTTGTCAAGGTGCCACTCCAGCTCTCCTGTAGCCCCTTTCAAATCCTGGAAGTCTGCTCTAAGGTGGCCCTGGAGCCTTCTCCAGGCTGAACAACCCCAATTCTCCCTGCCTGTCTTCATAGCAGAGGTTCTCCAGTGCTCTGATCATCTTGGTGGTTTCCACTGGGCCTGCTCCAACAGTTCCATGTCCTTCTTGTGTTAGGGGCTCCAGAGCTGGACACAGAACTGTAGGAGGGGTCTCAGCAGAGGAACATACCAGTAAATGATTTCTGAATGCAAAAAGGAGCACTGGAAAATTACGAAAGGAGGAGAAACCACAGGAAAGAAGCCACCTGGGCACACCCTGGCTCACCTTTGGCTACTGTCATCCAGCAGCCCCAGGTCTTTCTCTGCTGGGCAGTTCTCAGCCACTCTGCCCCAATCCTGGAGCCTTCATGGGTTTGTTGTCACCCAAGTGCAGGACCCAGCACTTGGCCTTGTCACAAATTCTTAATCAGCCTGAGTTAGAGAATGTGTAGACATTTATGTGGGACCTTGCCTGGGTTATTGACTAACACAGGGCTTTATTTCTGGCACAGTGAGCGAAGTTCAGATTTCAGTCGTAAAACATCGCACTGAAAGTGAGCAGCATCTGAGCAAAGCAATCAAGCACTCCAGGGAGGATTTACACCTGGAGATTTGGGCCACTTTCTTAAAGTTTAGTTGCCCATGGAATCTGACATGCTGAGATACACACTCTGTGGCAAAGAAATAAAGTCTCTGTACTTATAACTGGCCATTGTTTTCCTATTTGAGTTACTAACCCTCCAGCATGCATAGAATTATTACAGGGGTTTGTGTGTGTTTGATACTTCTTTTTTATCTTCTTATCTTGGAGTACAGTAAAGTTTCCATATGCTAGGCTATACTGCAGGTGACAGTTCTTGTACTTTCCTCATTTTTTGTACTTGTATTTCAGGTAGTGTGTTGGTTGGGGTTTTTTGGTTTGCTTTTGGGTGTTTTAGTTTGGTTGGTTCTTTGTCTTCCCTGAAATGTTTTTTCATATAGAACCATAGACTGGTTTGGGTTAGAAGGGACCTTCAAGATCATCTAGTTCTAATTCCCCTGCCACAGGCAGGGGCACCTTCTGCTAGACCAGGTTTCTCAAAGCCTCATCCAACCTGACCTTGAGCACCTTCAGGCTTGAAGCCTGCACAGCTGTTCTGGGCAACCTGTTTGAGTGCCTCAGCACCCTCATGGGCAAGAATGGCTCATCTCAATCTAGCTTCTTCCAGTTTGAAGTCATCACCCCTCATCCTGTCACTGCAAGCCCTTGTTAAAGTCCCTTTCCTGCTCTCCTGTAGCTCCCTTCCAATCCTGGAAGGCTGCTCTAAGGTCTCTGTAGCCTTCTCTTCTCCAGGCTGAATGGCTCCAATTCTCTCAGCCAGTCCCCATGACAGAGGTGCTCCAGCTTTCTGATCATCTTGGTGGCCTCCTCTGGACCTGCCCTATCAGTTCTGTAACTCTGCAGCTCTTAAGATGGGATTATTTTGTATTTCTCCAAATCAAATGGAAGCAAATTCCCAAAGGACTGACATAAGCAAAACAGGAATTTAGAATCTTGTCTTAGCTCATGGAGATCAAATTGTACAGTTTTGGTCAGTAGCAAGAAGTGATGACATCAGTGATACTGTTGATGCAACAGATACATTCTGAACCTGCCTAATAAAAGATTACACAGAATCATGATTGGAAAAGACCTTTGAGATCACCACGTCCAACTGTTGCCTGTCTTGAAAAGGCATCAGTGTTCTGAAGTTTCTGAAGACAGCCAGAAGTTCAGATGATTTTGCAACAGACTGCAGCTTTCTGCAGTGATTTTGTCTAATGTTCATCTCTGTCCATTTGCCATGCCCTCATCTTTGCACAGTTCAGCCCCACCTCTCAAGCAAATCATTTACTATAAAGCGTAAGGGTTGGAGGCCAGGCATTATGGGTTAAGACTGAGGAGGAGAAACAGAAGGTTTCATGATTTGTACTCCATCAAGAAAGGATTAGATTGTGCAATAACTAATGTGTCATTGTTTTATCTTGTTTATAGCTGTGCTACTGTACTGTGGGCTTTTATTTGGTGAGATCTCTGAAGCTAAGCAGGGTCTTACCTGGTCAGTACTTAAGATGGGTGGCCTCCAAAGAGCATCAGGTGCTGCAGTAAGTGTGTTGGTGGCTCAGTAGGGAACATGTTTTCCTTCAACTCAGTCTTCAACCAATACTTTGGCACAGCATTTGGAAACTCTTATGCTGCTGGATGTCCCATCTTGAATGAAGGTCCTTTCTACTCTGAGGATATTAAAGCTTCTGCATGACTATTGCCATTTTGAGACACCTAGAGCCAACCCACATTTGGGTGGTGAGAAATCAGAATGCTATTGACTTGGAAGAAAGAAAAAGAAACAAGTAAATTTGTTCATTTTGCAGCCTTCCTTACACTGCAGGGGGTGGAACATGAGGGTGTTATGGAGAAGCTTTTATGCTGCACAAACCCATTGCACATATTTGGTGTGCTGGCAGCCTCTGCTAGGGTGACTCCACTGCAGTGGGTTGTGACTGAAGTTCCAAAGTACAGAACTCAAAAGTGCTTTGAAATCCTGTGTAGATGAAAGGTGCCATGTGAATGTGGATTTTTATTCATCTGGTTATTTGTTCCATTCATGTGTACACTGTGCTTCTGGTTTTTTTCCCTCTGGAGTGTGCAAAGAGTTTGTGACATTATGTCTCCCACATCTAAAAGGAGATATGAAACAGCAGTGATAGAACCAGAAGGAAAAAAGCTGCTAGCTACATCTGCATTTGAGAAACTCTTAGCAGTGGCAAGCTAGAAGTAAACAGAGCAAAGCTTTGCTAAATTAAAATCACTGGAGGTGAGTGTTTTGGGTATGGGTTCTAGATACAGCTGTGTCCTTAATGAAATGAAGCTGATTAGCAGAATATTTGCAGGTGTAAAAGTATAGCTAGCAGACCAGGTGGGTAGTCAAATTGTAACTTGTTTAGAAAGCCCTAAAACCCAACCTGAAAAATAGGATCTGACTTTCTGGTTGGGTTCAAACAATGTCAACAAGAGGACTCCTCTATCCAGCATTATTTGGATGCCTGCTTAGGAGGCAAGAATAAGGAAGTAGTACCCAACAATGAGTACTAACTGCATTTTAAAAGGCAATTTGTAAAGCTGGGCTTGTTACCATTTAGTTTCAATTTCTGTAACTAAGCAAACTGTTCCAATTTAGCTGTCACAATCCGTGGAGTAACCAGGAACTTAACCCAGCTTTGTGACTCTATTGTTAATCAGGCATTGACTGCTCTAAACTCACCTAGTCATATGACTGCTTCCCAAAAACAAGGGGGTTTAAGGGAGAAGACTTGAAGCAAACTCAACATTTAATTGTTTTAAAACCCCACCACACCAAACCATTTTGTTAATTTTAAATGCATTCGTGTTTAAAACACAATAGCAACAAGAGTCACCTGCTGTGATGTGCTGCTCTACTCAATAGTACATCACAGCAGTGGGTAGCTACCCTGCTTCCTACTGAAAGTCTGGGTTTAACACATCTCAGGAGTTTGCTCTCATTTGTCTTTCTTAAATACAGCCCTGAACCCTAAATATGGCAAACTTGCTGGTTTGGAGGTGATTTGTTATCAGGTTAATACCACAGGGAGCCTTTCTTTCTCACAGAATGGATAATGCCCTCTCTCTGAATTGGTGAGGTTGAGAGGTTGGCAAGTGCTATGTGTCCCATCTACAGGGACAGCTGCAGCCCCCCTGCCCTGTACTTGATTTGCTCAGATACCTATTTTAATCCATTTTCAGTTCTCTAATGCTGAATTTTGATGTATCTCTATTCTGGTCTGTTTGTCCTGGTCAGCTGTTTGACTTTGTGCATGTCTTTCCCATGCCTCACATGAGCCTGTGCCTCTGAATGCCTGCCATGAACAGTTTTGTGCTGGCACATGCTGTTAACACAGGCTGGTGAACCAAGGACTGGCAGGCTGGGTTGGTTTTTGCCTGGTTATGTTTTAAAGACAAACTTGCAAGTCAGCATTGCAAGTTTTCCACAGTGGTAAGACTTAGTGATAGTAACAAAGGGTTGAATTTGAACCTGAGGGCCCCGAGGAGGAGACCAAAACAATCTGTTAGTATCTCCTTTTCTCTTCCCCTTCTGCTTGTTTTCAGTCAACACATCATGTACCTTGGTTGTGTAAGTTTTAGTGTGCAAAATTTCCCTTTTCTGTCTTTGTGGCCAAAGCAAATATTTTAATCATTTTTCTGCCTTGTCTTTCAAATTGTGTCTCTGATGTCCAGTTGTTCATGCTCTGAAGTGCTAAGAGTCTGTGTGAAAAGGTAATTACTGTTTTTTCCAGATCCCTCTTCCTCATACCATGGTGGTAGTAGTATGGAAGATGATGATATCAACATGTGGTCAGGAGTAATGGATGAAGGACTGCTGAGCCAACATCTTGCGGAAAGTGGAATGGAAATAGATCCTGAAAAGGAAGAACTTCTACTGAGCATTAGTTCTCGACTACAAGCAGCTGTTGAAAAGCTTCTGGAAGCTATCAATGAAACTTCAAATCAGGTAGAGTCACCCAAGAGTGAAGTATTTGGAATTTTGTGTCTTGTTTATATTTTTGTTCTTTATTTTTGTCATTAATTTGTGGTTTAGATTGGATAGTAAGAAAAATTTCTTTGCTGCAAGAGCGGTCAGGCATTGGAACAGGCTGCCCAGGGAGGTGGTGGAGTCACCAGCCCTGGATGTGTTGAAGGAATGTGTAGGCATGGAATTTGAAGACATGGTTTTATGGCCATGGTTGTGTTAAGTTAGTGGTTGGACTTCATCTTAGTGGCCTTTTCCAACAAAGATGATTCTGTGATTTTGTAAGCCTAAAACCTGAAGGCTCGTTTTGAAAGCTGAAACAATACTTCAGGTGCTTCTTCCCAAAAAAGTCTGCTCCAGTGTGACTTAACTGAGGAATTTAGAAACCTGCTTTGGGCTGCAAAATTTGGGTGTGTTTACCCCTCCAGAGTGCTTTCACTGCTCATATGGGTCACCTGCACCCTGTTGCCATCCAGAGATGAGACAGGAGGTGTCAGGCCACGCTGAGCTGGCCTCTTGTGAAGAGGGAGGATTAAGGGGAGCTATGCCAAATTCTCTTGACAAACGCTGTCATAAATTGACTGCCTAAAATTGTCTAGAGTTCTCCTACTGTCACTTCCAACTGTGATCTAAACATGGCCAGCTAAGCACAGATCCACCTGGCTAGCAGAGAAGGAGCCTACAACCAACTCTCCAGTATTTGAGGTGTGTGATCCAGGAGAGCCTCCAAAGAGAGGCAGGTGTGGGCACTCTTCCTGTTTGCAGTCCGGGTGCTTTGTGTTTTGGGACGTCAGCTGCTGTCTGGAGCAACTCCTGTGGAATGGGAGCTCTATACCTAGCTCAGTTCACATCACACTGCAGATTTCATCTGCTTTGATTGCTTTTAGGTATCACAGTAAATGCTCTGTAGCCCACAAAGTTTTTTGAGCTCTCTTATGGACTCTGTCTTCACAGTCAACTCTTCATGTACAACTAGAATTCATAGTTTCATAGTTTCATAGTTTCATTCAGGGTTGGAAGGGACCACAAGGATCATCTAGTTCCAACCCCCCTGCCATGGGCAGGGACACCCCACACTAGATCAGGCTGGACAGAGCCTCATCCAGCCTGCTCTTAAACACCCCCAGGGACGGGGCCTCGACCACCTCCCTGGACAACGCATTCCAGGGTTTCACCACTCTCATGGGGAAGAACCTCCTCCTCACATCCAGCCTGAATCTCCCCACCTCCAGCTTCATTCCATTCCCCCTAGTCCTATCACTACCTGAGATCCTGAGAAGTCCTTCCCCAGCCTTCCTGTAGGCCCCTTTCAGATACTGGAAGGCGACAATTAGGTCACCTCGGAGCCTTCTCTTCTGCAGACTGAACAGCCCCAACTCCTTCAGTCTGTCCCCATAGGAGAGGTGCTCCAGCCCTCTGATCATCCTTGTGGCCCTTCTCTGGACACGTTCCAGCACCTCCACATCCCTCTTGTAATAGGGGCTCCAGAACTGGACACAGTACTCCAGGTGGGGTCTCACCAGGGCTGAGTAGAGGGGGAGGATCACCTCCCTCGACCTGCTAGCCACACTTCTCCTGATACAGCCCAGGATCTGATTGGCTTTGCGGGCTGCAAGTGCACACTGAGAGCTCATGTTGAGCTTTTTGTCCACCAGCACCCCCAAGTCTCTCTCCTCAGGGCTACTTTCCAGCCAGTCACTGCCCAGCCTGGATTTGTGCCTGGGATTGCCTCTACCCAGATGCAGGACCCTGCACTTGCTCTTATTGAACTTCATGAGGTTGGCTTGTGCCCACCTCTCCAGCCTGTCAAGGTCCCTCTGGATGGCCTCCCTTCCCTCCAGCGTGTCTGCTGCACCACACAGCAGGAGGCCTTTTATGCTACACACCTATCATTAGTTACCCTAGTCGTTGCTTTCTTGTCTCTAGGTGTAAAATGTACAAATAAATCATAGAAATGAAGAGGGGGAAAAAAATCTGTGATGATGAAAGAACTATGAAAACTTAGCTTTAAAAATGTCAAGTATTTGCTTTTCAAAAATACTCAAACATGAGGTTGATACTTTAATTTTTAAAGAAACTGATAAATTACTAATTTGTGACTTAAATGGACAGCAATGTAAATACAAATTCAACCAACACCCCTCTGCCTGGCTAAAGCAAGTAGACTGGTGGGTCCTGTGAAGGTTGTTCTGCATTGTGTGTATTTTCTCTCTGAGCAGCTCTCTTCTGTTGGAGCATGAGCTCAAAGAAAAAGAGGTGTTTTGGCTTTTGGAGGCCTTGTTTTCAGCTTGAAGGTCTAACATAATAGAATAACCAAAAGGGTGCACAGGTACTCTTAATATACAGAGTAATGGTAAGGCAGTTGTAGGAAATCTTGCCTTTAAAGAGCAGATGATACAGACAAAGCAAAACAGTGCCACAGTTTTACAGTGATGAAGAATTCATGCAGTGTTCATCAAAGTCTTTGCAGTTATTGGTTCCTCTTGGTGCTTCTTTTCCCTGAAGACTTCACTGCTGATCTTTAAGTGTAGTGGTTCTATACCTAGCCCTAAATTCTTTTACTTCTGTGACTGGTATTTTTGTAGTAAGTTTTTACTTTTCATACCAGTGGAGGTACCTGCTGTGTTCTAAGCAGCCTTATTGTCAATTGTTCCAGAAAGTTTAGCTTTCCTTTCTAGCTTTTCAGCCAAGACCTTGCCAGTACCTACAACAGAGCTGTGTTGTGACTCAAACACACATGCACATCTTTTTTTCCACTAACAGACTATGCTGTGTGGATTTATCACAATCTCAGCATGGTGGTGGGGGTTGGAAGGGACCTCTGGAGATCACCAATCCCACCTCCCTCGCCATCAGGAGCAGGGAAGTCGTTCTGTCCCATACTCGGCACTGGTTAGGCCACACCTTGAGTACTGTGTCTAGTTCTGGGCCCCTCAGTTCAAGAAAGATGTTGAGTTGCTCAAACATATCCAGAGAAGGGCAACAAAACTGGTGAGGGGTTTGGAGCACACAAGCCCTATGAGGAGAGGCTAGGGGAGCTGGGATTGTTTATCCTGGGGAAGAGAAAGCTCAGGAGAGACCTTCTTGCTCTCTACGACTACCTGAAGGGAGGTTGTAGCCAGGAGGGGGTTGGTCTCTTCTCCCAGGCAACCAGCACCAGAACAAGAGGACACAGTCTCAAGCTGTGCCAGGGGAAAGCTAAGGCTTGATTTTAGAAATAAGTTCTTCACAGAAAGAGAGATTGGCCCCTGGAATGGGCTGCCCAGGGAGGTGGTGAGGTTGACGTCCCTGGAGGTGTTTAAGAAGAGACTGGATGAGGCACTTAGTGCAATGGTCTAGTTGATTAATTAGGGTTGGATGATCGGTTGGACTTGATCTTGGAGGTGTCTTCCAACCTGGTTGATTCTGTGATTGTTTTTTTTTCCTACTCTACAGTATTTGATAATCTGGACTTAATTACAGGCAGAAATGATTTTGACCTTTCCTCCTTATCAGTCCTGTGGTGTGTACAGATAGGTGAAAGGGAGAGAAGCCTGGCAGAACCTTCAAAGCAAGAATTTGAGACCTGTCTGAACACACACTTCAGGACCTGAAGTGCAGTTTGAATCTTTCCTGGCAAGGCATGCAGTGGGTGTATTGATTCAAATTCCACCTGCCAGTGGTGTGTGTGGGTAAATAAATCAAGCCACTCCCCTGAGCTCTTTCAGTTGACAGTTAACAGGAAACCTTTAAACTAGCAGAGCTGGAGAAAGTTCTTCCTGTTGAATTAACTCCAGGAACAAGAAGGCAGGCAAATAATGACA
The DNA here is from genome assembly GCF_026170545.1 of Melanerpes formicivorus. Lineage (NCBI taxonomy): Eukaryota > Metazoa > Chordata > Aves > Piciformes > Picidae > Melanerpes > Melanerpes formicivorus. The sequence goes on from NW_027142376.1 coordinate 10,022,290, forward strand.
GCTCTGTATTTCTCTTTCGTTTGCCGTAGTGGAGATGGAAAACCATTTTTAGTGTCTGTTGTGCTTGCTTGCTCATCTGCTGCAGCCTACCTGGGCAGGTAGAACATGATAGTGCTTGGAAATGACCAACCAGCTGCTACTGCAAGATTTCTGTGGCTTTTTCATGTGAAACTACTCTAAGAAGCATTTTTATGAGTGATCATATGAAGGGTTTTTTTTTCACCTGTCTGCTCTGGATGAATCCACTCCCGAATGACTCTGCTTGAGGATGTGATCTGAGGCTTCCTGCTGGTTCTGAGCAGCTTTGTCACCAACAGTGTTGATATGTTTTCAAACTGCTAATTCCTGTTAGCAGTTTCTAGAGCCAGCTTATCTGGTGCAAAATAACCCCTGTGGGACTTGAGAGGAAGACAGCCACAGCTGTGCTGGTTGGAATGGATTCTTACCGCACCTACTGGGCTTCTCATCTCTTCAGTGGTTTGTGGGCTGAAGGGCAAGAAGAAGACACATACGAGGTTGAATCTCGTGTGCCTTTGCCACATCCTTTTCCTTTCCCTGAGCACTTGGATGACAACAATTCTGTCGTTGTAAACACTTCCATTTTTCACCTCAGCCACAAAAGAAACGGGCACATTTTGAAAGTTGTCTCTAAAATCTCCTTGCCTACACCTCCCTATTCAGTAAGTATGAAAGATTTAAAAAGAAATTGTCTTGAAAGCCAGCTGAATTGCAGTGAAAAACAGAATCAACTTGTTGCTGTGTAATGCTGACAGGCTGCTTTTCCTAGGCAGTTTCTAATGGACGCTGAAACAGCTTTTAATTGTCCACTTGTGTGTGTTAATTTCTAACCAAAGGAATACAGCAGACACAGCAAAAGACAGAATCACAGCTCTGAGATCTCTTTTTAAAGCACCTCAGTGTTACTTACTACACATGGCTGTGAATAATTTACAGTGGGAGGAGGGAGCTGCAGTCAGGTGAAATTATTCCTTTATATCTTCCGTGCACTGACTGGTAACATGAACAAAGCCTGCTGGTGGCTTCCAGTGAGCCCAGGGAGAGATTTTCCTTCTTGCAAAATCATGTTCATGTTTCTGTTTTTGTTTTGCCCTGTGATATTTTTAATAACAACTTGAGTTGTTGCTACTTGATGGGGTGCTTGGTGCCATGGTTTAGTTGTTTAGGTGGGTTGGATTGGTTGATGGGTTGGACGTGATGATCTTGAAGGTCTATTCCAGTCTCTTCTCTTCTCTTCTCTTCTCTTCTCTTCTCTTCTCTTCTCTTCTCTTCTCTTCTCTTCTCTTCTCTTCTCTTCTCTTCTCTTCTCTTCTCTTCTCTTCTCTTCTCTTCTCTTCTCTTCTCTTCTCTTCTCTTCTCTTGAGAAGTGCTGGAGAATGATTTTTATTTGGGCTTTTAGTAGGAGTATTTGCTGTATTTAAGTTGTGGTTAGGGTTGTTTGTATACAGTAAACCTGTCTTTTTTTTCCCCCTCTTTTATCTGAGTCTTTCATTAAGCACTTGAAGACTAATGTGATAGTAGTCTCTCAAACCACTGCAGATATTCAGCTGCACTATTTGTACTTTTAACTCCACGCAAAATATATAGCTCCTGTTAATGATGTCCATCTACAAAGGAATGCTGTAGAGAAGACATCAAGTAGAGAAATTCAGTCTGTTATCAAAGGGAACGCATGGATTATTCAGGCATCCTTCTCAAAGTGGCATTTTCTTTCTCTGTGGATAATTGTGTGCAGTGTTCTCTGAAACCCATTTTTCTGAGCTGTTGAATCACTCTCCTGAGCATAGCTGTAGGTGCTGAGAAAGCTTTTGTTTTTTGAAGACCTGAAGGGAAATGCTGTGTTTGTAGAAAACACAGCGAAGTCACAGACTTACAAACATCTGCCAGTATCCATGAGCTGAAAAAGGAAAAGAGGAGCAGGAACTGAGTGGTTTTTCCTTTTCTGATGTCATTCCTGTTTTGAATAATTTGCCTCAGTTTGAATACAAACCAAGCAAAGAACTTGTGCCTGCTTCAGCTCTGACAGTTTGTGTTTTTGTCCCAGGAGGAGAAGTGGAGATCTTTTTGGTGGCTGACTCCAGGTAGCCGTTATCTGAGGCTGATTTTGTGTAATCAAAGCTGTTGACATTGGAATAATGTTCCTTCTTTACTATTTTGCCTTTGTAATTCTAATTTTAATGTCTTTTGAAATGACCACTTTGGGTGTGTCTAAACTGGGCAGCAAGCCTAAAAGTTTATGGATTTCAGTCCTGGCTTCCTAGGAGTTCAGGACCCTGAGACTGTGTTCCATCTCTGGAAGCATGCATTAAATATTAACCCATCAGACAAGCAGAGAAGAAGAAAAGAATCCTTAATAATTCTGCTAGGTGGACACAGCTGGAAGAAGCATTGCTTGGCTGCTCTGCTGGCTGAGAAGTGAGGTGTATTCAAAACTGGTGCTCTCATTTATTGTCATCTTCAGGAGGAAAGGAGCTGAGGCACCCCTTATGGCAATTTCTACCCAGGCTTCTGCCAGTTTTATGCAATGATTTTCAGCCATTCTAAGGATGTGATGGAGGATAGCTTCATTGTGTCTAATTCAACCCCCCTGTGTAAATAAGGGTGACTCTAATGTCAACTCATAAACCTAGAATTACCGGAACAAAGACACGGATTTAGCCAGGTGGCTCCTTGACTTCACTCTGCTGACAGAACTTTAGACTTCTGTGCTGAGCCAAGCTTCTGTTGTAGTCCCTGAATGTGTCTCCAGTAAAGATCCCATCTGAAGGGAGGTGGTGGAGGCCCCATGCCTGGAGACATTCAAGATCGATAGGGCTCTGAGAAACCTGATTAGTTGGGGGGTTGGATTAGACGACTTTGAAGGTCCCTTCCAACCCAATGCTTTCTGAGTCTAAGGTATGAGAGGCATGTCATCACACTGTAAATAGAATCATAGAATTATTTTGCTTGGAAAAGACCAACCATCAACCCAACACCACCATGGCCACTAAACCATGCCCCCAAGCACCATGGCCACACATTTCTTGAACACCTCCAGGGACGGTGACTCCACCACCAATTGGGCAGCCTGTTCCGATGCTGACCACTCTTGCAGCTGAGAAATTTCTGCTGGTGTCCAACTCAAAGCTCCTTGGCACAATTTCAGGCCATGATAGGAATGACAGTTTTGCTTTATCTGACTTCTGTGTTTGTTTTTCTTTTCCCTTGGTAGCTTGAACATGCTAAAATTGCTCAGACAGAGCTCATGAGAGAGTCCTTCAAAAAGCAACAAGAGGCCACAGAATTTCTCAAGTATCAGGAAGAGCTACAAGAACGTCTGAATGAAGAAACCAGAGCCAGAGAGCAGTTGGCTTTGGAGCTTAGTAAAGCTGAAGGTGAGTTTTTTGATGAGTTGTTGAACTTTGCCCTCATTTAGAATCATAGAAAAATGGAACCATTGAGGTTGGAAAAGCCCTCTAAGATCATTGAGTCCAGCCATCAACCAAACACCACTATGGCCACTAAACCATGTCCCCAAGTGCCATGGCCACACATTTCACAGTATCACAGTATAACTAAGGTTGGAAGAGACCTCCAGGATCATCGAGTCCAACCTATCAACACAGACCTCATGACTAAACCAAGGCACCAAGGGCCATGTCCAGTCTCCTCTTGAACACCTCCAGGGATGGGGACTCCACCACCTCCCTGAGCAGCCTGTGTCAATGCCTGGCCACTCTTGCAGCAAAGAAATTCTTCCTGGTATCACTTACCTCTTAATTCAGTGAGGAAATTGCAACTTGCATCAATTTCTTTGCAAACTTTAGAGTGTTATCAGACTTCCAGATAGTTCTGGAGAAGGGGACCTCTGGAAGTCCCTCATTTATGTGAGGAGGAAGTTCTTCACCATGAGAGTGGTGAAGCCCTGGAATGGGTTGTCCAGGGAGGTGGTTGGGGCGCCGTCCCTGGAGGTGTTTAAGACCAGGCTGGACGAGGCTCTGGCTGTCCTGATCTAGTGTGGGGTGTCCCTGCCCATGGCAGGGGGGTTGGAACTAGATGATCCTCGTGGTCCCTTCCAACCCTGACTGATACTATGATACTGTTATTAAAACTAACAGGTTGGATGTGTGTGGTTATCCTCAAAATGAATTTATTTCATCATAACATGTCTCTTTGTGGAGACAAGCTGAGAATCACCCAGCTGAAGTCATGTACAAATTTGATTCAGTTCAATCTTTTGCAGGAATCCAGCTAATTTGTCCTTAATTGCTTTAATGCTTTGTAATTTCTGAATTAATTAAATTATCCTTTTCTTTTTCTTTTTTTTTTCCTGTGAACTTCTGATATTAATGCACTTCTAAATGATAGAATGCACTGAGGTGGAAGGGACCCTGGAGGTCATCTAGTCCAGCCCCACCTTTTCAGTGTTGTAACAAACAAAAAGTGCTGTAGGATTTTTCATTTCATTTCTTATGCTCACTGAACTGAGCTGTGAACATGCTCTGACAAAGCCAACCTCCATTCACTTACCAGATTCCTTAGGTGTGCAGAACGTTGTCTTAGGTCATTGCCCATCTGATGGTAGCCTGTCTTCTCCTGAGAGAAAGTGTGTCATTTTTGATCATTTCTTTCTTACCACAAAAACTGCTGTGATAGAGATGTTTTCAAACCTCCAGTGTTGTAGGGGTGTCAGATATGACCTGTCTAATGTGCTGGAAAAGCTCATGCCAGCTGGGTCACTGAACTCTGACAACTTGGATTACATCTCTAGAAAAGAGAAAGTAAAGAAAAAGGCCAAAAAAAAAAAGGCAGGAGTAAGTAGACAAGATGTGATCTTAAGTAGGCTGCTTTGGGGTTCTTTTTTGCCTTTCTGGTGGGCATGTGCCCTCCATTTCACCTGGGAGTGCCCTCTGAGCGTCCTATCTGTGAAGTACTCATTATGAGCAGCAGGTGATAGGGATATTCAGTATCAGGACAGTGTGGCCAGCAGGACCAGGGAAGTGATTCTCATAGAATCCTAGAGTGGTTTGGGTTGGAAGGGAACTTCAAGATCATCCAGTTCCAACCCCGCCGCCATGGGCAGGGACACCTCCCACTAGCCCAGATTGCTGCTCAAGGCCTCATCCAACCTGGCCTTGAACACCTTCAGGGAAAGGGCATCCACAAGTTCCTTGGGCAACTTGTTCCAATGTCTCCCCAGTGTCTTTTTCCTAATCTCCAGTCTCAATTTGCCCTCCTCAAGCTTCAGTCCATTCCCTCTTGTCTAGTTACAACAAGACCTTCCTAGCTTTCTTGTAGGCCCCCTGGACTCGGCAATGGTGAAGCCACATCTTGAGAGCTGGGTTCAGTTTAATGGTACTCACTCCAAGAAGGATATTGAGGGGCTGGAGCAGGTCCAGAGAAGGGCAAAGAAGCTAGGCAAGGGTCTGGAGAACAGGGCTGGTGAGGAGCAGCTGAGGGAGCTGGGGGTCTTTAGTCTGGACTTCACTGTGCAAAAATGATTCTTTGTTGTGTCTTAACTCTGTGCCAACCTTGCTGCTCCCCAGGCCTCGTTGATGGTTATGCAGATGAAAAAACATTTCTGGAAAAACAGCTCCAGGAAAAAATGGATATTATTGACCATCTTGAGCAAAAACTGCTGTGTACAGGTAACAAATTGCAGGAGTTAGAGGCTGAACAGCAGCAGGTCCAGGAGGAAAAGGAGTTACTCTCCAGACAGAAGGATGCCATGAGAGCAGGCGTGGGGCCGGTGGAGCAGCGTATGTATTCCTTACAATCTTTCTATGAGATTTTTCTTCTGCCTTCAATGACAATAATAAATAATCTTGCTGAAGGGTTTTCTGCCCCCTCTTCTTAACCATTAATAAAAATAGGATAAGGTAAAATGTGATACTTGCATACCTAATGCTAGCATAACTTGATACATAACCAAAAAAAGGCTGAATTTTCAGAAGTGTTGAGCAATCACTCTTGTTCTTTAAGCCAGCAGAGGCTTGGTGCCTCTGAAAATCTGCTTCTACTTAGATTAGTGCTGGAGGCTTCTTGAAGTTAGCACCTAGGGATGAAAATGTCGGTCTAAAAGCTTTCCAAACAGACTTCTAGTGGGACTAGCAGGCATTTCTACCAGAACATGACTGAGCCACCCCTGATGATCATACTTAGACACAGGAGATACTATTTTCTAACAGATTTCCTCTTTTGAGGAAGAATGGCATGGAAGTTGGATGATGAGAAAAGGCAGCTATCTACCAGTAATGAAAACTCTCAGCCCCAGTGGTGAAAATTCCAGATAAATACCATGTCAATGCCATCTAACTATCTGCTTACTCAAACCCCCCAACATTTACCTTCAGGTGGTAAATCACAGAATGGCCTGGGTGGGAAGGGACCTTCAAGATCATCCAGTTCCATCCCCCTTGCCATGGGCAGGGAGACCTCCCAGTAGACCAGGTTGCTCAGGGCCTTATCCAACCTGACCTTGGACACATCCAGTGTCTTTTAAGTCTTCCTTAAACTAATAGCTTAATATTCTGTGTCTGAGAGGGGAAGAAAATTACAGCACTGGTGGTGTAAGAGCACTCATCAAGGATTGCAGTGCTTGCATTGTAAATTTGATTTAGTTTCTGAACTGGAAAGTTAATTTTATTTAGTTTCTGAAAGTTGATGGCAATTCATAACGTTAATACTTTCATAAGTTACACATCTTGGTGTGAATTTGCAGTTTTCCTGCATCCATTCTGTGGCACAAGGAAATGTTAAGCTTTCTACTTTGTAGCATAGATGATCCTCATCTAGGGCTCCAGTTTGGTTATTTGTTGTATATTTAGGTTTCTAAAGATTTCAGAGTTCTTTTCATGTGCATAACACCTGTAGGTCTAAATGAGTTCTAATAGTCTGTGTAGGTACTTCTGTCATGCACACCGGAGTAACCACATTCCCCAAGCTATGCCAACAACTTTGTCATTAAATGCCACAACTACATTTTCTCTTACATTGTTGCACCACAAGAAAACTACAGCTGGCATGTGAATTACTTTGCTTCTTTTTGTTTTTGTTTTTGTTTTCTCTCTCTCTCTCTCTCTCTCCTTCTCTGTTCTCCTAGGCCTAGTAGATGCTGCAGTCGATGCAGCTTCCCAAGCAGGTGTGTTTGTACTTTGCATGGCCAATCTGTAATTGGGTGGAAGACTGACATTGTACTGACCATTGTTAATCAGGAGTTTATTGGGCTTTTGGCTTACTGACTGACTTGTAATCCTTACTGGCCTGCAGCTTTGATGTTGTGTTTCATACTCAGGTTTATGCTTCACTAACAACATTCCTTATCATTTCCAAACACTGGAAGCAAATTCATCAATAACCATCATCTTATTCACCTATGAAATACAGATACTTAGGTGCTATTGGAAGGATATTTTTATAGCCTTTTCCTCCCCCCTTCTTTTATTTCCAAATAGAGCTGACTCATTATGCTAACTAAAAACTGTGTTATTTTGACATGCAATGGCTACCTAGAACTGAGAATTGGTTCAATACGATGTAAGATGATGGTGCCTGAAGGATCTTTCTGCTCTAGTCCAAGTAAATTGTATTGTTTCTGTCTGAATACCAATCGTGTTTTGAAGATTCTCCAAATGTAACTGCACTTTACAGTTTGGATTTTGCCTGAAGGGATTGGTATGGTTAGTCAATGTGTACTTCAGTGGGCCGTGGCTTAAGAGTCTTGATAGAGTGGTTGGGGCCTTTACTCTATGTGCTTGCCAGCTTTTTTCATGAGGATTCAGTATTTGTCATCCATGCAGTCACTGTGGTTTTACACAGCTCCAGTTACAGGTCAGTAATTTCCCTCTCTGTCTGCCCAGCAACCTCGCTAAGGCTTTCAATGTTCCCTTCAAATTCTTTCTCTGTATCACATCAAATGATGAAGACTGGGAGTGGATTGATTTTTCTGATGCTGGGGATGAGAAAAGGGTTGGGTTTTCTGTATTTCATTGTCAATCCCTGTGTTGACTCTAGATGTAGTTTCAACCCGTGCGTTTGCTCTTCAATTATACAGAGATAATTTGTGTGAAACTCTTCAGTCCATACAAAACTTAAAGAGGAAAGGGATTTGGAATGACTTCAGTAAGCAATCTGAAGATTAAAGGATGGTAATTATGATACAAATTTGCTTTAGCAGTTTTCCTGATTGTTCCTCAGAAGAAAATATCTCTTCTACAAAAAACAGCGAAAAACCCAAACCAGTTCACATCCTCCTGCAGCCTACAGCATGGATCCCTTGGGGAGTGGTTTATGCTTTTATTACATTGCTAACCTTATTCATACCTAAAAGTAGCCTGTGGTGGTTTTATTATAACCAGAATTGCTGGAGGAAACAGAAAAGCTAATGAAAGAAAAAATTGAAGTCCAGCGCCAAGCCGAGAAGGAGTACGATGACCTCCAGCAGCAGGTCAGAGTCTTGGAGGTAGACTTGGAAGAGCAAGTCAGTCGCTTCATAGAGCTGGAGCAAGAAAAGAATGCTGAGCTAATGGACTTGAGGCAGCAAAACCAGGCTTTGGAGAAGCAACTTGAGAAAACAAGAAAATTTCTGGATGTAAGTATGATAGAAGGTTGGGCTCATGGGGGCGGGCAGGCAGCTGTGCTCAGCTGTGGGTCAGGGGGAAAAGCTTTTCCTTTCAGCTTTGGAGCAGGCATGAGGAAGCACACAACGGTGGCAGTGTTGTGGATGCCATTTCAAAAAGGTAGTTAACATCCTAAAAAGAGAAAAATTATTTGAACTGCTTGCTTAGGACTGCTCTGTATTTCTAAATACAACTTGGCAGGCTTCAGAAATATTTAAAATAAGGGGGAACTCCTACAGTTAATGAGGAAATGACATTTTTCTGGCCTTCCCTTGTAGCAATTGGTGGAAATTCTATGTTTTTCTAATAAGCCTGTCAGAATTAGTCTAAAGGCTGTGCAAGGTGCTGCCTCTGGGGACAAGGCAATGCCAAGCACAAACCCAGGCTGGGTGGAGAACGGCTGGAGAGCAGAGCTGAGGAGAAGGACTTGGGGGTGCTGGGTGAGGGGCAGCTCCCCATGAACCAGCAATGTGAGCTGACAGCCCTGAAACCAGCCTTATGCTGGGCTGTATCCAAAGGAGCATGGGCAGCAGGGGCAGGGAAGGGATTCTTCCCCTCTGCTCTGCTCTACTGAGACCCCACCTGGAGTCCTGTGTCCAGCTCTGGAGTCCCAACACAGGGGACATGGACTGTTGGAGCAGGACCAGAGGAGGCCACAAATATAGTCAGTGGAGACAGGCTATGGAGACAGGCTGAGAGAGGTATGGCTGCTCAGCCTGGAGAGAAGGCTCCATGGAGACCTTAGAACAGTCTTCCAGGATTGGAAGGGGGGCCTGGATGAGAGATGGAGACAGCCCTTTTAGCAAGGCCTGTGGCAGGACAAGGAGTGATGATTTTAAGCTAAAAGAGGCTAAATCTAGACTAGGTATGAGGAAGACATCTTTTACAAGGGTGGCAGAACACTTGAATAGGCTGCTCAGAGAGGTGGTGGAAGCCCCATCCCTGGGAATATTCAAAGTTAAGTTGAATGGGGCTCTGAGGGACTTGGTCTAGTGAAAGATGTCCCTGAATACTTCAGGGGAGTTGGACTGGATGGCTTTTAAATGTCCCTTGCAGCCCAAAGCGTTCCACGATTCTGTGTATTAAGTAGTCAGCTTGCAAGCACAATTTCTCTAGGTTTCATTTACAGTTTTCCATCACAGTATCCAAGAATCCACCTCCAGCCAGTGATTTGTCCCCAGGCACAGTGACTGTGGCTCAGTTATACCCAACTTCTTCCTGCCTCAGGCTGTCTCTGCAATTTGGGCTTTAGATTCTACCCCATTTCACCAACCCTGCCTCCTCCCTTCTCCAATCAAAGGGTGTCAGGTAATGATAGAACTAGGGGGAATGGAACAAAAATAGAAACGGGGAGATTGAGATTGGATGTTAGGAAGAAGTTCTTCACCATGAGGGTGGTGAGACACTGGCACAGGTTGCCCAGGGAGGTGTTAGAAGCCTCATCCCTGGTGGTTGCTCAGAACCACATCCATCCTAGCCTTAAAAACCACCAGGGCCAGGGGATCAGAACTAGATGATCCTTGAAGTCCCTTCCAGCCCTAACAATTCTGTCATTCTGTGAAATGATGTATCCATGTAAATTCCTAACTTCCAGGAGCAAGCCATTGACCGAGAGCACGAGAGAGACGTATTCCAGCAGGAGATCCAGAAGCTGGAACAGCAGCTAAGGGTTCCCCAGAGGAGTCAGCCTGTCAGCGAGCATCAGAACAGAGAGGTGATGCATTTTATTGCTTGTTCTCAGTGACACACTGACAGCTGTTAGGAGATTGTCATGAGTGGTGTAACTCATCTGCATCATTTACAAGCCAGGAAGGTAGATCCCCTGAGGTGCAGAGTAAGGAGTTGGAGCAAAGTGGTGAAGCTGCCTTTTGGGGGCTTTTTAGGGGGCTGTTTATCCGTTTTCAGTAGTAGCCATACAGAGACTTCCTCACTCTCAAAAAGGCATTTTTTATGTAACTGCATTTTGAAAATTCACTATTTTCAAAAGCCTGTGGAAACATTCAGGACTCCTTTAGCAGTTTGACAACTTCTGATGTTGCTTTGGAACACCCTCCGTAGGCAGCTGAAGGAAATGAGTTCCCAAGGTTTAGCTCTTAGGTTGTTTTATTCCCTGAGCCTCCACAGAACTCTGTCTCCACTGAAACAAATGTGGGGACTGTGGAACAGCATCTCAGGGGAGTCACAGACAGCCCCTAGACCCTGCCAAGTCAAGAGGCAGCAGTGCAAGTGCTGTGTGTTACAAAGCTTGTGCATGTTCCATTTGACCCGTTATTTGTGAGCTAAGTGGCATTTCCTATTCTTGTGGCTCTTCTTGCATCCTGCTTTTTGAGCAAGGCTGATATTTGTGCATGCTTTTCTTGCCTGATTTTTCAGGATTAGAGTGTCCCTTGTTGTGTTGCACTGCTGTTTTCAAATCAGGGCTCTTCCTGAGGTAGTTCAGTTGCTGTAATTCAGCTCTTCAACATCAGCAATATTTGGTGTTCTGTATGATATCATTTCGGGCACAGGCAGCAATAGAGTGTAAATTGATATATGTGAGATCTGAGTTGTTGAAGTATTTATTTACTTGTTATCCTCAGATTTAATCATGAATTTAATGAGTTTTTAAAAACAGTTTTAATACAAAGGTTTATGAGGGGTCTTACTCTCAAAGCATCCAGTCGGCGCTGTGTGGTATGCTGTATATATTGTGACCAACAGGAGCAGGGCAGGGACTGTACCCCTGCTGTCAGCACTGGGGTGGCCACACCTTGAGTGCTGGGTTCAGTTTTGGGGCTCTCAATTCAAGAAGGACATTGAGGGACTGGAGCAGGTCCAGAGAAGGGCAAGGAAGCTGTTGAGGGGTCTGGAAAACAGAGCTGGTGAGGAGCAGCTGAGGCTCACAGTCTAACTCTGCAGTCCATTGTGGTGTCATGTAGGTGAAGTATTTCAGAAGTGCACATGCTGTCATCATTTCTCATGCTTGCCTGAGGTAGCTGCTTTATTTTTGCAGAGTTGCATGGGTTTTAACTGCTCTTCTCCCTTGGATGAAGCCCTCAGTGCTTTCTGTTGATAACTCCATTTCTTTTTCATTGTTGTTTCAGCTTAGTCTGTCAACTTACTCCAGGGAGGGCTGTTGTAAAGAGTCAGCTCTAGACTTGATTTTTTTTTTTGTTCTTTTTCCATTTCTCTCTCAGGACTTTTCTATGGTTACCTCAGACTTTGATGTTACTCATGGATGGATAACGTCAATAATACCATCCTGTCAGCTTTCTGTTCTGGTCCTCTTCTCTCCTATCTAATGAAATGCTTTGAATCTCCTACCTCTTGGCTACATCATATCTTCCTAACTGTAAATACTGAAATCAGTTTCTTGAGTGGGACAAACATTACTTTCCATGTCTCTTGCTCAACTGCTCAGGTCTTAACTCTGTGCATCAGGCCTAATACCATGGATTTGCTACACGTCCTTCTTCATTGCTTCTATCTCATTGCTCTCTGAAAGGAGGCTGGAGCCAGGTGGGGGTTGGGCTCTTCTCCCTAGTAACAGGAGATAGAACGAGAGGAAATGGCCTGAAGTTGTGCCAGGAGAGGTTTATGTTGGAGAGGAGGAAAAATTTCTTTGCTGCAAGAGTGGTTAGGGATTGGAATAGGTGGTGAAGGTGGTGCAGTCCCCATCCCTGGAGGTGTTCAACAAACATGTAGCCATGACATGGTTTAAAGCTGTGGTGGCTTTGGGTTGATGTTTGGACTCAATCTTAGAGGTCTTCTCCAACCCAAACAATTCTGTGATTAGTCACTTCTGAAATCCTGATAGAACTGGGCTCTTTCCAGTCTCTGCTGCTTCAGTTACTCTTTCAATGTGTTGTTTCTGAGCATCAAGCATCTGAACTAACAAGATTCAGAAAGCTTTGCTGGGATGATTTTTCCCCTGTAAAAAGTGAAGTTCTATCATCCAGCACATCTGTTTTTTCTCATTTAACAAACCTAGCAACAAAACAAAGCTTCTGTTTCTGGAGTTTGTGGTGGTATAATGATTCTCTGCAGTGGCAGACCCAGTGAGTTTTAGGGTATGTCAGGATGTCACCAGGCACCTCCTCATTTTGTCATGGATTTTTGGAACTCTGATATTCCTCAAAGACGCAGATAGCACCCTGGCCTTAGGGTCCAGACATTCCATCTGTAGGTGTTGAAGGCTGCATAGGGATGCCATGCTACTTGCTTTTAACTGGCTAGAGAGTCTGAAGGCTTCAGGAGGACAAGCAAAGCCTTCCAGGCTAATGAAAGAAATTAACCTTCTTGCCATATTGCCACCAGGTTGAACAGTTAACAAATCACCTCAAAGAAAAAACAGACAAATGCAGTGAGCTTTTGCTCTCCAAGGAGCAACTTCAGAGAGACATACAGGAGCGAAACGAAGAAATTGAGAAACTAGAGTGCAGGGTAAGAGAGCTGGAACAAGCCTTAATCATCAGTGCAGACAACTTGCAAAAGGTATTTCTTCCTCTAAAATTATCCTGCATTCACCATTTCCTCCTTTTCTTGAGAACAAAACAGTCTGTCTTGTTTCTTATTCGTGTGGTTTCTCTTCAAAGGTGGAGGAAAGGAAGCAGTTTGGCACCGTCATAGTAAAGGGAGAATTACCTCTTGAAGCACAATTGCAAGCTGAACGAGAAGCTGTGGACAGAAAGGAGAAGGAGGTAAAAGACCTGTGAAATGTTCCACTCAGTTTGTCAGTTTTTGCCTTCTGTTGAGTTTTGTGAATTCTGCAGCTGAAATCTGTGACCAGATCCAAGAGGCAGCGGCCCAGGTCCCTTTGAAATCCTCTTGTGAGCCGTGATAATTGCTGTTGCTGCCTACATTAATGCTTAGGACTTACAAGAGTGTTTCTGAAATCAAAATTCAGCCCAATTAAGACAAACTTCAGAGTCATTTCAGGTGATTATTGCTGGGGCTTAAAATTCCATTGGGTTGAAGGGCTCAGAATGTCACTGAGCACACATTCTTTTGTTTCTGCATACCAAAGCAGTTTGCCATAGGCATTGTGCTTGCAAATGATGAGCTGGAATTTTTTTGGTGTGGCTGCCTACTCCTTTTCCATTGTTTATTTTTGGAAACATAGGTCACAAACCTTGAGGAGCAGCTGGAGCAGTTCCGAGAGGAGCTGGAAAATAAAAATGAGGAAGTTCAGCAGCTGCACATGCAGCTGGAAATTCAGAGGAAGGAGTCCACTACACACTTGCAAGAACTGGAACAAGAGAACAAATTGTTTAAGGTAATTGTGTAACAGAGAAGCCCAGAGATTTGTTCTCCCCACTCCCCAGAAATAAATCCTAGGGCAAAGCCAAGATGCCAACTTCTTTCTCAACCCTTCCACAGGTCAAACTGCAAAATATTCAAAAGCTCAGATAATCACTTGTTCCATGCAGCTATTTTGAGGCAACATACAATTGTTTAGGTTGCAAAAGCCCTCCAAGATCATCCAGTCCAATCATCAACCCAGCACATTCATGGCCACTAAACCATGTTCACAAGTACCATGGCCACACATTTCTTGAACACCTCCAGGGATGGGGACTTCACCACCTCCCTGGGCAGCCTGTTCCAATCCCTGACCATCCCTGCAGCAGAGAAATTTTCCCTCATCTGCAACCCAAACCTCCCCGGTGCAATTTCAGGCCATTTGTCTCTTGTTCCTTGGGAGAAGAGAACAGCTCCCACCTGGCTCAAGCCTCCTCTCAGGGAGCTGTAGAGACCGATGAGGTCTCCCCTCAGCCTTCTCTTCTCCAGACTAAACACCCTCAGGTCCCTCAGCTGCTCCTCACCAGCCCTGTTCTCCAGAACCTTCCCCAGCTTCCTTGCTCCTCTCTGCATTTGCTCCAGCCCCTCAATGTCCTTCTTGGAGTAAGGGCCCCATAACTGAATCCAGCACTCCAGGTGTGGCCTTGCCAGTGTCCAGTACCGGAGGACAGTTCCTTCCCTGTTCCTCCTGGCCACACTAATATAGATCCAGGCCCTGATGCCTGTGGCCTTCTTGGCCACCTGGGCACACCCTGGCTCATTTTCAGCTGCTGTCACCCAGCACTTTCTCTGCTGTGCAGTTTGCAGCCTCTGCCCCAAGCCTGGAGTCTTCATGGGGTTGTTGTGACCCAGTTGCAGGATCTGGTATATGGCTTTATTAAACCTCGTTCAACTGACCTTAGCCCACGGGTCCAGCCTGGCCAGGTCCCTTTGCAGAGCCTTCCTATGCTCAATCAGATTCCTAGTCCTCACATGCACACACTGGAATATTCAGAAAGCCTTATAACAACTGCAGCATGGGTTTGGATCTATTTTTTTCCCTAGGATGAAATGGAAATCCTGGGACTAGCCATACAGAAATCTGAAGACGCCACCACACTGGACCATCATTCAGTAGTTGGGAGGCTGGCTCACATCATGCAAGAAAAGGAGCAGGAAATAGAACATCTTCACGAGCAAATTGCAAGCCTGCAACAGCAGCTGGAAGGCACAACTGATAACAAAGTACCTACTTTTGAAATCTTGCTTCAGACTCCTACTATGTGTTGCTAGCTGTTTGAAGGGAAGGATACCTCTGTCCCCTTGCCAGTTCCATTAGTCTTCTACTGCTGCCTTTTTAAAGGCATTTTAAAGATGCAAATGCTTCTGTTTCCAGCAGCTCTTCAGTCTGAATCTGCTTTTCCTTTTTTTATGATGGATACTTTTTGCTTGCTATTATTCTGCCTTATTTCTGCTTGAAGTTCCCTCTTCAGTTCTTCATTCCTTATTCTTCTAATACTTCTGAACCATTGTAGAATCCTTGAGTGGCTTGGGTTGGAAGGGACCTTAAAGATCATCTAGTTCTAGTCTTCTTGCCATGGGCAGGACACCTCCTGCTAGCCCAGGTTGCTCAAGGCTCCAGCCAGGCTGGTTTTGAACACCTGGAGAAGAGGAGGCTCAGGGGTGACCTCATTGCCCTCTACAATTACCTGAAAGGTGGTTGTAGCCAGGAAGGGGTTGGTCTCTTCTCCCAGGCAACCAGCACCAGAACAAGGGCACACAGTCTCAAGCTGCGCCAGGAGAAGTTTAGGCTGGAGGTGAGGAGAAAGTTCTTCACCGAGAGAGTCATTTGCCATTGGAATGTGCTGCCCAGGGAGGTGGTGGAGTCACCATCCCTGGAGGTGTTCAAGAGGAGATTGGACGTGGCACTTGGTGCCATGGTCTAGTCATGAGGTCTGTGGTGAGAGGTTGGACTCGATGATCCTCGAGGTCTCTTCCAACCTTAGCGATACTGTGATACTTCCAGGGTTGGAGCCTCCACAGCTTCTCTGGGCAGCCTGTTCCAGAGCCTCACCACCCTCAGGGGTGAAGAATTTCTTCCTAATGTCTAATCTCAGTGCAGCTTCTTCCAGTTTTCTGTGGTCTCAGTCCAAACAGCATGTTACTAATGGCATTTTTCAACACAGTTAAAGGTCCCTCTGTTTTCAAAATGCATATCCACCTGAACTAACTGTGCACTACATAAATCTATTGACCATGTGAATGAGTGGTACCTGGGTATGAAGAACACAGTATCTGTATAATCTAAGCACTGCACATGGGTGGAGTTCAGACATCCACGTGCTCAGTGTCTTTGGAGTTTTGTGATGGGAATAAATCAGTCCATTTAGTTCAATTTAGTATTGAACTACACATGCAGAATGCCTCACTTGCAGTGAAATTCAAGACTGAATTTGGGAATGGAATACTGTGCCAGATAGTGCCTGAGTAATACTTAGTAACTTCTCCAATTCAGAAGAGTCTTTGGTGCAGAGAGTTGGGGATGGTGAATTTGATTCCTCTGCAAATTGTATTTGAGGTAGAAGATTGCAAATAAAGGGTTGGTGACCAAAGTGTTAGGACTTTCCCATTTTGCTGCCTATTCTCCTTGTAAAATGTACATTCAGATTCTTGAAAAAGGGTAAGAATCATGACATTAATAAGGGAGTGGAGATGAAACATTTCAGCCATCATCAGGATGCATCATCTGAAAAGGGCTTGGGGGTGCTGGGGGATGAGAAGCTCAACATGAGCCACCAGTGTGCACTTGCAGCCCAGAAAGCCAATCACATCCTGGGCTGCATCAAGAGAAACATAGCCAGCAGGTCAAGGGAGGTGATTCTCTACTCCACTCTGGTGAGATCCCACCTGGAGCACTCTGTCCAGTTCTGGAGCCCCTATTACAGGGAAGGATCTGGAGGTGCTCGAACGTGTCCAGAGAAGGGCCACCTGGAGCTGGAGCTCCTCTCCTGTGAGGACAGACTGAGAGAGTTGGGGCTGTTCAGTCTGGAGAAGAGAAGGCTCTGAGGAGACCTTATTGTGGCCTTCCAGTATCTTAAGGGGGCCTACAAGGAAGCTGGTGAGGGACTTTTTAGGGTGTCAGGTAATGATAGGGCTAGGGGAAATGGAACAAAACTAGAAATGGGGAGATTCAGATTGGATGTTAGGAAGAAGTTCTTCCCCATGAGGGTGGTGAGACACTGGCGCAGATTGCCCAGGAAGATGATGGAAGCCTCATCCCTAGAGGTTTTTAAGGCCAGGCTGGATGTGGCTTTGGGCAATCTGATCTAGTGTGAGGTGTCCCTGCCCATGGCAGAGGGGTTGGAACTAGATGATCCTTGAGGTCCCTTCCAACCCTAACAATTCTATGATTCCATGATTCTTGTGTGCACTACCCTAAGTGAGCCTGCTTTGGCAGGGGGGTTGGACTTACTTGATGATCTCTTGAGGTCCCTTCCAACCTCTAATGTACTGTGATATTTGACTTCCATATGGTGAGTTTGAGGATTTATTTATTTTCTTAATCTCTTAAGTTTTAAGCTTCGTAAATCTTAGTTCTTTGGATTTCTTTGAGTAAAAATAATACATTAAACCTTGATTTTTATAGGAAGATTGAATGGCAGACATGAGAAAAACTATCTGAGGGTGTAAGAGTTTCCCATCATGAAGTTCTTAACTTGTTTGGGTTTTTTCCCCAGGTTATTGAAGAGCAAAATGAGCATATAAGGGAGCTTGAAGCCCAGGTAGAATGTCTGAAAAGTGATCAAGAACGTGTGAAGAGAAAAAATGATGAGGAAATAGAGCAGTTGAATGATGTCATTGAAAAGCTTCAGCAGGAGCTGGCAAACATTGAACAAAAAGTGCCTGCAGACGTTGCTGCTCTTCAAGAAGATGCTGACAGTCTGAAACATACTCTTGAAACAGTTGTGGCAGAAAAGGAGGCTTTGGAGAGGCAAGTAGAAAGCGTAAATGTGGAAGCATCTCGGACAAAGAGTAAGCTTGAGGAAGCTAAGTTAAAAATGACCCAGCTAGAGCAAGAAATAAGTGTGTTAAAAAAAGAGAAATGCAAGTGTGAGCTGATGAGAAGTGATAGGGGAGAGCCAGGAGACAGAAGCAAAGGGAGAGCTGGGAAAGTGGAAGAAGGTTTATGTGAGAAATTGGAGTTGCTAGATCAATCTCAGCTTCAGCCTCCAGATGAGAACGCAAGAGTCACCACCAGCAAGATGGAGCTGCAGCTGGAGCACCTTCAGGGATGCATTAAGGAAAGAGATTCAGAACTAGTCCAGTCCTACAATAAAATAAAAGCCTTGGAGGAGGAAAGGCAAGCAGAAAGAGAAACACTTGAAAAGAGGATAT
This sequence comes from Melanerpes formicivorus, assembly GCF_026170545.1. Taxonomy (NCBI): domain Eukaryota; kingdom Metazoa; phylum Chordata; class Aves; order Piciformes; family Picidae; genus Melanerpes; species Melanerpes formicivorus. The sequence continues at coordinate 10,040,559 of NW_027142376.1, forward strand.
TAGAACTGGAAAAGACTCTGCTGGAAAAAGTCGCTGCTGCTCTTGTGAGTCAGGTTCAGCTAAATGCAGTTCAAGAGCAGAGGAAATTCATGCAGGAAATTCAGGAAGCTTCAAGCTGCGTGGAGGACCCCAGGGAGGATGCCCAAAGAGGCAGTTTGAGTGATGGAACCCAAAGTGAAACTGAATCAAAATTATCACTCTTAACCCAGAGGCTTGGTGAGATGGAGGACCAGCTGGCACTGGTGAACCAGCACTTGGAGTTAGAAAGAGAGAATGCCAGAGGTGCAGAGAAGGAAGCTAAAGCGAAGGAAGAGAGACTCTTTGAGCTTCAGCAGCTACTGCAGGGGCTTCAAGAAAAGCACAGTGGAGAAGCTCAGAAACACATGGAGCAAGAAGAAATGCAGCCACACCAGGTACTTCATGCCATTTCCTCTTGCCTTGTTTTCACTGAGTGCTGTTCCTGTGTGCAAACTGTGACGAATGAAGCATTTATTAATAAGACCAGTGGTAGAAATACTCCATGTGGGTCAGACCTTCGTTTGGTTTCTTACTGTAGGAACTCTAATGCTGGTTTCCATTTTGCTTACCAACACTTTGCCTTTTCATGAATGCAAGGGGATTCTGAATTTGGGACAGACCCTTTCTTATTCCTGCACTGGGGTGACACAGAATGGAGTGAATACCACTTTTACTGCCATGGAGGTAGGGAGACAAGAGTTACATCAGAGAGGGTTTAGAATGATAAGGGAGTGATTGCAATTTGTCTGTGCAGGGGGCTTTAGCAGGGAGAGATTGTTTATTTATATATGCTTTGATTTTGGTTGACTTTTTCTTGCTTTCCTTTCTTGATTCCAAAGATATTTCCCATCAATGGCATTTAGCAGTAGCGATTTGTGCTGGTTTTCATCCACCACTGGTAGCATTGCCTGAACTTAAAACCTGCAGTCAAAGCTGGCAGTGCTTGGTAGCCTGAACACTGGCTTAGCTGCTAAAACCTGATCTAGTTGGAGATGCCCCTGCTCACTGCAAGATGATCTTTGAGGGTTCCTTCCAACCTGATGCATTCTGTGAAACTTATCTTCAGAAACATTATGGAACCCAGTGCTGGACCAGGAAAGGTTCTAAGACCTTTTGTCCAAACGTAGAATAAATGAATGGCATAAATGTCTTTGAACTTTAACAACATTGTAAGACTTCATATCCTACTCTTTGACCTTTCTCCTTGTGCTGTGTGCATGAAGGAGCCAATTTCTACTTGCAGTTCAGTGAATTGTAAGAAGACAATCCTTCCTTCCATGCTTGTCTTTCCTCCCATGCTTACCCAGTTTGTGGGAGTTACTCTAGGAAAATGGTCTCTTGGTCTTTGTTTTTTTGTTAATCCAAATACAGAGATTTGTTTGCTCCTCTGGTCTCTTCACTTGTGGCTTTTGTAAATTGGTGTGAAGGTGAGCAGTGCTGTTAGTATTTGATTGTAAGATTCTTCACTGGAGCTAGATTCCTAGTGTGCCAGCAGTGTGCCCTGGTGACCAAGAAGGCCAATGGCATCCTGGCCTGTATCAGGAATAGTTTGGCCAGCAGGAGCAGGGAAGTCATTGTGCCCCTGTACTCGGCACTTGTTAGGCCACACCTTGAGTCTTGTGTCCAGTTCAGGGCCCCTCAGTTTAGGAAAGATGTTGACTTGCTGGAACATGTCCAGAGAAGGTCAACAAAGCTGGGGAGGGGTTTGGAGCACAGCCCTGTGAGGAGAGGCTGAGGGAGCTGGGGTTGCTTAGACTGGAGAAGAGGAGGCTCAGGGGAGACCTTATTGCTTTCTACAACTACCTGAAGGGAACTTGTAGCCAGGTGGGGGTTGGTCTCTTCTTCTGGGCGGCCTGCACCAGAACAAGAGGACACAGTCTCAAACTGTGCCAGGGGAGGTTTTGGCCAGATGTTAGGAAGAAGTTCTTCACAGAAAGAGTGATTGGCCATGGGAATGTGCTGCCCAGGGAGGTGGTGGAGTCACCATCACTGGAGGTGTTTAGGAAGAGAGTGGGTGGGGTGCTTGGTGCCATGGTTTAGTTGATTAGATGGTGCTGGGTGATAGGTTGGACTTGATGATCTCAAAGGTCTTTTCCAACCTGGTTCGGATCGGTTCTGTCCTGTTCTGTTCTGTTCTATTCTATTCTATTCTATTCTATTCTATTCTATTCTATTCTATTCTATATGATCTTTAAGGTCTCTTCCAACTCAAGCCATCCTATGATTCACCATTCTCCATCTCTTGTGTTGCTGTGTAGGTAGGAGCACAGCTTGTGGAAAATCAGAAAGAGAACGAACTTGAACTACAGCAAATGAAAGAAGAGGCAGCTGCTGCTAAGGAAGAGCTGAGCAGTTACAGAGAAAAGGCAGAAAAACTTCAGCAAGAACTAGCAGTAAGAACCAAGTTTCTCCATGTGGTATTTAAAGCAAATGGTTGTACAGGACCTGTTGTGCAAACATGCATTCTGCAGGGCTTTTTCATCTTGTGCTGAGTATGCCACTGAGAAAAGCAGCCACTCAGTACCTACTGTCAGTGGAACAGAGCTGATCCTTCAGTTCTTGCCCTGGATGTGTTTAAAGGTGGTTTGGAGGAGGTGCTTGGGGATATGGTTTAGGGGTGAGCTTTGTAGAGTAGGGTTATTGGTTGGACTTGGTGATCCTGAGGGTTTTTCCCAACCTGAATGTTTCTGTGATAGTACATAATTTTACAGTCCACTGCAGTGCAGCAATGGATCTAGAACTCTGATTGTTAGGAGCTAGTATTCATTAGCATATGTTATAACTGCTTTAAAATAGGACTAAATCCTAACAGTATAGAGGGCTTTAGATAATGTAAAGGAATTGGAAGGACTGTGATTGAGATTCTAACTATTTACAGGTAAAAGAAGCAAGTCTGATACATCTTCAGGAAGACCTGTGCAAAGTCAAAGAGAACCTAGTTGAAGCAGAAGAGAAATTTGCAAGTTATATGAGAAAGGACAAGGAGCTGGCAAAAACTGAAAGCAAAAAGGATGCAGAGATAATGTGTGATTTGTCAACAGGTGAGTCTGCCCTAAGTAGGAAAAGCTCATCATCACAAACAGACCAGCCTGTGGAAACCAGCAGCTGTGTCCAGACTTCACCAGTCCTTGTGAGAAATGCAGAGATGCAGATTGATTTGCCCAATGGCTGCTCTTCAGAGGAGGTTGCAGAGATTGTGAGAGAATTTACTGAAAAGATTGACCAAATGCAAGAACTCCACGCTGCTGAAATCCTGGACATGGAGACAAGGCATATCTCTGAGGCTGAAGCATTGAAGAGAGAGAAGTTTGTCGCAGTGCAAGTGTTGACTGAGGAGTGTAAAACTTTAAAGGAAGTCATAGAAACTCTACAAGCTAAAGAGGTGTGTGTTCTGATTTATATTCATTGAGCTTGGGGGCTGTGCTCAGTTTTGAGGCACTCACTCCCAGAAGGACATTGAGAGGCTGGAGCAGGTCCAGAGAAGGACAAGGAAGCTGGTGAGGGGTCTGGAGAACAGGCCTGGTGAGGAGCAGCTAGAAGTGTTTAGTCTGGAGAAGAGGAGGGTGAAGGGAGACCTCATTGCTCTCTCCAGCTCCCTGAGAGGAGGCTGGAGCCAGGTAGGGGCTGGTCTCTTCTGCCTAGCAACAAGTGACAGAAGGAGAGGTAATGGCCTCAAGTTGCACCAGGGGAGGTATAGGTTGGAGATGAGAAGAAACTTCTTGACTGAAAGGGTTCTCGAAGCCTGGCACAGGCTGCCCAGGGACGTGGCTGAATCCTCATCCCTGGTGGTGTTTCCCAGAGGCAGAGATGTGGAGCTGAGGGCCACAGTTTAGTCCCAGTCTTGGTAGTGTTGAAGAATGGTTGGGCTGGGAGATCTGAAAAAGGGCTTTTCCAACCCAAACCATCCTATAACTACTTCAGTTTGTACTTTTGCTCCTGCTACAGAAATTCCCATTGAAATCTGATTGTGTGAGCCTCCCCCTGTTCAGTATGAAGCCTTTAAATGTTCTAATGCCTCCATGGCCTGGAAAAGATTGTGAAGCCTTTCCTCAGCAATTTAACTTTGGGAGTGTGCTCAAGTGTTGGATGCCTCCTTGTGGGGCTACCTTGGACCTGTCCCGCTCCATGAAGCGGGGATGAGCGTTGGTCACCCCTTTGAATGCCATCTTTGATGGCTTTGATTGCAGGGGGAATTGAACAGAGAGATTCATACCATGTCCTTCTCCTTAGAACTAACTCTTGCTGTGAGTGGGTGAGGGGTGATAAAGCTTTGATTGTTCTCTTTTCTAAACACAGGGCATCCCAGTGTCTGGGTCAGCACATTCTCCACCATACCAAGCTAGAGATGGAGGTTCTAGCGGTAAGAAACTTAGCTTTAAAGGTTTCAGCCAGCATTATAACTTCAATCTGCTTGTTTAGTGTTCAGCTTACCATTACAGAGCTTGCCTTCTAAGAAGCAAAAACTGCTACTGCCCAAATGGAAGCAGAAGCCTGTTGCACTGCCTAAAGGTGTTGAGGATGCCATGTCTGTTAATTTGGAGATGGGTTGAGTGGAGGCATCAGATGCTAGGTTTTTTTTGTCCCACTGGAGTTCCTGTGTTGTTCTTACATATTACATTATCTCTTCAGTGTAGCTCCATCATCTGTGATAGAATGTAAAGCTACAGCTGCCTAGCATGGGAGATGAAGAGAGAATGTCTACAAGCAATGAAAATTAGTAATATGATGCTGTTCTTAGGCAAAGGCTAAGCATGGTGAGGGGAGGTCATCTGGCAGAAGTGTTTGTGCAAGGAGTTGCTTTTCTTTTACAACTAAAGTAGGATTTTGAAGTCTGGATATTTTTTAGGGCATTGTTTTGCTGCTACTGCTTTGAAACTGAAAAAGCAAAACTGTAAACCAGGTAGTCTGCAGGCTTAAAATCAACTCTGGTGACATATAACCACCTGTTAGAACAGATAAAAAAACCACTTTTTTGATGCCTGATCTTCAAGGCTTCACAGTGATCCAGCTTTCATGTTTTTCTCCCCTTTTATTTTAGACTCCAGTTCAGACTGGAGTCAAGGAATGTACCTTACTCAGACCCAGGGATGTGACACTGTATCTGAAGGAATGGATGAAGGTGAAGCTGCAACAGATTTGCTTCCCAAAAAAATCAAGGTAAAACAGAACTGATCATTGTTATTGCAGAACAGGAACGATCCTATGACATCCTCCCAGATGAGCTGCTGCTTGGTTAGTGAAAACAGAGCTATTTAGTGAGGATTTAGTGTTGGCAATTCTGATACACTTCAGAATACTTCTGACCAATGCTGTGCTTGCTTGTTTAATATGAATTCTGTGAGGATAGGCTTGTTCTCAAGTTTGATCATGAGAAATAGCGTTGCTGTTAAATTCTTGGAGTTACTGTGTATTAGTGACAGTGGTGTGGCCACATATTACACTGTTTGTTGTGAGTGTTATGAAGGGAGGGGAAAAATGTGTCTGTCATAAACAGTAAAGATAAGACTTTGTTTTAAGTCTTTGGCAGCAAAGCCCTAGCTCAGTAGTAATTTCAAGAAGTGAATTGCAAAGCTTGCTCCTCAGGGTTTTGTTTGTCAAATGGCAGTTTCCACCAGGAAGCATTTTAAAACATCAGAGGATTGGTTTGACAGGTGAGCTTTGGAAAGTTTCATCTGAACCTGGGTCAGAATGCACCTATTTACTAGCTCCTGGGTAGCACTTCTCTCTTTGGTGTGAGGAGGCATAAATAGTTTCCTGTTGCTGATCAGTTTAGAAGCACCAGCATTCCAACATGTGTGAAAGAAGATGATGATGATGATTGTTGTTGTTGATGTTATCAGGATTTCATCACTGATTTCTCTCTCTGTTTGTTGTAGGGCCTGCTGAAAGCAGTCCATCATGAAGGCATACAGGTGCTGTCTCTCACTGAATTTCCATATAGTGACAGGGAGGTGCCACCTCTTAAGCAAGAACCAGCACCTTGGCTTGAGGAGAGAAAAGCTTTTCTAAGCACCATTTCATCCCTGAAAGACCTCATTGCAAGAATGCAACTTCCTGGAGAAGCTGAGGTATAACCAACATCATAAAATCCTATCTAAATAAAAAGTCACTTGTGATAACCTTATGAGGCACAGTCACAGCTCAGCTTTAAATGCTCTGAATATACTACTGCAAGACTTCAAAACCATGGAGTGAAAGTCCATAGCATGCTTTCTGGTGATGAGCTAGAGCCTTACTGAGATCCACCTTGTAAATGTGTCTGCCTTGAAAGCGTGTTTCCAGGAGCAGCCAAAGTACATTGCTTTTGCATTTTGTTACTTACTGCTGTAGTAGAACTTGGATGCTATTCAAAAGATACTGTAGTAGGAGAAAAGAGGGGGAGAATCATTTAAAACATAGCACAGTCAGTAATCTGTTAACACTTATTAGGCAGGTAACTCCTAGGCACCCAAATGAGGTGTTTGGATCTATGTAGGTTGGTTCTCTTCTGCAGGAAAGTTGGGGCAATTAACTTGATGTCACTATAAAATGAATACTTTCATACACAATGTCTGCACACTACCACATAGCTCTGTGAGAGTCTAGGAACACAGCTGTAACATCACAGAATTATTTAGGTTGGAAAAGCCCTCCAAGGTCATCCAGTCCAACCATTCTTTAAGGCTGGTGCTAAACCATGATGATAGACTAGACTAGACTAGACTAGAATAGAATAAACCAGGTTGGAAGAGACCTTCAAGATCATCGCGTCCAACCTATCACCCAACACCGCCTAATCAACTAACCCATGTAACCAAGCACCCTGTCAAGTCTCCTCCTGAACACCTCCAGTGATGGCAACTCCACCACCTCCCCAGGCAGCCCATTCCAATGGGCAATCACTCTCTCTGTGTAAAACTTCCTCCTGACCTCCAGCCTGAACTTCCCCTGGCGCAGCCTGAGACTGTGTCCTCTTGTTCTGGTGCTGGCTGCCTGGGAGAAGAGACCAACCTCTGCCTGTTTACAACCCCCCTTCAGGTAGTTGTAGAGAGCAATAAGGTCACCCCTGAGTCTCCTCTTCTCCAGGCTAAGCAGCCCCAGCTCCCTCAGTCTCTCCTCATAGGGCTTGTGTTCCAAGCCCCTCACTAACTTCGTTGCCCTTCTCTGGACTCGTTCCAGCAAGTCAACCTCCTTCCTAAACTGAGGGGCCCAGAACTGGACACAGGACTCAAGGTGTGGCCTAACCAGTGCAGTGTACAGGGGCAGAATGACCTCCCTGCTCCTGCTGGCCACACTGTTCTTAATGCAGGCCAGGATGCCATTGGCCCTCCTGGCCACCTGGGCACACTGCAGGCTCATGTTCATCCTACCATCAACCAGCACCCCCAGGTCCCTCTCTGCCTGGCTGCTCTCCAGCCACTCTGACCCCAGCCTGTAGCACTGCATGGGGTTGTTGTGGCCAATGTGCAATGATCAGCACCATATCTGTACAGCTTTGTAATTCCTCCAGGGATGGGGACTCCACAAGTTCCCTGGGCAGGCTGTTTCAGAGCTTGACTACCCTTTTGGGAAAGAAATTGATCCCAAACCTCCCCTGGTGCAATTTGAGGCCATTTCCTCTCCTTCTATCATGTATCACTAGGGTGAAGAGACCAACCCCCACCTCACTCCAACCTCTCTCTAGGGAGCTGAAGAGAGTGATGAGGTCTCCTCTCAGTGTCCTCTTCTACAGGCTAAAGAACCCCAGTTGCCTCATCTGCTCCTCACCAGACCTTTTCTCCAGACCCTTTCATCAGCTTTGTTGCCTTTCCTTTAACCTTCCTCAGAACCTCCAAGTCCTTTTTGGAGTGAGAGGTCCAAAAGTGAACCCTAAAATTGAGACCTTGGACACACCCTGGTCTAGAGGAAGGTGTCCCTGCCCAGTGTGGCAGGCTTGGAACTACATGGTCTTTAAGGTCCCTTCCAACCCAAACCATTCTACGAGTCTATGAATCATGGAAAAAAAATAACAATAACCTGATTATAACAATTAAAAGGATAATGTGATGCAGTAACATAAATAATAACCTCATGGGGCTAGGCTTTCAGTTATAAAAAGCTAAACTGCTTCCATCTAAAACAGATACAAGTTGTGCATTTGTGCATGCAGAAGTCCCACCGTGTACAGTAAATACATCCATTTGTGTGACTCAATGTCCTGTAGTTACTGGGTAAGAGCAGCTCAAGATCCCACTGCAAACACGCTCTTTACATTAAATGACAATGATCTTGGGAATTCTGCTGTTTAAATTCCTTCTTTTTTGTGTGCCACTGTAGGTTTATGCAAGTACAGAACCCCCTGAAGGTGGCTCAGACTGGCGAGGAGAACTTCTGCGTGCTGTTCAACAGCTCTTTGTGAGGGAACAAAATGTGCTTCTGGCTGCCTTTCAGACTGAGCTTGCAGGGCTGGGCACAAGAGATGCAGGGATGTTGATGAATCAGCTGGAGCACAGACTACATGATCAGGTAATAGGAAACATGCTTTAGTCAAAGTGTGTTAGTCTGTGGTAGGCTTTAATTTTGAATGTGTAAATCCATGTGAAATTGTAGAGAGCAGTAGCTTTCACAGTCTGAGTGTCACAAGTAGACTTGCAGGAAAAGCAGCTGCCTTTGAAAATTAAAACTAATGTGGTGCAGCAAGGGGATTTTGAGGTGCACAAGCTATAGAAGCTGCAGCCTTCAGAGACCAGTCTGAATTAAGCACAGCTGTCCTGAGCTTGATTTCATTATGGGAATAGAACTATGTTACCTTGTGTGTGTGAAGCAAGTTGTAAACCAAGGGGTGATAAGGCTGTGATGGGGCAGAGAGTTCAGTTACCTCCTCTGGAACATAGAGGAATTAGTGAGGAAAAGAACTGATAGCTCTCCTAGTTCTATACATTTGATGCCTGGTGGAAAAATGATAATATTCCTCAAAATGATAATATTGATTTAGTTCTGACTGAATGGGAAATGTCTTGAATGGATACGCACCATGAATACACAAGTCAATGTAAAATCCACACCATAAATAATCACCTCTGGACTTTTGTTTTTCAATATTTCTAATGCTGCTAGGCTAGTGAGCAGAGAGCAGCCATGGACTGTCTTCAGGATGCAGACAGAAGAAGTTTGCTGATGGAGATTCAAGTGTTACATGCTCAGATGAACAGTAAGAAGAACAATCCAAAGAGAGAGCAAGAGATGGATTCAAAAAGCCAAGGTGACTTTGTGCTTACGTGTGTCTCTTTCCAAATGTTTGAATGGCAGTGCTCACAATGTTGTAGGTGAAAAGATACTGTCTTTGATATTCATGTTCTGAGCATGCATGCTTGACATCTTTTTCAGGTTTATTTGACTAATTTGCCAAAACAATAATATATAATCTGTGTTCTGATGACTTGTATCAAATTGGAAGCGACTCCAAGTTACTCCAAGTGCTGTAAAGATTGAGCTTGTGTTTTAGGGGCCTTTTCCATGTATGCACTTAAAGTGTTTTGGTTCAACTGCTTTGAAATTATCTTAATTAGATAGTTAGTCAGAATCACAGAGTGGTTTGGGTTGGACAAAGCCCTTCAAGCTCATCCAGTCCAACCATTCCCTAACTCTGCCAAGGCTGGGGCTAAACCATGGCCCTCAGCACCACATCTCAGCCTCTTGGTAATGCCTCCAGGGATTGGGGATTCAGCCCCCTTCCTGGACAGCCAGTTCCAGTCTCTGATGCACAGGTAATTTCAGTTGTGTCACTGGTGATCCACAGGGTACATGTTGACACAGCTCTCCTTTTAAAAAAGTTTAGAAATGATTTCTTGGAAAGCACAGAAGGTATTCCAGGGTCAAAGGCCATGGTTCTGCTCTCACTCCACTACTGAAAGAATATATTCTTTTTAAATAGCACTCTTGGTGATAGCCTGGGGTCATTCTCTGTGCTAGAAGGAACCTGACCTACACAGACAGTGCTGTTTGTTCACTAATTTCCATGGTGCTCTCACTAGAAATGCTGGAGTACAACATGCAGCAGAAGCAGTCCCAGATACTGGAGATGCAAGTGGAGCTCCGCAGTATGAAGGACAGAGCAGCTGAGCTTCAGGAACAGCTGAACTCAGAGAGAATGATGGGTACTGAGCTGAAGAATGAACTTGCACAAGCCAAACTAGAGCTGGAGGCAACCCTTAAGGCACAGCACAAGCACTTCAAGGACCTAGAAACCATCAGGTGAAGCTTCCAGCATCAAACTTTCTGTGTTACTGGTGGAGATGCTCTTTCCTGTGTTGTCTCAAATCGTTGAGAAGTCGATCACCTCTGACATAAATGATTCTCAGGTTTCCTGTAAAGCATACCTGCCAGAAAAAAAACCAATAAACTTCCTTTCCATTTGATGAAAGACAAATTAGATCTGTAGATTAAGAAGGTTCTGATTTGTAGCTTGATTTAAAGATTTATTAATAGGAAGTTTCTTTTAAAATCCCAACAGATGAGATTCCTGTTGTGGTGGGTTGAAATTACCCCCCAGAAGCACATTGCCAGACCAGCTCAGGTGGAAGCAAATGAAGCTGCATTTACAAGCAGAACTAAAATCTGGAAATATGAAATGCAGTGCATATGTACAAAATACACAATATTTAGTACACAATATATTTACAGTTTGTAAGCAACACAAGAGCCCCCCTGGACAAAACCAGGGGGTTACCAATAGCTTCCCCCTCTCTACCTCCTTCCCCTCCCTGTACAAGGGGAAAGAGAATCACAGAATCAGTCAGGGTTGGAAGGGACCACAAGGATCATCTAGTTCCACCCCCACTGCCATGGGCAGGGACACCTCACACTAGATCAGGCTGGCCAGAGCCAAGAGAAAAAAGAGAAGGGAAAAGCAGAGAGCAGCTTGTTAGGTCTTAGCCACAACAAGAACACAGCCAAGGTCAGCAACAGCCAAGCAAAAGCCACCAGCTGGTATCTGCTGGAGCAAAGAGGCTGAGAAGGAGACAGAAATAGTTTATACAAGTAACTTTATATCAGACTAAGGAGATTAATTAGACCTTATCCTTGGTTTCCCTTGGTTTCCCTTATCCAATGGTAATGTATTTACATTCTACCACTTTCTACTCAAGTTCTGTGGAAAATTTTCCTAGGCATCAGCCTAAAACTGCCACAATGTTAGACAAGCTAATAACTATACAATAGCTATTAAAAGCTTTTCTGCTTCTAAAGCTGAGCATGGACAAAAAGAACTGCAGACTTAAGATGTCTCTGCAAGTATTGCCATATGAAATTTTACAGCTTCTAAGTGCTGCAGGCCCAATATTTGGCACTCAAGAAAGCCATTGTTCTTTATGCCTTTACCAGATGGATGTGCCCATGCATGAGTATCTTAATGTTCACTCAGAGATAACAAATTCAGACAGAGTTTAAATCTGTGTTGCTTTATAGCTTACCTTGCAGCCTATGCAGACCTTCAGGACCAAGATCCTGGGCTGCATCAGGAGAAGTGTGGCTAGCAGGTCGAGGGAGGTGATCCTCCCCCTCTACTCAGCCCTGGTGAGACCCCACCTGGAGTACTGTGTCCAGTTCTGGAGCCCCTATTACAAGAGGGATGTGGAGGTGCTGGAACGTGTCCAGAGAAGGGCCACAAGGATGATCAGAGGGCTGGAGCACCTCTCCTATGAGGACAGACTGAAGGAGTTAGGGCTGTTCAGTCTGCAGAAGAGAAGGCTCCCAGGTGACCTAATTGTGACCTTCTAGTATCTGAAGGGGGCCTACAGGAAGGCTGGGGAAGGACTTCTCAGGATCTCAGGTAGTGATAGGACTAGGGGGAATGGAATGAAGCTGGAGGTGGGGAGATTCAGGCTGGATGTGAGGAGGAGGCTCTTCACCATGAGAGTGGTGAAACCCTGGAATGGGTTGTCCAGGGAGGTGGTCGAGGCCCCAGCCCTGGAGGTGTTTAAGCCCAGGCTGGATGAGGCTCTGGCCAACCTGATCTAGTGTGGGGTGTCCCTGCCCATGGCAGGGGGGTTGGAACTAGATGATCCTTGTGGTCCCTTCCAACCCTGAATGATACTGTGATACTATAAGATTCTTTCATGAGGAGCAGGATTTTTTCACACATTTGATGCAAAATTGATTTGCAAATAAAAGAAAATTCAGGGCATAGATGTTCTTTTTTCCTTTACTATAGATTGTTCTCTTTTTCCCTTTGAGGCACATGGCAGCGAGATGCATTTCCATTTCCCCTGCATTCTTTCACAGTTTGGGTAGTGACTGGATTAATCTGAGCATCAGCTGCCTCTGAGTCACCAATCAATAACAACCAGCAGTTAGAAAGTCAGCAGGATTGGACATAGAATCATAGAATCAACCAGGTTGGAAAAGACCTCAGAGATCATCAAGTCCAACCTAATACCTAACACCTCCTGACAACTAAACCATGGCTTCAAGTGCCACAGCCAATCCTTTTTTGAACACCTCCAGGGATGGTGACTCCACCAGCTCCCTGGGCAGCACATTCCAATGGCCAATCACCCTTTCTGTGAAGAACTTTCTCCTCACCTTGAGCCTAAACTTCCCCTGGTGCAGCTTGAGACTGTGTCCTCTCATTCTGTCACTGGTTGCCTGGGAGAAGAGACCAATCCCCACCTGTCTAAAACCTCATTTTGGGAAGATGTAGAGAGCAGTAAGGTCTCCCCTAAGCCTCCTCTTCTCCAGGCTTCATCATTTTTGACCTCTGCTGCTCTAGTTTTGTGTGAAGCTTTGTTCTGCTAAGCAGGCTTTCCACTGTTAGTTACTGTGTGACACAGGAAGTGCTTTCAGTGCAGAATGTGGAATGGTATCAGGTAGCTGTGATAGGATTAGAGCCATCGTTGTCTCATCTAAATGTTGTCCCTTTCTCTTTTAGGACTGAAGTTAAAGAAAAAGCAGCTGAGCTAGATGTTCTCAAGGATACAATGGCCAGTGAACAGAAAAAATCCAGAGAGCTGCAGTGGGCTCTGGAAAAGGAAAAAGCTAAAATGGAGCGCAGTGAGGAAAGAGGAAGAGAAGAGCTTGAGGTATTCCATAACCCCAAATGGTCTGGAACATCAGGGAGCACAGAAATATTCTTTTGGTTAACATTTCATCTCAGCTTACATTCTTGTCCAATGTGTGCTCCCTGTTCTGTCTTCAGCAGCAGGGTTATAGAAGGAGGACCATAAAACCACACAATAGAATAGAATTAACCAGGTTGGAAGAGACTGTTGAGATCATTGAGTCCAACCTATCATCCAACTCTATTTAGTCAACTAAACCATGGCACTGAGCAGCCCATCCAATCTCTTCTTAAACACCCCCAGTGATGGTGACTCCACCACCTCCCTGGGCAGCACATGCCAATGGCCAATCACTCTTTCTCTGAAGAACTTCTTCCTAACATCCAGCCTAAACCTCCCCTGGCACAGCTTGAGATTGTGGCCTCTTGTTCTGGTGCTGGTTGCCTGGGAGAAGAGACCAATCCCCACCTGGCTACAAGCTCCCTTCAGGTAGCTGTAGACAGCAATAAGGTCTCCTCTGAGCCTCCTCTTCTCCAGGCTAAGCAACCCCAGCTCCTTCAGCCTCTCCTCATAGGGCTTGTGCTCCAAACCCCTCCCCATCTTTGTTGCCCTTGTTCTGGACATGTTCCAGTAAGTCAACATCTTTCTTAAAGTGGGGGGCCCAGAACTGGACACAGTACTCAAGAATGGTTTGGGTTGGAAAAGTCCTTTAAGATCATCCAGCCTAAAGCCCTTTGAGATCATCCAGCCCAACCATCACAGAACATTAGAGGTTGGAAGGGACCTCCAGACATCATAGGGTCCAACTCCTCTGCCACAGCAGGATCCTCTAACTCTTCTAAGGCTGGGGCTAAACCACGTCACTCAGCTCCACATCTTTGTGTCTTTTGAGCACTTGCAGATGTAGAGATGCTGTGTGGCAAGCAAAGAAAAAGGCCTGCTGCAAATTTAAATCAATAGCACTTTTACAGCTGTGCTTGTCAGGGCCAAGATGAAAGGATGTTACATTGCACAACAGCCCTCAGAGATTCAGAGGGACAGGATGGTGCTGAAGTGGCTACACCTAGCTCTTCCCCAAACCCAGCTCCTGAAAGATAGTATTTAAGAGTATTATTTAGGATGTGTGTTTGTCTCAGTTTCAAAACCAGCAATTTCACCTCAGCAAAACCAAATCAGGGAGTTTGCTTTAGGAGAAGATGCATTAGCAGCTTCCTTGGAGTGAGAAAGCTGAGGAGGAGCTATTTGCAAAGCCCTGCTGTACTAAGGCAAGAGCCAGTGGTTTGAAACTAGAGCAGGGTAGGTTGAGATTGGACATTAAGAGGAAGTGCTTTACTATGAGGGTGGTGGAATACTGGAACAGGTTGCCCAGGGAAGTGGTGAAGGTTTTATCCCTGGAGACATTCAAGGTCAGGCTTGAATGGGCTCTGAGCAACCTGATCTAGTTGGGAATGTCCTTGCTGACTGCAGGGGGAGTTGGACTAAATGACCTCTGATGTTCCCTTCCCACCATTCTGTGGTTCTCTGCAGTATCTGATAGAGCAAGGGAGAGCAGGTATCCTAGTACAAGTATTAAGACCAGAAAAGCAATCATTTCACCATCAGGGATTTATTTACATCTTCAAATCTTAGCCTGCAAAGTCACTTTCAGACTTTGAGCAAGTCAAACCAGCTGGGTGTCTACAGTGTCATCCCTGTGGCTGTTTGTATCTCATTTCAAAGCCTATGCTCCAAATATTCCTTTGTGGGATGATCTGATTTTAGACTAGAGGCTCAAGTAATCTGCTTTAATCAGGTGTGTAATCTGTTTTCACATCAGCATTCCTATCATTTCATGTCAATTCATAGCACTAATGTCAGCATGGACCTGTTTGGAGTGGGCCCAAGGAAGCCACGGCAATGATGGGAGTGCTGGAAGCCCTCTGCTGTGAGGCCAGGCTGAGAGAGTTGGGGTTGTTCAGCCTGGTGGCCTTTCAGGACTTCAAAGGGGCCAAGAAGAAAGCAAGGGATAAACTTTTTAGGAGGACCTGTTGTGACAGGACAAGGGATAATGGTTTGAAACTAAAAGAGGGAAATTCAGACTAGAGAGAAGTCCCACACTACCCAGAGAGGTGGGAGATGGCCTGGAACTGTTCCTGCAGCCACCCCAGGTCAGGTTGTCTGGGGCTCTGAGCAAACTGCTCTAGTTGCAGATGTCCCTGCTGACTGCAGGGGGTTGAACTAGCTGACCTGGAAAGGTGCCTTCAACCCAAAGCATTCTATGATTCAGAGTGATGTCATATTAGTCGGGAACAGCAAACCTGTTGCAAGCAAGACCTGTAGAGGCAGCAGGCTTGCAAAGCATGGAAGACGTGGCTTTAATCAATCCTTTTCTTCTCTTTTCTCATGGAAGGATTTAAAATTTTCCCTGGAGGATCAAAAGCAAAAGAACTTCGAGCTAACTCAGCTTTTGGAGCAGGAGAAGCAGCTGTCAACTGACCTGCAGCAGAAGCTTGACTCCCAAGAAGCAGTGAGTGCTGCCCAGCTGTCACATGAGCGAGGCCGCAGTTCCGAGCTGCAGGTGCTCCTGGAGTCGGAGAGGGCTCGAGCTCTGGAAATCAGCAGTGCCCTGGAGAGGGAAAGAGAGCTGTGTGCTCAGCTTCAAAGTGCTGAGGAGAAAGGGCAAGCTGGAACACCTACTCCATCTGAGGAGTTACTGAAAGAGCTACAGAAACAAATGGATGAAAAGCATGACCGTGTAGTGGAGTTAGTGAGTGAGATGGAGAAGTATAAACTGGAATCTGTGCAAGTGAGACAGCAAATGGAGAAAGAAAGGCAGCTCCACAGGAAGGCACTACAAGAAGAACAAGATGCTAACATAATAGCACAGAAGAAACTCCATGAACTGGAGTCCAAAGTAGAAGACCTTCAGTGGCAACTTGGAGAAAAGAAGCAAGAAGTCCATAAATTAGGGAATGAAACCAAGAGGTTGCAGGAAATAATCCAAGAGCTGCAGAAAAGAGAAGAGGAGAGTGAAGGAAGAAGAAAGGAAGCAGAAAGGACAGCAAATGAGGTACAGTAGCTCTGAGAGCCACATGTGATGCTGACCTGTGCCATTTAGCTGTTAGCTGTCATTCAGTTAGCACTGTGTAAGTCTGTGCCTTTACTCACGGTGTTAAACAACCTGCAGGCTACAAACTGCAGGCACCAGGGAAAGAGAAACCTTCCCACTTTGCTGCCTAAAATTATTCACACATGCTCTGAGGCAGGAGCTGTAGAGGCGTGTGAGGAGCAGCAGAAGCTGGAGGCATGCATCTGAATGTAGACACAGACTCCATGGCTTGGTGTAGGAGAGGGGTACTCCCTGCACCTCGGCAGAGGAATGAGCTCTTCCTGCTCAGGAAGGCTGCAAGGTCACTGCAGGGACTAAACTGTGGCCCTCAGCACCACATCTCTAGCTCATAAACCACAAGTGCTCTTTGAAACATTTGAAGGTGATCTCCCAACAGCTTCATTCATTAACTAATTAGGTTAGCAAACGAGCATACACATGACAATGGACATGCTAGCAACCAGAACAGAAGGAAGACATCAAGCTAAAATACTAAGTTAAGAATTTTGCCTGGCTTTTAGGTGAATGGAAGTTGCAACCACTGTTTGTTGCCTGTAAATTTCTTTCTCTCTCACAAAAGCTTTGGGAATTTCTACAGTGATTTTAGAATTACTTGCAAAACTCTTCAGAAACTTAACTGTAGGAGATAGGTGTTGCTGGGTGAGTGACTTGTGGGTAGTCCCTGGAGCAGATTGACAGGAGGCTTAGAATCATGGAATGTTTTTTTGCTGGAAGAGCCCTTTCAGCTCATCCAGCCCAACCATTCTCTAGCTGTGCCGAGGCTGGGGCTAAACCATGGCCCTCAGCACCACATCTCTGCCTCTTGGGAACACCTCCAGAGATGGGGATTCAGCCTCCTCCCTATTCCACACCTATTTGCCAACCACATTTTTGCCCATCCTGCTATCAGCCTGTGCTTTCTGGCAGCTGTCTGTCTGTGGAGCCAGGAAGGAAATCTTTCTCTTCATCTAATTCAGCTCCTGGCTTTTATCTTCTGAAGCACTGGAAGCTCCCTACAGCTAGAGGCAGGATGTTTGGTGCATTGATAACTGTGATAGAAGCAGCCTTCCTGCCATGCTCAGTGTCTGTACCTTGCTAAAAGAGAAAAAGTCTGTTTCCAGCTTTCCTGGAGGCCCCCTCCAAATTCTGGAAGGCTGTTCTAATGTCTTCCTGGAGCCTCTTCTTCTCCAGGGCACCTAAATAATTGTAGAGTGCTGCTACACAACAGCAGCAAACTGCTTTCTGTACCAGAATTGTTTGTTCTTCAATTTCTAGGTGTGTTTCAGATTGACATGGTAGTGTTGGGTTAACAGTTGGGCATAATGATCTTAAAGGTCTTTTTCAACCTGCTCATTCTGTGTCTCCATTTTCAAGCACTGGACCAGGTGCATTCTCTGTGTATATAAACACCTCTTTACCTACAGACTACCTGGGATACACCTAATGACAGAACGAGGAATTGGGTTCTCCAGCAGAAAACAGAAGGAGGTGAGGTGAAGGAATCCACCTACCCCATGCTGACAGGAAGAGGAGAGCTCTCTGCTGCTACTGAGATTCTGGAACACATCCAAAGAAAGCTGCAAACCACAGCTCCAAAGCTGAAGCAGTTGGCTCGGAAAGCTGCCAGCAGGTCAGAGCAGTCCTCAGCTGCTGGGTTTGGTTAACTGCAACAAGCAAGCTTATAGGTTGGCTTTTAATCCTAATCCAGACACTGCAGACAAAAGCACAGGAGGATAGGGGTTGGAAGGGACTTCTGGAGATCAGAGTCAAACCCCCCCTGCCAAGGCAGGGTCACCTAGAGAAAGTCACATAGGAACATGTCCAGGTGGGTTTGGAATGTCTCCAGAGATGGAGACTCCACCACCTCTCAGGGCAGCCTCCTCCAGGGCTCCAGCACCCTTACATTACAGAAGTTCCTCCTCATGTTCAGATGAACTTCTGATGGTCTAGTTTGTGCCCCTTACCCCTGGGCAGCACTGAGCAAAGCCTGGTCCCATCCTTCTTCCACCCACGCTTGAAGTATTGATGAGATCCCCCTTCAGGCTGCTCTTCTCCAGACCAAACAGTCCCAATTCTCTCAGCCTGTCCCCATCACAGAGACATTCCAGGCCTCTCAGCATCTTTCTAGCTCTAACTGTTTTTAGGGTTGTACTACTTTTCTAGCATGTGTCACTACTTGAGATTTAGTGATATAACTCAGGGTCACAGAGTACCAAGTGCTGCTCTAAATCTTTTGTGTTCAGCATGATCCCTTATAAGTTACAGCAAAATTGTTGTGTTATTTTTCTCCTCTGAGAAGTCCTAAGTTGTATCTGTGTATGGTGTAGGTAGAGCATCATATTAAAAAATAGTAATGAAACAGTTCACTCTCTTGGCCACAACAACCCCATGCAGTGCTACAGGCTGGGGACAGAGGGGCTGGGGGCAGAAAGGGACCTGGGGGTACTGGTTGGCAGTAGGCTGAACATGAGCCTGCAGTGTGCCCAGGTGGCCAAGAAGGCCACCAGCATCCTGGCCTGCATCAGGAACAGTGTGGCCAGCAGGAGCAGGGAGGTCATTCTACCCCTGTACTCAGCACTGCTTAGGCCACACCTCGAGTCCTGTGTCCAGTTCTGGGCCCCTCAGTTTAGGAAAGATGTTGAGTTGCTGGAACATGTCCAGAGAAGGGCAACAAAGCTGGGGAGGGGCTTGGAGCACAGCCCTGTGAGGAGAGGCTGAGGGAGCTGGGGTTGCTTAGCCTGGAGAAGAGGAGGCTCAGGGGAGACCTTCTTGCTCTCTACAACTACCTGAAGGGAGGTTGTAGCCAGGTGGGGATTGGTCTCTTCTCCTGAGTGGCCAGCACTAGAACAAGAGGACACATTCTCAAACTGCACCAGGGGAGGTTTAGGCTGGATATTAGGAAGAAGTTCTTCATAGAAAGAGTGATTGGCCATTGGAATGGGCTGCCCAGGGAGGTGGTGGAGTCACCATCACTGGAGGTGTTTAGGAAGAGACTGGATGGGGTGCTTGGTGCCATGGTTTAGTTTATTAGATGGTGTTGGGTGAGAGTTTGGACTTAATAATCTCAAAGGTCTTTTCTAACCTGGTTTATTTCTATTCTATTCTATTCTATGTGCACAAATCCAGGGATTATTGATATTATCAACTCCCTTGCTTCTCCCAGAAAAAAAGTAGTATTCAAATTAAACTAACCTTGATTCTTATTATCTCAGGTTACTATATCCATAAGAAAAACAATTAGCATGGTACTAGCTCCATGGGGAATGTGCTTTAATTTTGCTGTGGTGGTGATTTAATATTAAACATCTGTTGTGAAACATTTAGAATCATGGAATAGAATGGTTTGGGTTGGACAAGGCCTTTTGCAGATCATCCAGTCCAATCATTCTCTAACTCTACCAAGGCTGGGACTAAACTGTGGCTCTCAGCACCACATCTCTGCCTCTTGGGAGCACCTCCAGGGATGGGGATTCAGCCACCTCCCTGAGCAGCCTGTGCCAGGCTTTGAGAACCCTTTCAATGAAGGAATTTTTCCTAATCTCCCACCTAAACTTCCCCTGGTGCAATTTCAGGCCATTTCCTCTCCAGTCATTTGTTGCTAGGGAGAAGAGGCCAACCCCCACTTGGCTCCAGCCTCCTCTCATGGATCAGTAGAGGGCAATGAGGTCTCCCCTCAGCCTCCTCTTCTCCAGACTAAACACCCCCATGTCCCTCAGCTGCTTCTCATAAGTCCTGCTCTCCAGACTCTTCCCCAGCTTCCTTGCCCTTCTCTGGACCTGCTCCCTCAATGCCCTTCCTGGAGAGGGCCCCAAAACTGAACCCAGGACTCAAGGTGTGGCCTCCCCAGTGCTGAGTGTGTTTATAGCTTGAAAAATCCCCAGATTCAAGGCTTGCAGGGAAGTCCTGCTGGGGTCAGACTGTAGCTGCTGCTGAAGCTGTCCCTTCTGTTGCAGGTTCCAGTTTGAAACAGCAGATGACCAGGACTTCACTTCAGTACAAAACGCTATTGAAGAGGTTGTTTCAGAGCTGCAGAAGCTGCCTGGATTGTCCTGCCTGGAAGAGGTGAGAGTGCAGTGTTAGAATTTTGGTGGTAGGGCTTAGATGGTGAGCTGTGAGTAGAAACCAGCAGGGAGCTGGTTCCTTTTGGCAGCACTTCTGGAACTGAGAGAACTTTGCTCAGTACTTCCTGATACTCGAATCCCCCTCCAGTATTTCCTATGTCACGTTGATACAACACATTTACTCAGACTGCCCTGGTTTTACCAAAGGGAGACTGAGTAGTGTGCACTGTGAACCTAGGAGATCTGAGAGAGAGCTGGGGAGAAGGACTCAGAGGTGCTGGGTGAGAAGCAGCTCCCCATGAGCCAGCAATGGGAAATTGCAGCCCAGAAGCCAACCCTGTGCTGGGCTGCATCCAAAGCAGCATGGGCAGGAGGGGCAGGGAGGGGATTCTGTCCCTCTGCTCTGCTGAGACCCCACCTGGAATCCTGTGGCCAGCTCTGGATCCCCCCAACACAATCAGGACATGGAACTGTTAGAGCAGGTCCAAAGAAGGCCACCAAGATGATCGGAGAGCTGGAGAACCTGTGGTGTGGGGACAGGCTGAGAGAGTTGGGGCTGTTCAGCTTGGAGAAGAGAAGGCTCCATGGAGACCTTAGAGCAGCCTTCCAGTACCTGAAGGGGGCCTCCAGGAGATCTGGAGAGGGACTTTTGACAAGGGCATGAACTGGCAGGACAAGGACTGATGGCTTCAAAATGGAAGAAGCTGGGTTGAGATGAGCCATGAGGAAGCAATTTTTGTCCATGAGGGTGGCAAGGCACTGGGGCAGCTTGCCCAGAGAAGTTGTGGAGGCTCTGCCTGGTAGTGTTCAAAGGGCAGACTGACTGGGGCCTTTGGCAACTTGGTCTAGTGGAAGGTGTCCCTGCCTGTGGCAGGGGCTTGGAAATGGATGATTTTTGAGGTCACTTCCAACCCAAACCATTTTATGGGTCTATGATATACAGAGTCACATTAACCTATAGTTTCCATTTCTCTTTTCTTTATGTAAGTTATTACCAAGGTGTTGCTAAGTTTTTTCCACTATAACCCAGGGTTTTTTTTTTCAAGTTGGCATCTTGGATCTAAGAGAAGTTGTGTTTGGCTTCTGTCTGTCTTCTAGCTGAAGCATGTGCTACCACCAGGGACTCCATCCAGCTCACTGACTGAGAGGCTGCTGAGGCAGAATGCTGAGCTGACAGGCTTTGTCAGCAGGCTGAGTGAAGAGAAGAACAACTTAAGGAATGCTGTCATGAAACTGGAGGAAGAACTGAGAAGACACCAGCAGAGACAAGCTTCTGGAGACTACGTATGTCCTTATGCTGGTATCATGGTGTGCAGACAGGCATGAAAGCATCCTTCTTTGTCCTCATCACCTACCTGGGAGTGATGGAGCTTTGTCTGGCTTGGCTTCCCTCTGCAGGGTGAATGGAAGGGAATTGTTACTGCCCTGCTGTCAGTATCTCTTGATTCAGAATCATAGAATGGCCCAGGCCAGAAGGGACATCCAAAGGTCATCCAGTCCAACCTCCCTGCAGTCAGCAGGGGCATCCCTAACTAGATCAGGCTGCCCCTAGTCAAGTCTTACCTTGAACATCTCCAGGAAAAGGGCCTCAATCACCTCCCTAGGCAACCTGTTCTAGTGTTCTACCACACTCCATAGTGAAGAACTTCTTCCTGATACCCAATTTAAATCTGCCCTTCCCTATTTTGAAGCCACTGCCCCTCATCCTCTCACCACAGGCCCTTGTAAGTAGTCTCCCCCCATCCTTCCTGTAGGCCCCCTTCAGGTACTGGTACTTATATTAGGTCTCCTTGGAGCATCCTCTTCTCCAGGCTGAACACCCCCAGCTCCCTCAGCCTGTCCTTGTAGCAGAGGTGCTCCAACTCCCTGATCATTTTTGTGGCCCTCCATCAGATCCATGGTCTTCTTCCATTTAAACTTTGTGCTTTTACCCAACTTCTCTTTGTTAAGTGTTATCCTGTGTCCTTTGTACTCTCCTTTTTGATCTCCATCTCATGACCTTGATGAGTAGCAAGTTGATCCAGATAGCTTCAAGCTCATGAAGCTGGTATCATCCAAGGAGGGTTAGTTGGTTTGGTTTGTGTGGGGTTTTTTTTTGGAGAAGCTGTATTTTCCTGGGACATTGATCAGGCTCCTAAACTCACTGCTGCTGAGGTGCTAGGATGCACCTCAAATCCAGTCAGTGGTAGTTTGTCTCTCATTAATTTTATGAGCTCTCCCCCAAACCACTGCCTAAAGTGACACAGCTCAGGCATCTCCAGACTGCATGGTTCAAACTCAGTTGCTTTCCTCTTCAGTCTTCCAGACCCTCCTCGGATGTTGGAGTTAACATTGACGCTCTTGTGGCCTCTGAGAAGGAAATGTGGAACAGAGAAAAGCTGTCCCTGCAGAAGTCTTTGAAACAAGCTGATGCAGAGATCTCCAAGCTGAGAGCAGAGCTCAGGAGCGAAGCTTTCCTCAGAGAGCTGGGCTCAGACTCTGACAATGCTGTTTTAAGGGTAAGGAGGCCTTGTGGCCCACACACCAACTGCAGCTCCTTTTGCCATGTTGACTGGGGCCAATTTTCATTGCCTTCACGCTGCTTACTTCACATAAACATTTATTCTGGTGTAAAATTTCCATCCTCTGGTATCTCACTCACAGGTTTTTCTCCCCAGGAATGTAAGCCCCTGTGTCGTCCCTCTGTGTGTGCTCAATTTCCTGCTGCTCTGTTGAGCCTTAGATTAGGAAGCTGCATCAAGCAAGTGTGAGCAGTAGGGTAGCCTTCTCCATGATAGTGAGCTCCAGAGAGCACACTGGGTTGGAAGAGGCCTCTAGAGGTCATTTTGTCCAACCCCCCTGCAGTGAGTAGGGACATCCCCAACTAGATCAGGCTGTCCAGGGCCCCATTGAGCCTGCCTGATGTTGAATGTCTCCAGGGATGGGGCCTCCACCGTCTCCCTGAGCAACCTGTTCCATTGTTCCACTGCTCTCATAATAAAGAACTTCCTTCTACTGCCCAATGCAAATCTATCCTGCCCTGGGTTCAGAACCACTGACAGCCAGAAATGAGAGGAGCAATGAGGTCAGCAAGGTTAGAACTGTAATAATTAGTGGAGCTGATGGGGAGTTTGTGGTTTTCTCTTGTAGAGAATTTATGGCAAATACCTTCGGGCGGAGAGCTTTCGGAAGGCTCTCATCTACCAGAAGAAATACTTGCTGCTGCTGCTGGGTGGCTTCCAGGAGTGTGAAGAGGCTACACTGGCCCTCATCGCACGAATGGGTGGACAGCCTTCCTACACAGACCTCCAGATCCTCACCCAGCACTCCAAGGGCTTCACAAGATTTCGCTCTGCAGTCAGAGTATCCATTGCAATTTCAAGGTGAGCTGGAAGAAGTTCGGTTTGGAATGGATAGGGTAGGGATAGGATAGGGTAGGGATAGGGTAGGGATAGGGATGGGATAGGATAGGGATAGGATAGGATAGGGATAGGAATAGAATAGAATAGAATAGAATAGAATAGAATAGAATAGAATAGAATAGAATAGAATAGAATAGAATAGAATAGACCAGGTTGGAAAAGACCTTTGAGATCATCAAGTCCAACCTATCATCCAATGCTATCTAATCAACTAAACCATGGCACCAAGCACCCCACCCACTCTCTTCCTAAACACCTCCAGTGATGGTGACTCCACCACCTCCCTGGGCAGCACATTCCAATGGCCAATCACTCTTTCTGGGAAGAACTTCTTCCTAACATCCAGCCTAAACCTCCCCTGGCACAGCTTGAGACTGTGTCCTCTTGTTCTGGTGCAGGCCGCCCAGAAGAAGAGACCAACCCCCACCTGGCTACAACCTCCCTTCAGGTAGTTGTAGAGGGCAATGAGGTCATCCCTGAGCCTCCTCTTCTCCAGTCTAAGTAACCCCAGCTCCCTCAGCCTCTCCTCATAGGGCTTGTGCTCCAAACCCCTCACAAGCTTTGTTGCCCTTCTCTGCAGTTGCATGTCTACCTCTCTAGTAAAGTCTGTCGTGTTCCATCCTCCTTAAGCTGCACATTTTTCAGTCATGAATGTGGTAGATACTGTGTAGGGTGACAAACTGAGCAAAGCATAGCTAAAATCCATCAATAGAATCACAGGATGGTTTGGGTTGGAAAAGCCCTTTAAGCTCATCCCATCCAACCATTCTCTTAACTCTGCCAAGGCTGGGGCTAAACCATGGCCCTCAGCACCACATCTCTGCCTCTGGGAAACACCTCCAGAGAAGGGCATTCAGCCACCAACCTGGACAGCCTGTGCCCAACTGTGAAGAACCCTTTTGGTCAGAAAGTTTCTTCTCATCTGTAGCCTAAACCTACCCTGGGGCAACTTGAGGCCATTTCCTTGCCTCCTGTCACTTGTTGCTAGGGAGCAGAAGCCAACCCCCACCTGGCTCCAGCCTCCTCTCAGGGAGCTGTAGAGAGCAATGAGGTCTCCACTCAGCCTCCTCTTCTCCAGACTAAACAACCTCAGGTCCCTGAGCTGCTCCTCACCAGCCCTGTTCTCCAGACCCTTTCCCAGCTTCCCTGCCCTTCTCTGGACCTGCTTCAGCCCCTCAGTGTCTTTCTTTGGGGGGAAGGCCCCAAACATGAACCCAGCACTCAAGATGTGGCCTCCCCAATGCAGAGTGCAGGGGCACAATCCCTGCCCTGCTTCAGCTGGCCACACCATTGCTGATCCAGGCCAGGATGCTGGTGGCCTGTGTCAGGAATAGTTGACCTGATTCCAGTCACATGGAGCTCTGCATTTGGTAATCAAGGGCTGTACTGGATTAAGTCCTAATATTAAGACAGAAATATTAGCAGTTCCAAACCTTGCACTTAGTTCCCAAACACTTTCTGCAGCTGATCTTCCTCTGGAGGCTGAATTTCTTCACATAGTTGTGATAGAGATTCCTGAGTTAATTTTAGCTATCTAGGGAGTTCCTTGAATTCACAAGGCTGTAGGTCCCAGGCTGAGGAGGAGTAGGACTAGCTGAGGAGGAGCAAGGGAAGGCTGTTACTGTGTAGCTCTGCCGTGTTGCTAGCAAACCTCCTTCACAAAGGTTTGGACCTTCCAGATAACTGATCTGAGCCTGGGTGTAGTGTAAGCTGAAGGCACTGTTGATGTGCCTGCTGTAAGTGAGGCTTTCACTCACAGCACTCTGCAGTCACCATTCTGGGGGTGTGACAGGGCAAGAAGTGGATTTAGTGTGCCTTTTAAATGCTGCTGTCCTGTTGATTAGGTGTTTGGGTCAGATGTGGAATTGCAGAGGTGAAGCCGAAAGTGGATTTGGACAAAGGAGTTGTCCTTGGGATGTGTGTAAGAAAGCTTTCTGCTCAGGTTCAGGCACTTCCAGTGCTTTCTGAACTATGTCAGAAGATCAGCAGATTGTTCTGAGCAGGCAACTTAGTGTCTCCTGAAGCATTTATTGATCTGTTTTTCACTTTGAAATGCAGAATGAAGTTCCTGGTTCGTCGCTGGCACAGGGTTACAGGTTCTGGTGTGCTGAGTATCAACAGGGATGCCTTCAGCCACAGCACAGGTAAAACATAGCCCAGGGAGAAAAGGCTGCCCACAGCTCACACCACTGCCTACTGCAGATGGTTTTCATTTGTATTTTCCATGTGTGGAATAAATGGGGTGCTGTCCCCCCTTCCCTGGCACAGGGTCATGTAATGGTGGGGGTTGAAAGGGACCTCTGGGGACCATCTAGTCCAACCCCTCTGCCAGAGCAGGTTCAACTGGAGCTGATGGCACAGGCAGGTTTTGAAAGTCTCCAGAGATGGAGACTCCACCACCTCTCTGGGCAGCCTGCTCCAGGTCTCCAGGACCCTTAAATTACAGAAGTTCCTCCTCATGTTCAGATGAACTTCTGATGGTCAGTTTGTGCCCCTTACCCATTGTCTTGTCCCTGGGCAGCACTGAACAAAGCCTGGTCCCATCCTCCTTCCACCCACCTTTGAAGTGTTAATCAGCACTGATGAGATCTTCCTCTATGCTGCTCTTCTGCAGGCCAAACAGCCCCAAATCTTTCATCCTTTCCCCATCACAGAGATGCTCCAAGCCCCTCAGCAGATCTGTGAACACTCTCAAGCACTTTCCTGTCCCTCTTGAACTGGGGAGCCCAGAACTGGAAACAATACTCCAGATGAGGCCTCACCAGGGCAGAGCAGAGTGGGAGGAGAACCTCCCTCACCCTTTGCTGCAATTGCTTAGATTAACCAATTCCTCAGGCAGAAAATGGAGAGGTTCCATGCTCAGCACAGCCACAAATCCATTTGCTTCAATCTTATTTTGCTCCATTGGGGGTGGGAATTAGAAAAATCTGGGAACTTTCCCTATGGAATGTGTCTGTAGAACCAATTTTAGCTGTTTTTTTGGCTTCTCATAGGAGATTCATAGAACAGGTTGGTTTGGGTTGGGAAGGACCTTCAAGATCATCCAGTTCCGACCCAGCTGCCCTGGGCAAGGACAACCAGGGGACCAGGGAGGGGACATCTACAGCCTCCCTGGGCAACCTTTTCCAGTGTCTCACCACCCTCACTGTAAAGAACTTCTTCCTAATCTCCAGTCTCAATCTCCCCTCTTCCAGCTTAAATCCATCCCTCTTCCTCCTCCTCCTCCCATCACTACCAGCCTTTGTAAAAAGTCCCTTCCCAGAGATCTGCAACCCCAGCTCTGAGAGGGGATGCTGAGGACAAGAACAGGGAAATTGTAGCAACCACAGGACCCTACAGTAGCAGCTGAGCCTGTTGACTCTGGCTGTTTCCTCAGGACATTGTCCTGGCATTCTTCTGTTACAGCCTCAGGTTTGGGAAATCCAGGTTTGTGTTTGCTTTTTGGTAGGAGCCTATGTAAAGAGGACCAGAAACTTCTTGCTTAATTCCTGTCTATCAAGAGCTGCACCAAAACCTGCTCCTGCTTGGGCTGGGAGAGTTGTCTCATAACACCACCAACGTCAGGATTTCACCTCTGGGTTTGTCTGAGGCAGTCTGAAAGTCATCTTAACACCATCTCAAAACAAGCAGAGCACTCACCCTTGAGCTTTCCAGTGAAGTGCAAAAGGATGTTGCTTTGTTTAGTTTTCAAGACCTTGCTTTTTCTGTTTGCAGGTACTGAGTTACGTCCTGAGTCCTTCCCTGGCGGCGTGGATCTTTATGGAGAGCAGCGGCAGTCCTACAGACCCAGGTCAGGCATCTGCACGCTTCCAACCTAGTCAGAGCCCTGTTTCACTAAACACACATCAGTGCTCGCTTCTGGAGTCTTGGTTGCCATCAGATTTTGGTGAAGACATGTAAGAAATTACATCTCAGACCTTCAATGTGTGTTTGCTCTTCACCTGATCAAGGCCAAAGCTTGCAGACTTCTGCTGATTTATGTCCTCTTCCTGGAACTGGTGGGGGATTACTGGATGGAGCTTTGGCTGTCTACAGCTGTGGAGTTTAAGCTTGGTGACCACCTGTCCACCTTTTCTGGTTGGCAGCAGTGTGTGGTGTGGAGGGGAGCTGCCCCAGGTGCCCTCAACCAAGGGGAGAAGCTGAGCCAGAAGCAGCTGACCCAGGGAAAAGCAGGGCCACTTGCTGTGTGGCTGGGTAGGGTCTTTCTTTAGTGGTGCCCAATGACAGGACAAGGGGTAAGGGACACAAGCTTGAGTGTAAGAAGTTTCATCTAAACATGAGAAACTTCTTTAATTTAAGGGTGCTGGAGCCCTGAAGCAAGCTCCCCAGAGACTTGGACCTGTTCCTGGGGGACCTGCCCTGGGTGACCCTGCCTTGGCACAGGGGTTGGACTCAATGATCTCCATAAGTCCCTTCCAACCCCTACCATCTTGTGATTCTATCATCTGGTTACTGTGGGCTATCAGGAATTACCAGGGCCTTGGGGCCAGCACGTGGGTGGAAGCTCCTTGGTAGCTTTACTGCTGCTGCTTCTTCAAACCCTTCTGATGGGCTGCACCAAGATGTGAGATCACAAGTACCAACCAGCAACTTTCATCAGAGGCAGCATTTTAATGAGTTCCTGTGGAGTGAGTCCTGAGCTTTACTTGGAGTGTCAGATTGCAGCTGTCTGGGGATGTTACTGTGATGTGAACCACCTCCATGTCTGGGAGCAGTGGTTTCTGTGGGGCAGGGAGCATGGTGGCTCGTTCAGGAAACAGCAGGGAGGTGAAATGGATGTAATGTGCTGGTCACCAGCCAGGTCAGTTAAGGGACATGCAGTCAGTCAGTCAGGTGTCCCTGCTAACAGGACTCTGCTGTTTGCTGATGCTTTTGACTTGAAATGTCACTTTTTGAGGACACTCGTGTTGTTGTGCCCCCAGGTTCCACAGTATGCAGACTGATCTGACCCCAGTCTCCTTCGCCTGCTCTCAGCTGCAGAACTACGACCCTGAGCGAGCTCTGAGTGACTACATCCACCGGCTGGAGGCGCTGCAGCGGCGGCTGGGCAGTGTGCAGTCAGGTGAGGGCTCAGCCTCTTCTCCTCCTGCCTGCTGAGCAGCACAAGGCATGGTTCCAGCTTAGAAAATCTCTGCAGGTTCTGACATACAGAACAACTTTGAGTTTAGGTGTTTTCAGCCTTTGAAGAAGCTGTTCTGAAATACAAGAAGTCATAGGATGGGTTTGGCAAAGCCCTTCAAGATCATCCAGTCCAACCCTTCGCTAACTCTGCCAAGGCTGGGGCTAAACCGTGGCACTCAGCACCACATTTTTGCCTCTTGGAAACACCTCCAGGGATAGGCATTCAGCCACCTCCCTGGGCAGCCTGTAGCAAAAGGCTCATTACAACCAAAGCTGTCCATTTCCTGGGGGGCATCCAACTGTGCTTGCATTGCAGATTTTGAGTTATTGATCTCTAACAAGTGTGCAGCAAGGATTTAAAGCAGGGCAGGGTAGATTTAGAAGTTCTTTACTCTGAGGGTGGAGAGGGACTTTTGACAAAGGCATTTAGTGAAAGGAGAGGTGATGGCTGCAAACTGGAAGGTGGATTGAGATGAGCCGTGAGGAAACAGTTCTTGCCCATGGAGGCTGTGAGGCACTGGAACATGTTACCCAGAGGAGTTGTGGACACCTCATCCCTGGAAGTGTTGAAGACCAGGCTGGATGGGGCCTTGAGCAACCTGGTCTAGTAGGAAGTGTCCTGGGGGAAGGTCCCTTCCAACTCAAGCCATTCTGTGATTCTGGCAGGGCAGTTGGACTGGATGATCTCCAGAGATCCCTTCCAGCCCCCCCCCCCCCACCCTGTTATTCTATTCCAAGTAATCCTTGTGAAAATCTCTCTTACAGGTTCAACTTCATACACTCAGCTGCACATGGGTATCAGAAGATAACTGCCTTTCACCACCCCCATCCCTGGCAGTGATGTTCACAATTTGCCTTCAGCCTCTGCTCTTTCTGTGCTTTTGTACAACCTGGACAGCGTGGGACCAAGACGAGCGCAGCCAGAGGATCGTGCCCAGCTCCACCAGGCAGACTGGGACTTTGTGTAGATAGGCACTTTGTGTTCATGAAGAAAACAAAACCAACCCCCCCCTCCCCACTCCCCAGCCCAGAGAGCCCCCGTGATTGCCTGTATATTTGTGGAATGCTAATTTAAATGAGTAACTTATGAAGTATTTATCAGGAGGGTGGGGCGATGGTGTTCGTGAATCAAGCTACGATCAGCAAAGTTTACTTGCACTTTTTTCCTGGCAAGGCTACTGAAGTTCCATGACTCTCATTACTATTTGCTACTGGCAGTGCAGACAGAATATCACTTGTAGAGACCTATTTTTGTAACAGTAGAAGTTTTGGATTTTATGGGTATTTTGTCAAGAGTACTGCAATAAAGATGACTTCATGCTTTTAGCTGGCTGCAAGAACCGCTCTCTCACAGCTGAAAAAGGTTGCTCCTGCCTGCCCTCCTCCTGCTCCTGCTGGCTCTGGCTTTACTGGCTAGTTTCCTGGCTAGTTTCCAAAACGTTGTGACTAAGGAGCAGGAGAGGACAGGTACAGAATGACTATCTGAAGACCCTGGTCACATCTGAGAGGGGTGGAAGATTTTGCACTGCCTCCGCTGCTGTGACAAACACAAGGCTTTAGAACATAGAACCATAGAATGGCAGGGGTGGGAAAGGACCACTGCAGATCCTAAGTCTAACCCCCCCTGCCAAAGCAGGGTCACCCAGGGCAGGTCACATGGAAATACATCCAGTTGGGTCTTGAAAATCTCCAGAGAAGACAACTCCATAACCTCTCTAGGCAGCCTGTTCCAGTGCTTTGTCACCCTTAAAGAAACTTCTCCTCTTATTGAGGTAGGACTTGCTGTGTTCCAGCTTCTACCTGTTGTTCCTTATCCCAGGACACTACTGAAAAGAGCTGGGCCCTTTATTCTTGCCCCCACCCTTCTGGTATTGGTAAACACTGATCAGATTCCCCCCCTCACACTGCTCTTCTCCAGGCTAAACAGTCCCAGCTGTCTCAGACCTTCCTCATGAGACAGATGGTCCAGTCCCTTCTGCATCCTTACAGCCTCTGTTGGACCCTCTTGAACTGCAGAGCCCAGCACTGGACACAACACTCCAGCTGTGGCCTCACTAGGGCTGAGCGGGGCGGGGAGGAGAACCTCCCTAGACCTACTGTGACAGTTGCTGCTGTGACAAACACAAGGAATCGTGGCCACAGTGCCAAGACAAAGGTTCAGTACCAAAGAACCTCCTGCTGAAAGCTTTCCAGAACTGAGAGGGGCCAAGCACAGAAAACTTCCACAGAGGTTTGTTTAGCAATTTAATTCACAGCTCTCGTGACCAGTTCTCACCACCACACAGCACTGAATTCCTGCAGGGCTCAGGACAAGGGCAGCCAACACTCAGTGATTTCACTTCACCTGTGACCATTTTACACACAAACATTATTTACAAACTTAATCTTCGTTGTGTCATCATCCCCCTTGCACAGAGCAGCTTCAGCCAGCACTGCTGCCAGAAGCTGGGAGGTGGGAGGGACTTTAGACAATTATCTGTTGCTTTCTGAACTGAACAGGTTACAAGTCAAACATTTAGGTGGGTTGCTCTCAGCAAGTCCATCTTTGTGAACATGTTGTAGGCTGTTAAGCACTTCCACAACTCAGCCAAGCCCCTTCCTGGTTCACTGGGAATGATGACACAAATACCAAAGCTACATTTCCTTCTGGAACCTGTTCCCTGATGCAGTTCCAGCAGCTGGACACAGAGGTTAAGGCCAGAGCCTTATTTTCTTATGGGGGGAAGTGAGAAGCTCTGAAGGCTCCAGAGGTTCAAGGGCAGGTTGGATGGGGCCTTCAGCAAACTGGTTTGAGTAGGAGACATCCCTGCCCCTGGCAGGGGTGCTGGAACTAGAAAAGCTTTAAGGGCCCCTCCAACCCAAACTGTTCTATGAAAAGTAATCTTTCAAAAGCCATGAGCTCAGCTTGTAGAAATTACACATTTCTTCATCTTGGAGAATCAGCATGCACCTTAAAAGTGTTTAACACCAATAGAAAAGAGAGTTTTCCCCTTAAAAATGCAACAAGAAGGTTGTGGAACAAGCAGTAACCCGCCAGCACCACTCAAGGGTGGGGGCAAACAGACAAACCAGATGCCCAAACTGTCTGCACTTGGTAGAGTGGTGGTGTTGTTTTCCTACCTGCAGGCACCCAAGCTTCCATCTGCCACTCATTTTTGTCAGGGTTTTATTCAAAAGTCTGTTTTGTTAGTTGACACAACTTAAGCAAGTGACACTTTGAGCTCCCCAATTTACAGTGACCTCCTCTTGTACCTGATAATGGGGTTATTGGGGGTGTGGATCATGGTGGTGTAATTGATGGTGGGGAAATAGTCATTGACGAGGTCAAACTCGTACAGGCGAAGCAAAGTGGACCAAATGGTCTTAATCTGCACGTAAGCAAAGTTCTCTCCAATGCAGCGGTGACGGCCTGGAAGCAAAGCCACAAAACCCAGTTAGAGAAGGTGGGTCTGAAATCACCTTTGAGTCAAAGAATTGTGTGGGTTGCAAAAGACCTCCAAGATCATTTCATAGCATCATAGAATCAATAAGGTTGGAAAAGACCTCAGAGATCATCAAGTCCAACCTGTCGCCCAACACCTCATGACTAAACCATGGCTTCAAGTGCCACATCCAATCCCTTTCTGAACGCCTCCAGGGACTCCACCACCTCCCTGGGCAGCATATTCCAATGGCCAACAACTCTTTCTGTGGAGAACTTTCTCCTCACCTCAAGCCTAAACTTCCCCTGGCACAGCTTGAGACTGTGTCCTCTTGTTCTGGTGCTGGTTGCCTGGGAGAAGAGACCAACCCCCTCCTGGCTACAACCTCCCTTCAGGGAGTTGGAGAGAGCAAGAAGGTCTCCCCTGAGCCTTCTCTTCTCCAGGCTAAGCAACCCCAAAATTTGAGTCCAACCTTCAACCCAACACCACCATGGCCATTAAACCATGTCCCACAGTTTAACTGCTCCTGTGCTTTCTAAGCCAGGTGAGGCTCTGATGCTGCAGGTACACCACTATGGAATGCCATCAAAGCCTTGTTTCTGTGAGCTGTCCCTGCATTACCTTGCTCTTGCTCCGCCTGCACTAGGGAGAGTTAATTCCTTATTCACCACAGCAGCAATTGCAGGGCCCAAGAGTTCAGCTGTACCCTGGAAACCGCTGGCAGAGAAAAGACCTGGGGCTGCCGCTGGACAGCTGGCTGAGGATGAGCCAGGGTGTGCCCAGGTGGCCAAGAAGGCCACCAGCGTCCTGGCCTGGATCAGCAATGGTGTGTCCAGCCAAAGCAGGGCAGGGATTGTCCCCCTGCACTCAGCACTGGGGAAGCCACACCTTGAGTGCTGGGTTCATGTTTGGGGTCCTCCCCACCAAGAGAGACATTGAGGAGCTGGAGCAGGTCCAGAGAAGGGCAGGGAAGCTGGGGAAGGGTCTGGAGAACAGGGCTGGTGAGGAGCAGCTGAGGGACCTGTTTTTTTTTTTGTCTGGAGAAAAGAAGGCTGAAGGGACACACTTGAGCAGCCTTTCAGCACCTTAAGGGACTCTCCAGGAGAACTGGAGGGACTTTAAACAAAAGCATTGAGTGACAGAATGAGGGGTGATGGCTTCAAACTGGAAGATGCTGTACTGAGAGGAGGCATTAAGAGAAACTTCTTCCCCGTGAGGGTGCTGAGGCACTGGAACATTTTGCCCAGAGAAGCTTTGGAGGCTCTAAGCCTGGCAGTGTTCAAAAGCAGGTTGGATGAGGCATTGAGCAACCTGGTCTAGTGGGAAGCATCCCTCCCACAGCAAGGGAGTTGGACCTGGATGATCTTTAAGGTCCCTTCCCACCCAAACCATTCTATGATGCTTTGTATAAATACTATCTCCTCAGACACTCCAGCATGGGGAGGTGCTGTGGTAGATGAGCATTATGTGCTCCAGCACACGCTCACTCAAGAGGGAGCTGGGTTTTCAGACTCACCAGCACCAAATGGAACATATGCAAACTTCTCCCCAGCTGCTGGGTTCTCTTGCAGGTAGCGGTCAGGCTTGAAGTCCAGAGCATCCTTCCAGGAGTCCCTCAGTCTGTGGTTCACAGTGGGAGACACACAGACCTGATGGCCAGGGGGAATGTCATATCCAGCAACAGTCTGCACGAGAAGACAACACCAGCCCTCACCCATCACGAGAAACACCTCCAGTTTTTCAAGTGCTACTTGAAGTGCTGCATCATGAGGCTTGAATTTGAAGAGACTTTTGCCTCAGCTCATTCAAAACCAAATGCAGCCTAACGATGATGTTTACTTGCACAGGGCACAACAGGCAAGGGTCACAGGAACCTTTCACCTGCTTTAAGACAGGAGGTGCTACAGAAAGAGCTTGTGAACTTCACACTGACTGAAAGTCTTTGTCAGGGGAGGGACATTGATGTGAAAAACAATGTGACTTATTTCTTACTTCTCTGGGCAAACAGCAAGCTTTCTCTCAATGTACCCAACCTTTATGGCATTAAGTGCAAGCCAAAGTTTTGTGAGGTCATTAGCAAAAGTTTCTTTAATTGGAAGCACCAAACTAAGCTGATGTGAGACCAACCCCCCTCTAATAGCTTTAGCAATGATCTGGGTGAGAAGATCGAGGCACCCTCAGACAGTTTGCAGATGACACCAAGCTGGAGGCAGTGCTGATCTGCTGGAGGGTAGGAGGGCTCTGCAGGGGGACCTGGATCCATAGGGTAAAATTCAACAAGGCCAAGTGCTGGGTCCTGCACTTGGGTCACAACCACCCCATGAAGGCTCCAGGCTTGGGGCAGAGTGGCTGGAAACTGCCCAGCAGAAAAAGACCTGAAGGTGCTAGGTGACAGCAGCTGAAGATGAGCCAGGGTGTGCCTAGGTGGTCGTTGAATACCCATCCCTGGAGGTGCTGGAGCACCTGGAGGTGCTGAGGGACATGGTTTAGCACCAGACTTAGGTGAGACAGAACAGTTGGACTTGATGATACTGAAGGTCTTTTCCAACCAAAGCAATTCTGTGATAGCTAAAGGAAAGGGTCAGCTTTGCTGTGTAAGACTGCATGTGGTGCCTCAGAGCCTTCCCTTCTCCTGGCTGAACAAACCCTGTTCCCTCAGCCTGCCAGAAGTGCTCTGACCCCTGACCATTTTGGTGGCCCTCTGCTTGCTGATTGCTAAAGGCTGCAAAACCAGACATAAATCATTCCAGATTAAGGCAGAGTTCAAGGTATTAATTGCTTTCCTCATTCGAGATCATCAAGTCCAACCTATCACCCAACACCATCTAATCAACTCAACCATGGCACCAAGTGCCTCATCCAGTCTCTTCCTAAACACCTCCAGTGATGGTGACTCCACCACCTCCCTGGGCAGCACATTCCAATGGCCAGTCTCTCTTTCTGTGAAGAATTGCTTCCTAACATCCAGCCTAAACCTCCCCTGGTGCAGGTTGAGACTGTGTCCTCTTGTTCTGGTGTTGGTTGCCTGGGAGAAGAGACCAACCCCTTCCTGGCTACAACCTCCCTTTAGGTAGTTGTAGAGAGCAATAAGGTCTCCCCTGAGCCTCCTCTTCTCCAGGCTAAGCAACCCCAGCTCCCTCAGCCTCTCCTCGTAGGGCTTGTGCTTCAAATCCCTCACCAGCTTTGTTGCCTTGTTCTGAACATGTTCCATCAACTCAATATCTTTCTTAACCAGCTCCATTCTCACTGCCAGAAGCCAGGCTGCCATCAGCTCTCACCCTGCCAGGAGACACTGCTCACTCACTGCTTCTTTTTTCTCCCCACCTGTCCTTTTACAGCCCTGATCTACTGGAGTTAGCTCCAACTCATGTACTCACCTGGGGAGTCTTGGCCATTCTCATCATGGTCATGATAGGAGGTCTAAGCCTTAAAGTTTCTTTCAGACAGCGATCCAGCAAACTGAGATCCTTCAGCTGAAAACACAGAGAGCATGATTCACCAAGATACAGCTCAGTTTGTGCAATAAAAAAACCCAAATGACATTTTATACCATTGATGAACAAAATAATCAAAGAGTAAGCAGCTCACATTGATGTGTACTTCACTGGCTACTCTGGCAGGTTTTATTCCACGTGGTCCAGTGAAGAAGGAAGAAAACCACTGACCAAATCCAACTGGGTTTGTTAAATCTCTTTCAGGAGTGTTTTCTGGTGCCTCATTAAAGGACAAGGTCACACTGCAGGCCCTTCCTTGGTGGGAAGGAGGATCTCCTTCCTCTACAGAGCTGTCATTTCTTTAACAGACATTTGTAGCAACTGCAATTTCCTTCAGGAACACTGACTAAAATATCAGTACCAAGCTGAAGATTCGCCTGGGGAGGAGATGATGGTGGAGAGACACTGGCAGCCAGTGCTGTCACAGTGGCTGCACCAGATCATGGCAGCCCTCCTGCATTTGTTGGGGGTTTTTCACATAAGCACCTAAAAATCTCTAAACCTCAGGAGGAGTAAGGTAACACACACACCTGTTCGTAAGTTAAGGGTGGCAAGTCATCCCCACAGACTGCCTTTTGCTCTGCATAGCACTGCTCCTGGATGGCTTTGTCCCTGGCTATGAAGAAGCCAAGCCAGGCACTGGTGGTGGAAGATGTGTGCTGCCCTGCCAGCAGCAGCCCGATGAGCATCCCGGCAATCTCATCATCCGTCAGCGGCCGGCCATCCCTGGGGGGTATCACAGAACCACAGAATCACAGAAAGGCTGGGGCTGGAAGGGACCTCTGGAGATCATCCAGTCCCACCCCCCTTGACAGCAGGATCACCCAGGGCAGGTCACACAGGAATGCATCCAGATGGGTTTTGAAAGCCACCAGAGAAGGACACTCCAACACCTCCGGGGGGCCTGCTCCAGCACTCCAGCACCCTCACACCAAAGAAGTTTTTCCTCATGTTGAGGTGGGACTTCCTAGGTTCACTTGTGTCCACTGCCCCTTGTCCTATCACACATCACCAGTGAAAAGAGCCTGGCCCCTTCTTGCCCCCCACCCCTCAGCTATTTATAGACATCGATCAGATCCCCTCTCAGGCTGCTCTTCTCCAGGCCAAAGAGTCCCAGGTCTCTCAGCCCATCTCAAAGGTCTTTTCTAACCTATCCTGTCCTGTCCTATCCCTCCTCAGACAGATGTTCCAGCCCATCATGCCCATAGCCTCCCTTGGACACTCTCCAGTGTTTCCCCACCCCTCCTGAACTGAGGAGCTCAGAACTGGACATAGGACTGTGGGTATGGTCTGACTAAGGCAGAGTAGAGGGAGAAGAGAACCTCCCTTGACCCACTGGCCACACTCTTCTTCATGCACCTCAAGATGCCATCATCCTTCTCGGCCACAGGGGCACACTGCTGTCCCATGGATAACTTGCAGTCTAACTAATGTTTGAGTTTCAGTTACAGTGGCATTTACAGTTTCTACCAGTGTACCTTCTTTATCCTTATTCCCCTGTGCTGCCTACCCTAAATCATAGAATCAATAAGGTTGGAAGAGACCTCAAAGATCATCAAGTCCAACCTGTCACCACAGACCTCATGACTACTAAACCATGGCTTCAATTGGGGCAGGAGATCACAGAACAGGGAGAAAAGAGAACAGAGGGAGAGAGACTCCTCAGGAGCCTTAAAATAACCTCATGACCAAACAGGCAGCAAGGAGAAAGGAAGCAAGCTCATGACCACAGATGAAAACCTCAGAAATCTGAAGATCCATTTACAAATAAAGTTTTTAAGATGCCGGCAACAAAAGGAGTTCAGAGTGTAAGGAATTATTTCGGGGGGGTTGGTAGATGGTTTCAGCTGAAGAGCTCAAAGCTAAAACATCTCAAGAGGACAAGTCTTCAGCTGCTTGGCTTACTTGTAGGCAGCATCGAGCAGCGTTTGGAGCATGTCATCCTCCTGCTCCTGGGACTCTCGGCGTTTCTGGATCACCTTGTAGAAGATGTTCTTGATCTCTCTGTGTGCGCGATCTCGGCGCCTGTGAGCCAAAACAGCTCCATTAGAATCACATCACCAAATGCTTTTGGTTGGAAAAGAATCACAGAATCAATAAGGTTGGAAAAGACCTCAGAGATCATCAAGTCCAACCTGTCACCCAACACCTCATGACCAACTAAACCATGGCACCAAGTGCCACGTCCAATCCCCTCTTGAACACCTCCAGGGATGGGGACTTCACCACCTCCCTGGGCAGCACCTTCCAATGGCCAACAACTCTCTCTGTGAAGAACTTTCTCCTCACCTCAAGCCTAAACTTCCCCTGGTGCAGTTTGAGACTGTGTCCTCTTGTTCTGGTGCTGGTTGCCTGGAAGAGACCAACCCCCACCTGGCTACAACCTCCCTTCAGGTAGTTGTAGAGGGCAATGAGGTCACCCCTAAGCCTCCTCTTCTCCAGGCTAAGCAACCCCAGCTCCCTCAGCCTCACCTCACAGGGCTTGTGCTCGAGACCTCTCACCAGTCTTGCTGCTCTTCCTTCAAGTTCATGCAGCCCAACCCTTCCTCCAACTCCACCAAAGCTGGCACTAAAACATGGCCCTCAGCTTCACATCTGTCTCTTTGAAACATGCCCAGAAACAGCAGGGAATTCAAACACCTATCTGGGCAGCCTGCTCCAGGCTTTGAGAACCTTTTCAGTCAAAAGATTTTTTTATCATATCCATCCTAAACCTCCTCTGGTGCAATTTCAGGCCATTTCCTCTCACCATATCACTTGCTCCTAGGGAGATAAGACCAGCTCCTACCTGGCGCCAGCCTCCTCTCAGGGAGCTGTAGACAGAGAGCAATGAGGTCTTCCCTCAGCTTCCTCTTCTCCAGATTAAACAACCCCAGGTCCCTCAGCTGCTCCTCACCAGCCCTGTTCTCCAGACCCTTCCCCAGCTTCCCTCCCCTTCTCTGGACCTGCTCCAGCCCCTCAACGTTCACCTTGGAGTGAGGTCCCCAAAACTGAACCCAGGACTCAAGATGTGGTCCCCTCCAGTGCTGAGTACCAAGGGAAAACCACTTCC
Organism: Melanerpes formicivorus; assembly: GCF_026170545.1. NCBI lineage: Eukaryota > Metazoa > Chordata > Aves > Piciformes > Picidae > Melanerpes > Melanerpes formicivorus. The sequence continues at coordinate 10,079,232 of NW_027142376.1, forward strand.
TTGGTCCTGCTGGCCACACTGTTCCTGATCCAGACCAGGATGCTGGTAGCCTTCTTGGCCACCTGGCACATGCTGGCTCATGCTCAGCTAGCTGTTAATCAAGCTAGCAACTTTATCCAAAGTAACCCCTAAAACATTTAGGAAGATTTGTTGGAACCTCTAGAACAGTATATACTGAGGAAAGGGAAAAAAAAAACCAAGTCAAACAATAAAGGCATTTAGATAAAACAGTGCAGTTTCTTCATCTGTTAGTGCTGGTACCTGAAGCTGGGCAAAGGCAGCCAGCCTGGCAGCAGCCAGGCAGCATGGGTGAAGCCCCCATCCAGATCGGCGTAGAGCTGAGCCATCTTGGCAGTCAGCAGGCTCCTGATCTCCTTCCCATGCAAGCAGTGACTTGCTGTCAAAATGATCAGCTCTGAAAGGGCTTCAAACAGGTCTGAGGAAAGAGTTGAAATGCACCTTCAGTAACATTTCTCAGGACAGACTTCCTTCATTTTTATTTGGTAGAAGAGAAAAATAAGTAACTGAAGACAAATGAATGACTTCCAACAGAGTTCTAGGTTGTTTTACTGGTAGGATGAAGCATCTGATTGTAAATGTCTGTGTCTGTCAAGCCTCTCATCAAACAAGTTGTTAAATCACTGACTTCAGCAACTTTTTTTATAAGGTACTTTCTTCCAAACATTTTACCAGGACAGGTAGCTATCCTTCCAAAGTAAGCCAGGCAGCACAGGCTGAATCCTTAACAAACACATGGAAAATGAAATCATAGTATCATAGTATCATTCAGGGTTGGAAGGGACCACAAGGATCATCTACTTCCAACCCCCCTGACATGGGCAGGGACACCCCACACTAGATCAGCCTGGACAGAGCCTCATCCAGCCTGGGCTTAAACACCTCCAGGGACAGGGCCTCGACCACCTCCCTGGATAACCCATTCCAGGGTTTCACCACTCTCATGGGGAAGAACCTCCTCCTCACATCTAGCCTAAATCTCCCCACCTCCAGCTTCATTCCATTCCCCCTAGTCCTATCACTACCTGAGATCCTGAGAAGTCCTTCCCCAGCCTTCCTGCAGGCCCCCTTCAGATACTGGAAGGCCACAATGAGGTCACCTCAGAGCCTTCTGTTCTCCAGACTGAACAGCCCCAACTCCTTCAGTCTGTCCTCACAGGAGAGGTGCTCCAGCCCTCTGATCATCCTTGTGGCCCTTCTCTGGACACGTTCCAGCACCTCCACATCCCTCTTGTAATAACCAAATCCAAATCCATGGGGAATCAAGGTAGCTTTGCTGCTCACTTTTAATTGATTAATATTGATAGTCAATATTGCAATGCAGCATCTTATCATTTTAAACTAACAATACTGCTATTTAGTAAGACAATACAGAATTTTAGCTCTATTCTAAAGTATGTAAGACATATCAAATTCTACACTTCTGAAATAAATCCTCAGTATCAGTTGTAAAACATTTATGATATGGCTATGATCATCTATAGAATGCAGATCATAAAGATCTATGTGTGAATAAATATTTCTGACACAATGGGCTTGCAACCATAGCGATGGGTTAGGTCTAGCAGGCCAGCTGGGAAAGACAGGTGGGAAACAGGACAGTTCCACTCTGATCACCAACCTAAATCTCACCAGCTTCAAGGACACAGCTCCTCAGTGATGAGGATTCCTGAGCTAAGCTCACTGACAGGCTCTGGGAAGTTAGTGTCTTCTCTTGGGGACTGAGGGGGTTGCTCTGAGCTGACTCATGCAGAAGGAGCAGGATTCAGCCAGACAACAGGCACACTCTCTATTAGCTGACACAGAAAGCAGAAGTAAGACTCCTTTACTTCTCTCAACGATTTTCTGAGCAGCTTCATTCTCCAGCAGCCTTAAATTTGATCAAACAAAATCTGCATTTGGCACATTTCTCTCCTAATGCTCTGTACAGTTTGACCCGTGTCATTTTTCATTTCACACTGCAGCAAATCCTTTACAAAAATCAAACCTTGGCCTTCATTCCTTCCCTAGAAAATCTGAGGAAAGAATCACTCTGATCTTGCTTACTTTTCTCTCCACTCTCTCCCCAGGCTTTGAAATACTCCTTTGTTTCTTCTTCAATCACAGTCACATGCTGTTTAAACTGGGCAATATTTAGCCCAGTTTTGAGCATCTTCTTCTGTTCCAAAAATACCTAGAAGAACCAAGAGAGGAAAACCACCACATTAATAACACCATTAACAACTTATGATCATTTGTACTCTAAGAGCATACAGAAAGAAATCAGGACTGCAGGGCAGGTATTCAGATTTAAATAACAGAAAATATTCCAGTATTCATCTCCTGTTTGTTTTTTTCCCCAAGCAAAAGTTTGGTAACATCCAAGAAAAGAAAAAGGTTGGTAGCATCTGACCTTGTAGGTGTTGTTTTTTCTCTTTCAGTACCAAACCCAGAAAATAATGTTAATGTCTTTGCTAAACTCCATCCTTGGAGGCATTCAGGGTTGAAACATGGAATGCACTTTAGATACATAATCAGAAATGCAATCAGAGTCCCTGCAGAGTCTGGATTCAGTCTGTGCTCCTCCTTGTGTGGCCTACTTTCTTTCTCTCCCCCCAGAGCACGTGTCTTGTGTCATGAAGTACTGGGAGAAGTGTGGTCTAGAGATCCACCTTTCCTTGACAAGGACAGACAGAAGCAGGAAGCAAACTGTTCTTAGGAAAATGGGGAGCTTCACACCCTTCTCACCTCCTCCTCCTTATCTTTGCACACTCATAGCTAACATGCCTACAGGCAAAAAATCCCTTAATTGGATGAGAACACCATGACAGAAATGAAACTTTATCCCTCTTAAAGCTGTATCAGAAGGAAGATCTAAAGTTGCTTGAAAGGTAAAAGTAAACTGCAGTCAGTGGCACACTGTGAAGGAAGGGAAAAGATTCACTTACTAATTTTTGCTCTGTGGTGGGGTTTGCTTGGAGAACAAAACCCATCATCCAGACTGACAAATGGCCAGGAGGGTAAATAAAGCAACCTAAACAGGTTCAGTCTTGATTATCCAGCTGGGATAAATTACCACAACTACATAACCCCACCAACCCTCCTCACACACAGCCAAGAGCTCAGGGCTGCCCACACAGAACTGGAACCACGCTGCCCTGCTACTCAGATGTAAAATACACACCGCGTTGGGGACGTCGTAAGCAACTCCCTTGCCAAACACTGGGGTGGTTAAGCGAGAGTAGACATCCTCTGCATTCAGATCTTCATTTTTACTGTTGAAGAGGAGAGCAGCAGCATCACTACCCAGTAAGTATGTGAATGTCTTGCCAACCATAGTGAAACTGAATACGGGTCCGTACTAAAAGAGGGGGGAAAAAAACAACACCCAGTTTGTTTAACATCAGAAAGGAATGAATTTATATCTCTTCAGGTACAGGCTTCCACCAATCACTCTGCTCAGAAATCTCTAGAGGTTTAATAGAGACATGAACACTTTAAATCACATTTCAGTTCTGTTCTTGGTGTACTTGCTAGTGGGATCAAACACAGCAAACACACATCTTGCACACTTCAAAACCATTTAGTTTAAAAAATAAGTAAGTAAAAGAGCAATTACACTGCAAAAACCAGCAGGGATGTTACAACACATAAAGCCTCCAGCAATCTACAAACATCTCAAAAACTTCTGGATTTGGAGTTTTACACAAGATGAATGGAATAGCAATAGGAATAGGAATAGGAATAGGAATAGGAATAGGAATAGGAATAGGAATAGGAATAGGAATAGGAATAGGAATAGGAATAGGAATAGACCAGACCAGACCAGACCAGACCAGGTTGAAAGAGACCTTCAAGATCATCACGTCCAACCCATCAACCAATCCAACCCACCTAATCAACTAACCCATGGCACCAAGCACCCCATCAAGTCTCCTCCTGAACACCTCCAGTGATGGTGACTCCACCACCACCTTCTTGGAGGTGTTCAAGGACAGGCTGGATGAGGCCTTGAGCAAGCTGGGCTAGTGGGAGGTGTCCCTGCCCCATAGCAGGGGGTTGGAACTGGATGACCTTCAAGCTTCCTTCCAACCCAAACCATTCTGTCAATCTACGAATCTCTTCAGAGCAAATAATATTTTAAAGGTCATCTTCAACAAATATCCCACACTAAATTTGGCTTTCTCCAAAATAATCAAGCTATGATTTAAGTGGGGGGTGGCTGAATCCCCATCCCTGGTGGTGTTTCCAGGAGGCAGAGATGTGGTGCTGGAGGCCCATCCTTGGTAGAGGTAGAGAATGGGTGGACTGGATGATCTTAAAGGTCTTTTCTAAGCAAAACAATTCTGTGATTCTCTAATGTGAAACAGATCAGTAAATATCATTTCATGGGAATTAAGGGTCTCCTGCCTTTGCTCAGTTCTTTTGGGCTGTTATTGTATAGAACCAGTCCTTAAAATGCATCAAACTGCCTACAGTGAAGTCAGCTCCGTTCCAGCCCTGTCGCTGATTAGTCAGGAGTCAGGTTAAAACCTCCCAATGAAAACAAGAAATAATGGCATGGAAATGGCTTTTTAATTAACTTGCAATTCAGCTAGGAGCACAACTCAACAATACAGATCTATTTTTTAAACCTGAAACACAAAGAAGAACTCAAAAAACACTCTAACACCAACGTACACAAAAGAGAGCTGAAGACATCAGAGCCTTCTCTGCAGGCTCCAGTCCATATTCAAGGCAGGAAACAAGAACAAACTAATTGTAAACAGGTTCCAGGTAAGGAATTTAACAGATAGATATATTACATATTTTTTAGCACATGCTCAGCCAGTCATACCTTGTCATAAGCATTTTCCAGAAATTCAATGGGACTTTTTCCAAAGGCAACTGCATGTCCAAGGAAAGGGATGCTGGATGGAATATAAGGTGGGTATTTCTGAGGAGGAAAAAGGAAAGTAAATAAAGAATGAGAAGATTGGACTTGATGATCTCAGTGAGCCAACTTTAATGATTCTATGATTAATTTTCTTAAGAGACTAATAAAATCACATATATTTACAGAAAAGCTACACAGAGACTTAGAATGGAATAGAGCAAGTGCAGGGTCCTGCATCTGGGTCGAGGCAATCCCAGGCACAAATACAGGCTGGGCAGTAACTGGCTGGAAAGCAGCCCTGAGGAGAGAGACTTGGGGGTGCTGGTGGACAAAAAGCTCAACATGAGCTCTCAGTGTGCACTTGCAGCCCGCAAAGCCAATCAGATCCTGGGCTGCATCAGGAGAAGTGTGGCTAGCAGGTCGAGGGAGGTGATCCTCCCCCTCTACTCAGCCCTGCTGAGACCCCACCTGGAGTACTGTGTCCAGTTCTGGAGCCCCTATTACAAGAGGGATGTGGAGGTGCTGGAACGTGTCCAGAGAAGGGCCACAAGGATGATCAGAGGGCTGGAGCACCTCTCCTATGAGGACAGACTGAAGGAGCTGGGGCTGTTCAGTCTGCAGAAGAGAAGGCTCCGAGGTGACCTAATTGTGGCCTTCCAGGATCTGAAGGGGGCCTACAGGAAGGCTGGGGAAGGACTTCTCAGGATCTCAGGTAGTGATAGGACTAGGGGGAATGGAATGAAGCTGGAGGTGGGGAGATTCAGGCTAGATGTGAGGAGGAGGTTCTTCACCATGAGAGTGGTGAGACCCTGGAATGGGTTGTCCAGGGAGGTGGTCGAGGCCCCGTCCCTGGAGGTGTTTAAGAGCAGGCTGGATGAGGCTCTGGCCAGGCTGATCTAGTGTGAGGTGTCCCTGCCCATGGCAGGGGGGTTGGAACTAGATGATCCTTGTGGTCCCTTCCAACCCTGAATGAAACTATGAAACTATAAGAATGGAATTAACCAGGTTGGAAAAGACCTTCAGGATCAAGTCCAACCTATCACCCAACACTTCACACATTCTGTCCAAACTCTTTTGTGAAAAAGCCAACTGATTATTTTTAAGCTATATAAAACACATTTAAAGCCACTTTAAAAAGCAGCAATGGTTAAAATAAAATGAAGATGATTCAGATTCTCACTAACTTGCCTCTGAAAGCAAAGCAAAAAGATACTGCAAGTGGAAGGAATGCAGGCAGAAACAGTTACAGAGTTCCCCCAAAGCATCAGTCTCAGTTCAGAAACGGCCTTCATACACCTGAGACTTCCTTTAAGCTGCACTGATAAAACAGCATTGGGCATGCCCTTGCTTCTAGAAAACCAAAGCACCTCAGTGAGTGCAGGTGGACAAGCTGCCACAGCCAAGAAGGCCAATGGTCTCCTGGAGCGTACCAAGAGTGTGGCCAGCAGGTCGAGAGAGGTTTTCCTGCCCCTCTATTCTGCCCTGGTGAGAGCCACACCTGCAAGTATTGTGTCCAGTTCTGGACTCCCAGTTCAAGAAGGTAGAGGGAACTACTGGAGAGAGTCCAGTGCAGGATGATGAAGCTGCTGAGGGGCCTGGAGGAAAGGCTGAGAGCCCTGAGGCTGTTGAGCCTGGAGATGAGCAGCCTCAGAGGTGATCCGATCAGCGCTCCGCAAGAGCTAACAGGTGGGTGGGGAGCAAGAGGCTGGGGCTGGGCTCTTGTCAGCAATGCTCAGTGACAAGACGAGGGGCAACGGGCACAAACCGATACCCAGAAGGTAACCCAGGTTTCACTCCAACGTAAGGAAAAAGAAATCTTCACTTCGACGGTACCAGAGCCCTGCAGCTGGCTTCCCAGACAGGCGGCGGAGTCTCCTTCTCGGGAGATTCCACACCCGATTGTGGGCAACCCGCGCTAGCTGGTGGGTTGGCCTGGGTGCTCTCCAGAGGCCCCTTCCAAGCCCCTGCAGGCTGGGGCTGTGTGCCTCACGGCGGTACCACCCCGCTGGGCCCAGGCCAGAGAGCGTCCCCGGGAGCGCTGGGGAGCAGGCTGCGCGCTCGGCAGAACCTGCTCCCGCACACCTGGAATTTACTGCCCACTGCTCTGCTCTCCCCAGGAACGGCTTCCAGAGGCGACAGCACCGCTGCTCCTCCTCCTGTCTGTCCATCCGTCCGTCCGCACCCTGATGCCAGGACCCCGACTCCTCTTCCATCTCCCCCGCGCACTCTCCGTGGTAACCACCATTCTGTGGGGGCAACCACCCCTCTGGTGGCTCGCCCGGGCCCCACCGCCGGCGGGCTGAGACCCCACACATTCCCCCACGCCTACCCTCCGATCGGACGCGATGTGTCGCCGGTAGCCCAGCTGGAACAGGTAACCGAGGCTCAGTGCGAAGGCAGAGGCGGCCAGCAGCAGGGAGATGGGGTTTCCAATGGCCACCGGCTCCAGCAAGGACCCGCCGACCTCCATGAGGCTCAGCATCTCCCCAGCACCCACCGCTCTCCGGCGCAGAGCCCTCGGCGGGGCGTAGCGCCGCACGGCGCCGCGGGGCAGGGCCTGCAGCCGCCCCGCCCGGCTGCGCTGGGCTGATCTCTGCCCATCTGACGACTGCCGCCGCCGCAGCCAACCGGCGCCCGCCCTGCGCGGGGGTGACGGCGTCTGCCGGGCTGCGGCCGGCGCCATTGGGCGGGCGGGAGGCGGGGCGCCGGCCTCGGGCGGTGCTGGCGTCTGGCGCGGCCGGGCGGGGCGGAGGCGGGGAGAGCGGGTTGCGGAGCCTCGGAGCCGCTGGCCCGGGTTCCATCCCCGGGAATGTGAGCGCTGGCTCAGCGGTAAAGTGAAACAGGGGCAGGGATTGTCCCCATGCGCTCAGCACTGGGGAGGCCACACCTTGAGTCCTGCGTTCGTTTTTGGAGCCCTCACGCCAAGGGGCACAATGGGGCTGGAGCACGTCCAGAGGAGGGCAAGGAAGCTGGGGGAGGGTCTGGAGAACAGGGCTGGTGAGGAGCAGCTGAGGGACCTGGGGTTGTTTAGTTGGGAGAAGAGGAGGCTGAGGGGGAAGACCTCATTGTTCTCTACAGCTCCCTGCAGGGAGGTTGGAGCCAGGTGGGGGTTGGTCTCCCTAGTAACAAGTGATAGGATGAGAGGAAATGGCCTGAAGTTGCACCAGAAGTTGAGGTTGGACATTTGAAGAAACTTCACGACTGGAGGGGTTCTCACAGCCTGGCGCAGGCTGCCCAGGGAGGTGGCTGAGTGCCCATCCCTGGAGGTGGCTGAGTGCCCATCCCTGGAGGTGGCTGAGTGCCCATCCCTGGAAGTGGCTGAGTGCCCATCCCTGGAGGTGTTTCCCCGAGGCAGAGATGTGATGCCGAGTGCCACGGTTTAGCCCCAGCCTTGGCAGAGTTAGAGAAGGGTTGGACTGGACGAGCTTAAAGAGCTTTTCCAACTCAAACCATTCCATGATTCAGTGAAAACCAAGAAATGTGACTTGCTGCAAAGAATTTATTAATAAGAATGTAGGAGAAATAACTGCACAGTGATAAGGCATATTATTAATGGTATTCTTAAATATGCAACTAACAGACATTTTTTAACCTTTTTTTCCTCTAGGTTTCCTGACAAAGTGCTATGTAGAGAAGTGCAATTCTGACAACCACTGCCAGGTGATGATTAACCTGATTGTTGCATTATTTACTTTAAATAATATCTAACAGTTTAAATAATACCTCAGAGTTTTTTATGCCACGATGGCTAAGTGGGAAAAGTAGAGCTTGCTAAGCAGGGTACAAAAGGTAAGTCTTCAGTTCACTTTAACTGCTTATTACTACAATTTGTTGAACTGCACTTACTGGTAGCAAAGTATTAGTAAAGTTGTTACAAAAACAGCATTCATTTTTAACTTTCCTTTGAAAACTTAGAGGTGAGTGCTGAGTTGTTTTAATTGTTTTAAATCTTGCTCATAAAATGTCACACAGTGGTTTAGCATGCAGTTCACAGAAGAAATCATAGAATCATAGAATTGTTAGGGTTAGAAGGCACCTCAAGGATCATCTTGTTCCAACCCCCCTGCCATGGGCAGGGACGCCTCACACTAGATCACGTTGCTCAGAGCCACATCCAGCCTGGCCTTAAAACCTCCAGGGATGAGGCTTCTACCACCTCCCTGGGCAGCCTGTGCCAGTGTCTCACCAGCCTCATGGTGAAGAATCTCTTCCTAACATCCAATCTGAATCTCCCCATTTCTATTTTTGTTCCATTCCCCCTAGTCCTATCCTTACCTGATGCCTTAAAAAGTCCCTCCCCAGCTTTCCTTAAGCTACTGAGGCTCTGGCCAGCCTGATCTAGTGTGGGGTGTCCCTGCCCATGGCAGGGGGGTTGGAACTAGATGATCCTTGAGGCCCCTTCCAACCCTGAATGATACTATGATACTAGAAAGCCACGATAAGGTCTCATCAAGTGCACTTCAAACCCTGAAAATACAACCTGAAATGTTAAAGATTTACGTCATAGATACTACTTTGATGGACAAGGATATGTTTCAGACTGGAGGTAGGGTCTTGTCTGACACCTGGGCCCCAAACCTGTTGCTGCCAAGGGCAGGCAGAGAGCTTGCAAACTGCCTCTGATTTCCTTGCAATATCAATCTTCATTCCTACACTCTTTGTAGCCTCGAGAAACTGAAGTAGTCAGTTGTAAGATTAGTTTCACAGAAAGAGCTTAGTGCCTCCTACATAAGTTTTTGTTACTCATGTGTGTTGCAATCCAGAGTAGGATTTAGGCAGCTTTCTGAAGTCCTCTGAGTTAAGATTCATTTATAAATCTGTATCCCCACTCCTCTCCACATACTTATTTTATATAGCACAGCAAAAGAAAAAACCCATTCTGTTTTAAAGCCCAAGCATGCTAAGCATTTAATATGGCTTCTGAATGATTGAAAGTATTTCCCTTGTGGCATACTCCTGCAATATTTGAGAACAAATACAAAGTAGGAGCAAGTTAAGAGTAAATACAAAGCAAGCTATAATGTTTGGCAGAACCCACATAAAAAGAGTTTATCAAAGGTAGTAGCTCTAACTGCTCTTTTATGCCTACCTCTCAACATCATCTTAGATAGAAAGTGTGTCTACAAATCCTGTAACATACACAACCTCCTTGATGTCCCACAGAATGACAGGAAAGGTGAGGAGGTTAACTGAGACTTGTTTAATGGCACTGGTAGCCCCATAGTCCTCTGGGAACAAAAGCCTCCAGCTTTGTCCAGCTTGCTAAACCATTGACATTTCAGTAGCTTTACTTGTTAAGCTTGAGCCCTGTGATAGCTTAGAGATGAAAGACGAATCATAGAACTGTTAGGGTTGGAAGGGGCCTCAAGGATCATCTAGTTCCAACCCCTCTGCCATGGGCAGGGACACCTCACACTAGATCACATTGCTCAGAGCCACATCCAGCCTGGCCTTAAAAGCCTCCAGGGATGGGGCTTCTACCACCTCCCTGGGCGACCTGTTCCAGTGTCTCACCACCCTCATGGGGAAGAATTTCTTCCTAACATCCAATCTGAATCTCCCCATTCCTAGTTTTGCTCCATTCCCCCTAGTCCTATCATTACCTGACACTCGAATACTGTGTCCAGTTCTGGGCCCCTCAGTTTAGGAAGGATGTTGACTTGCTGGAACGTGTCCAGAGAAGGGCAACGAAGTTGGTGAGGGGCTTGGAACACAAGCCCTATGAAGAGATACTGAGGGAGCTGGGGTTGCTTAGCCTGGAGAAGAGGAGACCCAGGGGTGACCTTATTGCTCTCTACAACTACCTGAAGGGAGGTTGTAGACAGGCAGAGGTTGGTCTCTTCTCCCACGCAGCCAGTGCCAGAACAAGAGGACACAGTCTCAGGCTGCGCCAGGGGAGGTTTAGGTTGGATATTAGGAAGAAGTTCTACACAGAGAGAATGATTGCCCATTGGAATGGGCTGCCCAGGGAGGTGGTGGAGTCACCATCACTGGAGGTGTTCAGGAGGAGACTTGACAGGGTGCTTGGTGCCATGGGTTAGTTGTTTAGGTGGGTTGGATTGGTTGATGGGTTGGACACCATGATCTGGAAGGTCTCTTCCAACCTGGTCTGGTCTATTCTATTCTATTCTATCCTATCCTATCCCTAAAAAGTCCCTCCCCAGCTTTCTTGTAGCCCCCTTAAGATACTGGAAGGCCACAATAAGGTCTCCTCAGAGCCTTCTCTTCTCCAGACTGAACAGCCCCAAAATGTTTCTGACAATAATAGACTTGCTGTAGAGCTTGTTTAAAAAGAAAATAAAGGTGCAGAACTACAAGCTGACCTTTCTGTTGTGCAAAATTCACCTATGTGGAAGTCTTCTGTGATGGAGAAAGATACTATTTTTTTTTGCTTAGCCATCAGATGCTCTATTGGAGCCGTTGTTCATTTCCACCATTCCTTTCTTTCAGCAGGCATTAACTGGCAGAAAGATAAACAACTGCTGTCAGCTTTTCAGGACGCTGACACAATCAAGGAAATGACAGCTGCAAGTAGATTAAAATATTCAGCAAGAAGCTGCGTCTTGTAGGAATATAGAAAACCTGGAGTCTGATCAGCTAACAGAAAGTGTTTCTCAAAATATTCAATCATCTTCCTTACAAGATAAGTTCTCTTAATAGCTTGTAACTTAATTTCCCTTAATATGTGAGAATTAAAAGCAACTGCTGTCAAGTGTGCAAGATACTCAGAGCTGCTGTTTTGTCACCAGATGTGATAATGTGGCACGTTGCCACTGATAGGGAAGAGGGAACAAGAATTGTCCATCAAACATCCATACCTGGTCACAAGAGAAGGCTCCAGGGACACTTTAGAGCAGCCTTCCAGGATTTGACATGGGCTACAGGAGAGCTGGAGAGGGACTTTACAGAAGCATGGAGTGACAGGACAAGGGGTGGTGGCTCCAAACTGGAAGAAGCTGGATTGAGATGAAACACGAGGAAGCAGTTCTTGTCCACGAGGGTGGGAAGGCACTGGGGCAGGTTGCCCAGAGAAGCTTGTGGAGGCTCCACGCCTTGAAGTGTTGAAAGGCCAGGTTGGATGAGGCCTTGAGCAAGCTGGGCTAGTAGGAGGTGTTCCCTGTCCATGGCAGGGGACTTGGAATTGGATGACCTTGAAGGTCTCTTCCAACCCAAACCAGTTTATGATTCTATAAAGGATGAAAAATTATAGGACCATAGAATTGTCAGGGCTGGAAGTGACCTCAAAGATCACCTAGTTCCAAGCCCCCTGCCATGGGCAGGGACACAACACCCTACACTAGATCAGGTTGTTCAGAGCCCCATCCAGCCTGGCCTTAAAAACTTCCAACAATATCTGAACTCCACAGGCACAGAGAGGCTCAAATCCCAAAAGAGACTGAGGCAGCAAGCAGGTGCCTGTTTGAACTACAGAAATCTGAGCACAGACACCTAACCTCTGCAGAGCCTCATAGTTTTGTCTCTCTCAGAAGTACATTGGATCCATCAGGTATATTGTCAGACTCACCTGACAGTAAGTACATCACAATCCTGAAAACTAAGCATTCTTCCTCCTTTAAGGGTTCCACTCCAGTGAGGTATGGTAAGATCAGAAAGTGTCAGCCCCCAAAATAAATACTGGGGTTTTTCTAAGCAAAATAGAGGGGAATTCCTCTCTTCAGTGGAGCTTTCCTTCAGAATGAGACAAGCTTCTGCTTCTTCCCCTTCAATAGCATGAAACAGCCCCCACAAAGGAGTGCTGCAGTGCTCCCCCCCATAAAACAGACAGATCCTGACCAACATAAACCTTGGCTAGGCCCCACAAGATGAGAAGGCACAGGCACAGGTTAGAGCACACATCTTCAACAGGCCTTGCCTGTGGGGATGGTGGATGAGACCAACCTCTTTGAATCCACACCCTGCACTGCAGCTTATGTGAATTGGTCACAGCCATTTCACAAATGTAAAATAGATGAGTGTCTTCAGAACAAAAGATTGCAGCTCCTTGCCCCACCTCACTCCAGCCTTTCAGGTACTTGTAGGGAGCAGTGAGTCTCCCCTCAGCTACTGAAGTCCACAGTTAAACAGTTAGCTCAGTTAACTGCTCTAGTCAAAGGAGTTTATGCGTGCACCTGTGGGCAGCAGCAGCAGCACTATCAGAACCCCAAAGTCCAAATCACTCTGGCAAAAAGGAGTTTGTGGATTTATTACTGTGAGCAGATGTCAAAACACAAGTCAGAACAGATGTTTTTCACGTGTGTCTGCATTGCAGCATCCTCAATACACACTGAAGGTTAATGAGCAGGTATTGTATTTACTTCTAACAAACATACCAACTGCAACTGTGTGAGGGAAACACCCCAGCATTTCAACAACCTATTGTCCCCAAAATTCAGAACATAACACATTTCCAGCTTTATATCATATTATCATAGTATCATAGTATCATTCAGGGTTGGAAGGGACCACAAGGATCATCTAGTTCCAACCCCCCTGCCATGGGCAGGGACACCCCACACTAGATCAGGCTGGACAGAGCCTCATCCAGCCTGGTCTTACCAGCACTATTCTTCATTAACTGATACCCAAACAATCAAAAAACATTTAAGATGTTGAGGATTTTTGATTATTTCTCTCACCTTGTATTCATGAAGTAGGCTGTTTGTCCAGGGAGGAGCTTTACTTCTTAGCTTTGTGATTGGTACTGTAGGTCTAAGATTTTCTTCGCTAACAGGTCCACAAAGGATACTTTGAAGTATGTGTAATTGGTAACACAAGATCTGGTGCTGGCTTCTGAAGCTCCTCTCCAAGGATGGTGCCATGGAACCATGCCTACCATGGCTCTGACAAGCAGCACGTGCAGCTGGCAGGCACTTTGTTCTTCTCCCTTTGCAAGACTTGTTGGCCCCATTTGTGCCAGTTTCCATCTGCAGACCTGGTGCCGTGGGTTGAAGCTGTTAGGGGATTAAAAACTCATCCTGCTGAGCCAGGCACTGTTCCCTGGACACTTCAGATACAGCTCCAGGAGGAACCTGTCCACAGCTTGCGACAAATGCCTCAGAATGAGCATCATTGCTAAGGGCTCCAACCGAAATAGGGTGTGAGAGACATGGCACTGACCTTCGGAGCCTCCTGCCCAGTGCGGCAGCCACCAGAGGGGGGGGGGAGGAGAGGGGGGGGGGGGGAGGGCGCTGCAGCTGGTTGGGGGTGGCTGGGACATCCCCTCCTTCATTTCTCCAGCAGAGCTCCCCTTTTGGGAAAAGGGAGGTGTGTGTATGTATATAAAACTACTAGAGTTAAAATAAGGAGCTGCTGGCTGTGCAGTTTTCCTCATTTTGGCCTTTTTTCTTGGACTGAATAAAAAGGGGGTGGGGTGGGTTCTGGGTAGAGTGATGATGTCACATGGGAGGTTGATGATGCAGCAGAGGAGCAGGTGAGTGAGGGATGGGGGCAGCCCCTCAAACAGGGTGCTTGCAGCCCTAGATGCTTGAAATGCATGGAAATTCTTGGAGGGGATTGAAAAACATTTGAAACAGTTAAGTATGAGTGTGAGGCGTTCCAATAGACAAAAATATCTCATTTAATGTAGATATTGGAGAACTGTACTAATTTATAGGTGAAAAACACTTTGAAATTACTGCCCTGTAACTCTGTACTGACCACAGATAAGTGTGTAAGTAGATAAGACTACCCCTCAGCCTACATAGTCGAATGTCTGATTGTAAGTAAGTTTCTAAGCCGCCCATAAATGCTATTTCTAGCAAAGGTTTAAAACCTGGACCCTCCCCTCTACATATCTCTCTATCCCAGAGAGAGAAACCCTTTCAAAAGCCCCCACTTCTCCTTTTTCCCTGCCGCTTTGGGGCCGATTGTCCCTGCAGGCGCTGGGGGAGCCCTGCGCGTTGCTATGGTCGCGGCGCATGGGCTCCGGGGCCGCGCGCTCCTCCCTCTCACTGCTGCTGCCGTGTGGGTATGTTGTAAATCATTTTCTTGCAGTAGCTCACTTCTAAATCCGGTAATTGCAGACACTTGTGCAACTTCATGATAGGCTGGCAGGTATCTCAACTTTGAAAGTTAAAAGATGTTGAAAGATGTTGAGTTGCTGCACCGTCTCCAGAGAAGGGCAACCGCTGGGGAGGGGTTTGGAGCACAAGCCCTGTGAGGAGAGGCTGAGCGAGCTGGGGTTGCCTAGCCTGGAGGAGGCTCGGGGGTGACCTCATTGCAGTCTACAGCTACCCGAAGGGAGGCTGTAGACAGGTGAGGGTTGGTCTCTTCTCCCAGGCAACCAGCACCAGAACAAGAGGACACAGGCTCAAGCTGTGCCAGGGGAGGTTTGGGCTGGATGTCAGGAAGGAGTTCTTCACAGAAAGAGTGATTGGCCATTGGAATGTGCTGCCCGGGGAAGTGGTGGAGTCACCATCACTGGAGGTGTTTAGGAAGAGACTGGATGGGGCACTTGGTGCTATGGTTTGGTTGATTAGATGGTTTTGGTTGATAGGTTGGACTCAATGACCTCAAAGCTCTTTTCCAACCTGGTTAATTCCTATTCTATTCCACCCGCCGGAACCGTACCCACCCCCCGCAGCCAATCACATCCCAGCATTCTTGTCTCTCCAGCCAATCACAAGACGCTGTGTGGCGGCGCACCTCAGTGGCAGCCATGAGCACAGGGATGCCGACGACCCTCCGCAGCAGGGCTCGAAGGCAGAGCATCTTACGTATAAGAAAGCCAGAAAGCCCCTGAAGGTAGTTCAATAGATTTTTATTGCTTTTACCGACTTTCTGAAACGTTACAAAAGATAAGTTTTATTCTAGCAGTAATTAAACCACCGAGGGCCGTCTCTTTCACATTAAATACAAGTCTGAGAGTTGTGTTTTCTGTATAAATTGGATCATTGAGTTTACACTTGGAATAATGTTTGTCATTTGCCTCAGGTTTTGTGAAGTAAGAAAACATCACTGTAATTAGAAAAGCAGTCATAAAAAAAATTGGAGCCGGACAGCATGTAATCATATTTCAGTCAGCACTGAAACCAAACTAAGGTTGCATCAGCTAGAGGTGCTGAACCCTGGAAGACCCCTTTGCACTGCAGTATCAGCAAAAAAGAAAGAGAAATACTATAAATTATGCATTTTGCCACTAAAATCATTTAGAAAAGTAGTGATTTTCCAACTAATTACTTCATTATTCCAAATGTCAACCAATACACCAAATCCAATATGAAAGCGTGGAGTGTTTTTTTTTCTGATTAACTTCCAATGCCAACTACAAAGTCTTACAAGTTTTTCACTATGAAATGTTACAAAGTAAAATAAGATTTAAAATTGCTAAGCAATCTGCTTTATTTATTAGCACTACTTTTGCGTGGACTCAAAGCTGCGTGCCTCTAGTCTTATAAAAATCTGCTGTAAAACAAATTACTGTTGGTAGAAACAGTGTTTCACACATTTGAGCTGTACTTGGTAATTAATTTCACCTAGATGAGTAATGAAAACATTACTAATCGTAAGGCTAAAAGACAACTAAAATCACAGTGGTGTTCATCTAACAGCCTACACTGGTGAACCATGAACCATTTCTCTGGTGATGTACGGAACATAGGTACGGGACAACCCTTTAAAGCCACACAGGCTCCCACAGACGCTCCTTTGCTACAGGCAGACCTGACAGCCTGTCCAGCCCACCTGTGCCAAGGGCACAACTTAGGAAACTACTGAACAAAGACAGAGCTGCAGGCAAAGCGATCGGTAGCTTACAGGAGAACTTGCATTAAACGCAGAAAAAATGGCCAAGATGTTTGCTTGAAAAAAAAAAAAAAGACACCCAATGAAGGGCATCAAACTCTACCCTAATATGTTTCATGATGACAAACTTGGCAATCTGGAACATTTAACTGAATAACCATAAAGGGTATGTTACAGCTGCAAAATTGATCTGGGAAGAGATTAACTTGGGCGTACGCAAACAGAACGAGAAGCATGCCGTTGCTAATACACACGACAATACGGAGTTTTGCAGAGCATAATTTAAACACAAGATTGCATTTGAAGTGAACTACTTTAGATGATAATTTAAATGGAGTGGTCAAAATTAAGACCTACACTTTATGTAAACATTCATATTTATATAAATAAATTAGAAAGAGGAAAGAAGAAAGGAAGGAGAGAGGAAAAAAAGAAGAAAAATAGGAGGGACTTCCTGAGGTGGCTCTGCAGCCAGGCACACAGTAGCACTAAGCTCCGTTCTGGGAAAGCAAGACATCTAAAAGAAACCAAAAAAAAAGTGCAGGGCTGTTTTATTTTCCTCTAACTGTTGGAATGGAAATAGGTTGGCATAGCCTTTGCAGGGCTTAACCCCTATGGAAAAACAAAACAAAAACCACCACTAAAGGGAACAAAACCAAGCAATGAGGGTGCACAGCAGTTCTCACCGCTCTTGTGCGACCATTAAGGCAAAATGTCCATCTACACAGAGTAAGCTACAGCCTTCCTCACTTTAAACACTAATGCGTGATTTTGAAGAAGAGAAGGTGTACAATGAGCAGCCAATCACTTAACCATAGAACATCCATGGGGTTTATCCACTTGAGAGCAGATCCGTTTCCTATTCATATGGGGAAAGAAGTGCAAGCGTATCATGCCCCACTGACCAAGACCACTGGACGAAAGGTCACTGTAAACTACTTTGAAAGACATGGCATTTCTGGCATCAATTATGATTTCTACACAACTAAGAGTAAATAAATACTGTGATTAGACTTGGGGGGGGGGGGGGGGGACACACTTTGGTTTTGTTTCCTTTCAACTCTGCTAGAAAAATATCCACTTCCTGTAACACTGACCAAAACTTAAATCTTTCTGAAGTAGAAAGCCAGATACAAGGTGTGCCTGACTTCTGGTACCGAGGAGTTAAGAGAGTCTTACAGTAATTTTTTTGTGTCTTTGGAAATTTTTGCAGGACTGTGAACACGGAGTGTAAAACACAGCTGGGATACTGGGAGAAAAGTAATGCGTGTTGTGGATAGTGCTAGGTAAACTGCCCCAAATATCCTCCCCTCTTTGATTCAGCAAGAGCTACTTAGTAGTCAGTGACTGACATGAAGATGTGCAAATTTTGCAGATGGTTTTGGGAAACCATTTGCTATAGCTTCACTGTGTCTCAGTTTGACTAGAGGGAAAATACGGGTACTTTCGGAAAGACCACATACACAAGCTAAGGCACAAGCTACACGACTATCTAGCTAACAAGAAACAAACATCTGTATAGGTTATTACACAGTATTGGTCAAATTGGTAATACAGACCTCACTTTTTCTGACCTGGACTTTTGTTATGACAGTTTGGATACCATTATTCATCTTGCTGTACACTGTGACTTCCTTTCAATTAAACTGCCATCTTACGATACACTTAATGAGAACAGACCATGTAACTTAAATGCCATCTTAAAATTTCTATTCATTAAAGTTTCTATTCATTCCCACTGATTGCTTTATTTTTGTCTCCAAGCGACACCTGGCTGAAGAGCACCAAAACTCCACCTCAAGTGGTACTTCTCAGAGGAACTCTGCTCTTCCGCGGACCTTAAGAATCGTTATCACGTCGCTCGTGGCAAAGCTCCCGAATCTGCCAAAAGCAGAATTCAGCAGACAGCATATTCTCATTGAAAATGAGCACAGATTCTACTTAAAGCCATTGTAATACATTCAGAAAGGGCTAGTGGCGGTTCAGGATGTAAAGAGATCATTTTGGAGATTAAAGCCAAAAAGAAAAAATCAAGGTGTAAGGCAGAAATTATTTATCATGGAAACCGCAGGCAAGTGATGAAAGTTTTCTTTATACATAAAAGTCTCAGTATGTCAAATATTATAATACTAAACACTAGAAAATATAAGTACAAGAAACATACTGACTGCATCTTTGTCAGTTAGCACCCACCCCCTTTCCCTTCCCCCCCCCCACCCCCAAAATCCTATTTACTTTAATAAATGAATATTTACTTTTTCAGTTCAACTTGCACAGTAAAAATTTGTACGAATTAAAAATAAATAAAACCGTTTAAAAACAAGCTGGGGGTGCTATCATATATGCCCTTCACAATGGAACTCAGAACTGTACACACAAATACCACCAGCATAAAAATAATACTGATCATAAAGCTACTACAGAATTAAAAGCTACAGCTAATTGAATCAAATACAAAACACCAGAAGGTTAAAAATGAAGCAAGAAACAGGTTTGGATGAGAACATGAAATAACACCCCCCCAAAAAAAAAATGTCATAGAGCTGAGTAAATCAAGACTCAGCTCTGAGGAGTCTAAGAATTCATGAAAAGGGGGGGGGGAAAGAAGTTAAGTAAAGACAGGAACAAAAGAATTTACGAGTGCTAGTGGGGTAAGTATGTGTGACTTCCTATACACTGAACTGTTGTCTGTAAATCCAATTTACGTTGTGTAAACATGGAGTGTCCAGAATGGCAAATACTGGTTTGGGACTGTAACTACAATTACTGCATTCATCATGCTGTTAGACAGTAACATATTAAAAAGGTGGGGGGGGGAGGGGGGGATTAAAGGGAGAAAGAAAAAGTGGAGGTGGGGGTAGGAAATGTAGCAGAGCAGGTTAATTGTAAGGATTAGGTAACCACCTGATTTAGGGCTCTTAGCAAAACAAGAGAGACAGAATCCAGAGAACGCTAGCAACGTAGTAGAGACGTAAAACAGTAGTTCTGGTCAACAGCACATTAATATTTGTTCTATGAAATCACCAAAAGAAGCATACCCTGCAAAAAAATCAACCCCAAAATAAAAAGCAGTAATTGCCTGCATAGAAAACAAACTGCTGTAGCGTACATTAGAAACGGAGGTATTAAAAAATTGTAAGCAATGTGGACCAGTAATCACCAGCAAGAGCTGATGGAACCTTTGATGCACACATCAACTATTGAAAAAAAAATCTGCAGTCATTACTGTCTGCCTGTTTAAAAAATGAAAGTAAAATCTCCCATAAAATAAATAGCTGGAGCGTGATTCCCGCTCGTCTCGTTCGGCAGAAGAGTCTTCTCGTTACGCAAGCATCTCTACGGCGCTCTAAACAATGACAGAATTAAATACAGGTTGCTCCAGAGATGGGCAATCACACACTTCCAGGGTGTAACACCCTGGTGATATAGATACACACACACAAACAGACTCCATGCCCCTTGGTTCAGTCCTATAAAGAGGTCTCGGCATCCACGTATTTCACAACAGGCGTAGACTCCATATTTATTTTCACACTTTCTGTTTTTTCAGGGCTGTTTGAAAGCAAAGAGGAAAATGTAAGGTTGGGTTCGCTTCAGGAAAGGTTAACTTTCAAGCATGTTACACTTCACAGAGAACGCTGTGAGTCCTAACATAAGGATGTTTTTCTGATGAGGTATTTCTATGACACCCTAGTAATTCTTAAACACAGGAATAGCACAAGCTGAAAGAAAGGAATCATCTAAAGATCCATCTCTTCTTTAAATACCATTTCCAGTCCCTTCTTACTGATTCTGTTGATGTAAAAAAGCTTTGCAAAAACACCTCCTGAAAAATAAAAACCAAAACCCCACCCCCCACAAAAATGTAGTTTAAAATGCCCAAGAACAAGTAACAAGCAGTATCATTAATACTGCTTAGTTACTGTGCAAGGTAACAACTCTGTTCACAACACAACACTGGGAAAACATTCCAATCTTTCCAAGAGATTTGGGACTGAAACTACAATTATTGCATTCATAATGCTTTAAGGCAGTAACAAATTAGAAGGAAAAAAATCACTTCAAAACTTGTAACAACAGTAGAGGACAGCTCAGAATCTGCATAGGTGTTCATCTGTTCAAGTGGAAGACCCTGAAGACCATGGGCTGGCTGGCACCTGAACACCTGACACTGAACAGTGGCTTAACCAAGGACAGAAAGGAATGTCTTGAGGTAGTGACAGGGCAGGAGAAGAGAAATTGGAACAGTGTAAGAGAAGATTCTCCAAGAATGAATTTTAGAAGAGCTAATAGGCCTGTGGAGTTGATTTTTGAGGAGAAAACAACCAAAAGGTATTAGAAATTGATGCAAAGAGAACAAGTCCGAGAGTCCTTAGAGAATAAATGTGCCTGGACTCTGCAGAGTCTGTAAAATGTGACAGATGGTAGAGGAAGAAAGAAAAGGCAAATAAGGATCAGTTCAGGGGAAAAAAAAGTAGTCTAAAAAAAAATCAAGGAAGATTTTGGAGAAATACTGCTAACCCACAAAACATTATCTACAATACCAAAGCATATTGCTTGCTTCAAACTGCATCCTGTTTGAAACCAGTCAATCTGCAAAGAGCAGTGCCTACATAACCGCTTTCACCACAGCACTAAGCATCTGTCCACACTCTCAGAAGATGACTCTTACACAGAAAAACCTGAGAAGAACCCAGATGAACAATTTAACGCTTGACTGAGCAGTAGTGACATCACTAAATCTTTCCAAGTAGAAGAAATCTTTCCACTATAGACAAAAGGATAGGGAATACCTCAAAACAGCAACCATTTGAGTTAAGGCTGCCTTCTAGCATCTACCAGGTTCATGCAGTATCACATTGCCAGCCTGGCCTGCATCAGGAATAGTGTGGCCAGCAGGGTCTCAGTGCAGGGTCCCTGTACTCAGCACTTGTTAGGCCACACCTTGAGTCCTGTGTCCAGTTCTGAGCCCCTCAGTTTAGGAAAGATTTTGAGTTGCTGGAATGTGTCCAGAGAAGGGCAACAAAGCTGGGGAGGGGTTTGGAGCACAAGCCCTATGAGGAGAGGCTGAGGGAAGTGGGCTTGCTTAGCCTAGAGAGGAGGAGGCTCAGGGGAGACCTTATTGCTGTCTACAGCTACCTGAAGGGAGGTTGTAGCAAGGTGGAGCTTGGTCTCTTCCCCCAGGCAACCAGCACCAGAACAAGAGGACACAGTCTCAAGCTGCACCAGGGGAGATTTAGGCTGGATGTTAGGAAGTTCTTCATAGAAAGAGTGATTGGCCATTGGAATGGGCTGCCCAGGGAGGTGGTGGAGTCACCATCACTGGAGGTGTTTAGGAAGAGACTGGATGAGGCACTTGGTGCCATGGTCTAGTTGATTAGATGGTGTTGGGTGGTAAGTTGGACTTGATGATCTCGGAAGTCTTTTCCAACCTGGTTAATTCTATTCTATTGCCTCTAGAAAGTGCTGCTTTCTGGCACCAGTGCATTTTATTTTCCATTTGTATTTTTAGCAAGTTCCCTTACAAGATGCAATTTTTTAATGCAGTACTCTGAAACTGGGCATGTTACAGAATCAAAGGGAAATGTCTTCAAGCAAACTGTAAGAAACAGATGAAATACTGACTATGACCTACAGAAAGCACATAAACTAGTCAGAAGCTAGTGCTGCATGGAATTCTTTACTCATGTAACCCACTCAGGACACCAAAAAGCTCAAGATGAAGTTGTACTAACTTCTAATGGCTGGAAACCCGAATCTGAAACTGTTAATTGTCTTGGGAAGAGAAATATAGACAGAAGGTCTGTATCTCTTCCAGCCCTGTACACCCAGTGACTGTCAGGTAAGGTAGAGGCAGCATCCACAATTCTGTAACAGGTTTCTGAGAAAAGTAATTAAAATATGAGGATGTACTGACACACATCCTGTATGGTCTAAGTCTCTATGATCTCTGACAGTCTAGCTGATATGACAATTGGATTTAAAATATTGGAAGCATGTATTTGAACATTTTAAAGTGTTTAAACAATACAGGCTGAAGATTCACTGTAAATGGTGCCTGCACTAACAAAGCTCCTGAACTTTTCCTATTACAATACTTCCAAGTTCTCACACAGATTCACAGAATGCATTGGGCTGGAGGGGACCCTCAAAAGTCATCTTGTCCAACTACCCTGCAGTAAGCAAGGACACCTTCAACTAGATCAGGCTGCCCAGGGTGACACCAAGTCTGATCTTGAATCTCTCCAGGGACAGGACCTCAACCACATCTCTGGACAACCTGTTCCAGTATTTTGTTACTCTCATTGTAAAGAGCTTCTACCTTATGTCCAGCCTAAAATCTATCCTGTTCCAATTTCAAACCATTGCCCATCATGCTATTGCTACAAGCACTTCTGAACGCTCCTTCCACAGCTTTCCTGTAGTTCCTCTTCAGATACTGAAATGCAGCTACAAGGTTTTCCTGAAGCCTTCCTCCAATCTGAACAGCCCCAATTCTTTCATCCTGGCTTCACAGGCAAGGTGCTCTCCTTGTCTCCTTCACCCTTGGTTGACCTACTGTCTGGACAAAGCAAAAATGCATTTCCATTCCTAGTGTGGAGTAATGCACATGCTGAAAAACCTGATGGTACATGAGTGGCAGGTGTCCAGTCACTACTGCTGCTTCCATGAGCCAAGCTCAACACTACCCAGTAGCTTGCACAACTATATTAACACTCCCTCGCCATTGACACCTCCACCAAAACACAATTATTATTTTTTCCCCCCTCAAAATCTGACAATTTTGCATCCCTGAAACTTGCCTGCCTTTGACAGATTTGACTGAAAGGGATCACAGCAGTATGGGATAAGCTTAGGGTCTAGGCCTGAAAGGGATCACAGCAGTATGGGATAAGCTTAGGGTCTAGGCCTGTTCTCCCCTTTCCTACACTGTTAGGGAACACTCCACAGATACCAGTACCTATACCTTACAAGCTTTTAGGAGTTTGGGGATATTTCAGGTAAAAATTCAGCACTTTCTTCCTCTTGATAGATTCAGAGAGACAGAGAAGAAACTAGGATAGAATAGCAAAATGGTTCTCTGCATACAGACTTTCTTGTTGGATGGAGAGCTCACAGAGAAAGAAGCTCCTGGCCATGTCATCTTACAGGAAAGGTTCATAGCAACAAGGACTCCTAATCTGCCCCATACTTCACTCAAGTATATTTTATATCCAGTAAATACAACATTTGACCAAAGGTTCATTTTTGGAGATGAAAAATGAGCTGAGGAAAACCAAACCAACCAAGCCACAAAACCAGGGAATAAATCCTAGAGCAGCATAAAACAATAATGGAAGTGCTGGACTTCAGCTTTTTTATTCCCATTGTCATTTGTAATGTTCAAGATCAAACAATTCCCATGCTCATATGTACTCTAGTAAAGCTTTTAGAAACCCTAAACCCACCAGAGCAGCACACAATTGTATTAAGCAAATAAATGTATCATAATTTAAGGCTACTCTCTAATAAAATAATTCAAACTCCTTACTCAAACTGAAGTTTAACTTAGGAGCAAAAATCAAATCCAAGTTCAAAAGTCAGTGCAGATTTAGAAACCCTTGTATGCTCATTTCTTGGATCTATTTCAAGAAATACAAGTACAGTTACCAGCTGCTGAACACAAGATCAGAGTTAGGAAATGCATGATTAATTATAGCTACCTCAGGTTAGCTCTGGTTACTTTGGCATTCTCAGTATTCATGGCAAGAGCCTTCCACTGTGCAGTTTTGGCCATTTCATCTGATATGTTTACAATTGAGGGATCAACACTAAAGAACAAACATACTTTCTGGTTAGTATACAATACCTTGCAACAGCATTATACTTACTCTCACTCATCATTTACATCAGTTGTGCCTTCCTTCAATATTTACACAGCCACAAGACAAATTCATCTCTTAAAAACACATTTCACCAAAAACTTGACAATTTAACCAGAGCTGCCTTCATCACATAGCATTTTAAAACAGTTTTTCCCACACAGGTAGCACTAAGACATCAAGAATACTTGAGAGGGGTCCATCTCATTTCTACATTACTTGCAACTTCAGGGAATTATTTTGCATCCTCAAAAGCACTTAAACCAAATCACTTCTCTGGCAAGGCTTCCATAAATCAGAATTATCCTAAGTAGTTTCTAGGAAATAATCAAGGGCAAAAAGCACATTGTTAACAAAACATTGGAACTGGTAACTGGAAGTTCCAATTGTCCAACTGTTCAGGAGGATACTTGATGGGGTGCTTGGTGCCATGGGTTAGTTGTTTAGGTGGGTTGGATTGGCTGAAGGGTTGGACGCGATGATCTTGAAGGTCTCTTCCAACCTGGTTTGGTTTATTCTAAATTGGTCTAGGCAGTTTTCCTGTTAATTTCTCTCCTGCAGAGCCTTAAGAGTAATTTCTCAGGTTTCAGGTTGGTTTCTTTCTTTGGGTTTTGTTTGTTTGTAGTTTTTTTGTTTTGTTTTGGTGTGGTTTTTTTACCCCTCTTCCCCCAAATCCTGAAAGAGGGAAGTTTACCCTCACTGACAGTAACCTTTCAAAACCTATTTCCCATTTTGGGCTCCACACATTTATATGTACAGCAGACTTAGGTATTGCTGTCTACAACTACCTGAAGGGAGGTTGTAGCCAGGTGGGGGTTGGTCTCTTCTCCCAGGCAACCAGCACCAGTACAGGAGGACACAGTCTCAAGCTGTGCCAGGGGAGGTTTAGGGTGGATGTTAGGAAGAAATTCTCCACAGAAAGAGAAACTGGCCATTGGAATGTACTGCCCAGGGAGGTGGTGGAGTCACCATCACTGGAGGTGTTTTTAGGGAGAGACTTGATGAGGCGCTTGGTGCCATGGGTGAGTTGATTAGATAGCACTGGATGATAGGCTGGACTTGAGCTCAAAGGTCTCTTCCAACCTGCTTAATTCTATTTATAGATGTGTTTTCTGTTCTGTTCCTTACTTAAGCTTAAGAATCTACCACAAGCTATCTGTAAGAGCTCTTAAAATGGCTTAAAATAGAAATCTTTTGAAGGCATTTTTCCTCAGGAATCCCAAGAAAAAAGGCAGTGAAATATATAGGACGTAGAGTAGATGAATTCATAGTTCCATCTGTGAGAGCCATAAGCACTTTACCTGTTGTTTTTTACATCTTCAGCATTTAGAATTTTATTTGAATTGCTGAAGTCTGATTAACTCTGCTCTTAGAGTAGTCACTAGCACTCAGTAATAATAATACCTAATTCAAAAGCCTGCCAGTTCCCAGCTTAGAACAGGGTAGGCCTTACACTACTGTAGCTCCATAAGTCAATTTTTAACCTAACAATAATTAGTATTAGAGAGGCAAAAAAACCCTGTCAAGCTATTTGTCTGTCATATCTATTGAGTCACTTGAACACTTGTAGAATATCTAAAAATAATCAAATAACTGCACACTTATGACTTTTCCTGAAGAATCCCAGTGGCTGGTAAGCACATGGCTCAACTGATGTGATTAGTTGCTTAATACTCAGTATTTCATGCACAGCAACACAAAAGTATTCCAGGAAAACTGACCAAAGAAGCTTCTTCACCTTGAGTACTTCTGGTCGAAATTGAGTCATCTGATCTGTTCAGGATGGTCATGTAAATTTGTAATTAAGATTCAGCTTTAAAGAACAATGCAACATGAAAATGCTACTACAGCACTATCAGATATACCTCCATACTTCCTAATCGTGGCTGAGTTACAAGCTTGGGGGGGGAAGTAATTCACAACTTAATATACAGCAAATTACAGCACATGATGCAAAAACTCTTTAAAGACCACCACCACCACTTTATTATACCTGTATTTTAGGTTTTTAACAGGAAAATCCAAATTTGCTTCTCCATATGCAAGATGCACACTTTCATTGTCCCCTGTTCGAAGCATTCTCTCTGCTTCCTGTAAATCGCAAGTAAAAGGTTTGTAAAATTACTCCTGCAATAAAAACTGAAGAAGCTTCTTGCCATAACAAGTTTAAGATCTCATTTTCTTAGAAGTATTTTATCCAGGCAGGGTGGATGAGGGTGTGGGAAGAAGAGTGTTGTGAGTTTTGTAAGGAATTCAGCTGGATAGTGTAGAGTTAGGCAAGACTTTTATGGAGAAGCCATACAAGATACATTGCTTTGGTTTTGGTAGCTAGCAGTCAGTGTTAACTACAGCTCTGCAAACACACAAGCAGCATGTTCCACATATGATGAACAATTTATTAATTAGTGCAAAGGTCCCTACTCCACTGCTTTTATCTCCCTCTCCCTACTCTCTCATCCTAATCTAATGAAAGACAAAGGCAACTACAATTTGTGCTGAAAGCTGCTTCTTTCCACTTTGCTTGCTAATGTTAGTCACAACTGAGAGCTGCAGCTCATACTAGTACTACTGAAACAGTGACTTAACTTAAACACCACTAGTAGTTCCTCTATCATTAAATCTCCTTAGTAAAGAACTTAAAAATGCATTTGGTATACTAAGTATTTGGTATACTAAGTTCATATTCTCAGGTCACAAAGTCTCCTTGACTATTTTCTAGTCATTTACAACATGCTTAGTTTGATTTATTATTTTTTTCCCCACACTTACTGCTTTCTCCTTTTTCTTTTTGTCATCTTCTTTCTTCTTTTTGCTCTCTGGCATAAGATCATCAAGCCAGCTAAGCTCCCTTTTGGTGAAGCACAAATCCATGAGCTTTCGAATGAACACTAATGCTAGAACCTTAAAGGGAACCACAAATGGAATCATTTGTATTAAACTACTTCAGTGAACAAAAACGTGCACACACTTTTCAGCACATTCAGAATCATTAACTGAAGCCCCTTTTTTTTGTTCTAGTTTTATCCTACCACAAAGTTACATGAATTCCACTGTCAGTAGCTATTCACAACTGAATTGCTCATTTCCAGGAAATGGAAAAGTCCTTCTGTTTCAAAACTGAACTTGTACTAAAGGTTCTTTCATTTCTTTCCCACCCCCTTCTCATGGCAGCAAAACATGTTCCAAAGAGATCCTGGATGATGCACGTATTCTTGGAAAGCTATTAACTTGCCAAACTGAAAACTTACCATCATAGGGAAGACAACAGCAGCTGCAGAGGCTTTAATCACCCAGAGTAGAACTAGACAAGTGAGCTGAACAACTGTAAAGATATGGACCTTCCAAAGTGGCACATAACGTAGATAAATCAGGTCAGGCTGATGTTTGGCAGGCATTCCAAATAGTTTTATACGGTCAAAAAACTGCATTGGAAGATAAAAATCATCCTTCAGTTAATTATTTTCTTCTGGAAGGAACTAAACATTTTTAGGGGACTCCAGAAACTTAAGTTCATCCCAAATAAAATACTAATTAAGGACACCAAGCATTCAGTGGGGTGGGGTCAGAAAATGCGTTGCTCAGCACTGAAAGCTAAATGTAAAAGAAACGAGTGAAGCACAGCATGGTAAGAACAAATATCCCAACATGGCACTCAGAAAATCATCTTACATACTCTTCAAACAACATAGGCTAAATTTATTGCTGGTCACAAAGTAATGTGTTACAGTTTTGTCCTTCCTTTATTGTTGAACAAAAGCAATAAAAATACTTTACCTGAATGCCTTTTAATGAAGATACTCCCATGTAAAGAAAGACACCATACAAAACTGGCATTGGAATAAACTGAGGAGGAAAACACACCCACACAGTTACTTCTGGAATACATATGGCATAATACAGCAGCCAATATTAGTGAAAGATATGGATCAAGGTTTTCTTGGTTTGTCTTTTTACTATGTTTTACTTACTTACTTATGTTTTACTTCACTATGTTTTACTTATCTATAAAAGCTGAAGTTAATCATAGAAGATATATGTATCACAAACCAGCAAAGAATTCTAGAACTAATAAAGCTATCAGCAGGATAACAAAACAGTAGTTCAGTCTTGACTGCCCAGTCATTCCATTTTCTAGGCTGCAATCAAGATTTCAGTTACTGATAACTACTGTGCTTTATGTTGCTATTTGCCAGGAACTTCATTGAGACCATCCATATATGGAATAAAAGCACAGCAACATACAGGTGTAAGGCTTTTGCACAACAGCCATTCACACTGAAAAACATTTCATAAAGACCAAATAGTAATCATTCTGTTCCTATTCCCCTTGGTTCCATTAAAAAAAACAAATAAAGGAAGCATTAGTTTCTAAGAATCAGTTGCTTCAGCAATCAGTACCTTTACCTTCTCTTTTTAGCAACAACAATCTATTTCAATATTTCTGGTTCTGATCATCTGTACTACACAGCTGAGCTCCTGGTAGCTTTTCAACCAGAGATTATCAAATGTGAACACTCACTTTTAATGACTGCTACTGCCTTATTGTCTCCAAGCCTTTACATTCTTTAACACATACCAAAGGTTGACTAATAAAATAGTTAACATCTGTAATAGACAGCTCTAGTTATGAATAGAATAGACCAGGTTGGAAGAGACCTTCAAGATCATCACGTCCAACCCATCATCCAACATTACCTAATCAACTAAGCCATGCAACCAAACACCCCAACATAGTTTCATAGTTTCATTCAGGGTTGGAAGGGACCACAAGGATCATCTAGTTCCAACGGCCCTGCCATGGGCAGGGACACCCCACACTAGATCAGCCTGGCCAGAGCCTCAGCCAGCCTGCTCTTAAACACCCCCAGGGATGGGGCCTCGACCACCTCCCTGGACAACCCATTCCAGGGTCTCACCACTCTCATGGTGAAGAACTTCCTCCTCACATCTAGCCTGAATCTCCCCACCTCCAGCTTCATTCCATTCCCCCTAGTCCTATCACTACCTGAGATCCTGACAAGTCCTTCCCCAGCCTTCCTGTAGGCCCCCTTCAGATACTGGAAGGCCACAATTAGGTCACCTGGGAGCCTTCTCTTCTGCAGACTGAACAGCCCCAACTCCTTCAGTCTGTCCTCATAGGAGAGGTGCTCCAGCCCTCTGATCATCCTTGCGGCCCTTCTCTGGACACGTTCCAGCACCTCCACATCCCTCTTGTAATAGGGGCTCCAGAACTGGACACAGTACTCCAGGTGGGGTCTCACCAGGGCTGAGTAGAGGGGGAGGATCACCTCCCTCGACCTGCTAGCCACACTTCTCCTGATGCAGCCCAGGATCTGATTGGCCTTGCGGGCTGCAAGTGCACATTGAGAGCTCATGTTGAGCTTTTTGTCCACCAGCACCCCCAAGTCTCTCTCCTCAGGGCTACTCCTAGAGGAACTAAACACCTCCAATGATGGCGACACCACCACCTCCCTGGGCAGCCTATTCCAACGGGCAATCACACTCTCTGTGAAGAATTTCTTCCTAACATCCAGCCTAAACTGACTAACGACTACACTCGTGTGTTCACAGGTTTATTTCTTCCCATTATATAAACTTGCAGAAGTTACTTGTCGGTTAATGACTAATTACAACATTCTTTAAAGGTATTAGCAATTATGCAAGTTATGGCACATCTACTGTGTTGAGAGGGGGGAAAAAAAAGCTTTTTCATTGCTTAACTACTGGATTTGAAACCACAAAGCAGAAGTTGAATGGATTTTACCCAGATCTGAGCAAAAAGGTCAATAGACTGATTCGGTTTATTCCCATAAAGTCTTGGGAAGAGCACTATAGATAAAAATTAAGAGATTGTTTAAAATAGAGGCCACAATATAACCTGCAAAAATCTCTGTTGCCTAATGATGATGAAGATAATCTTGAAACATGAAAGGCAATTTAATAAGGTGTCACTTCTGATGATCATTTTTTAAACCAAGTGTTCCTGTTTCTTCTGTTATATTGTATTACTTCTGCTCAAGTAACTTCACATCTTTATTGCACTCCTTTCTCCTTTTGTCCACTTACTTAAGAACTACATGAGAACTATTTTAGGTAACACAGATTGGATGAACTAAAAACAAGCTGGCAAAAAATGCAGGTAACATGGACAAAGGTTGCTTTCTTCACTACTACTCGACCTTTCTAGCATGCTCAGATTTCATTTTCCTACATCTCTCCCCATCATTTCTATTCATCTAACACATTGTTAAAGAGAAGTAGTTTGAGAATGAGGCCAGACATATTTTATTTAACAGGACTTCCTAACTTTATGAAATGCTAGATTACAGTGTCAAAATCAAAGGCACAAAGAAAACAAATACTGGGGGGGCGGGGGGAAAAGGTTTACCTTTAACACTGAGGTCATGAACACTGACAGCCCCATTAGGACAAAAATCATCAATCCTGTCACACGCTGCTCCCGAATTCCCAGAAATTTTGGTTGCTCTCCTGGTGCTGAGCATTCAGATTCAACTTTAAGGCTGTTAACATGACTTATAGACAGGACAGTTGCAGCAACGAACCACGGCAACCCCATGATAGAACATATCCCCAACATGACACCAACCATGAGCAGATCAAGATGATAACCACAGCCTTTCTGAAAAATCAAGCAAAGAAATCATTTGTTACGCTTTTATGGTCTCATATTTGTAACTTGGCTGGTACATAACAGTCAGGTAATTTGAGAGTGTCCACAAAACTGTATTGTTCTTTATTCAGTTGATACACACATTTATTTAGTAGCTGTTGGCAGCGTTTCACAAACTTGCAGAACGACTCCAATTTCATATAAATTTGGCTTACACGACATTAAGAGTTTTGGAAACAGTGACTTTTACCTTCAGTTTATGCTCCTTCCTGTTTATAATAACAGCTGTTATTTGTTGATCCATGAAAATGAGAATGGTACAGAGTAAAGCAGGGATAGCAGCTACCAAGAGCGTCCACCAGGGGTTGGGTCCAAGAGGATCTATGAACCATCCTCTGTCTTTTCGAGTGGGCTGAAAAAAACAAAGGCATGCCAGAAAAAGGTAAAGTTAACTAAGGTAAAACTCATTTTGTTGCTAAAAGCAGCTGCAATGACCCAATTAACAGTCTTGTATGTATTTACTTAAGACTTTTTTTTCTAGCAGCTTTGACCAAAAGACTTATTTAGCTGTAACATGCAAATAAGATATTTATGTAAGTAAAGTTAAAATAAATACATTCCTTCATTCCTGCACTTTTGCACAGAAGAATGTTTCCTTTTCAGTGGTATTATGATATAAAGCAAAGTTTCTTCTGTCAGATGAGACATACATCCAAAACAGAAAAGGGGGATTACTTCATCAACCACATTGTAAGTAAGAAAAAGATGTATTTGTTTCTGTGTAAGTCCATCGTTGTACTGTTCATGAACTTGCAAGCATGAAGAAAAGTTACATTTTTTAAAAGGCTTGGGGGATTTTTTTCTTACTTCAAATTTCTCTGGAACGTGAAGCTTAGGAGAAGGTACTCCCACGAGATAGTCAATTAAAACCATAATTACTATGGTCAGAAATACTGCAAAGTCGCTGATGGTAGAACGCACCTATAAAGAGAAGACTTGGGTTCAATCTTCCTTTTTCCATCATTATGATTTGTATGTATAGAAAGTTTTTTCCTCTATGAATAACAAAGTCTATTTACATTATACTACAACACTGAACAATATATTCAGACAGAGTATATACATATTTAGAATAGAATTAACCAGGCTGGAAAAGACCTTCAAGATCCTCAAGTCCAACCTATCATCCAACACCATCTAATCAACCAAACCATGGCACCAAGTGCCCCATCCAGTCTTCCTAAACACCTACAGTGCTGGTAACTCCACCACCTCCCTGGGCAGCCCATTCCAATGGCCAATCACTCTTTCTATGAAGAACTTCTTCCTAACATCCAGCCTAAACCTCCCTTAGTGCAGCTTGAGACTGTGGCCTCTTGTTCTGGTGCTGACCGCCCAGGAGATGAAGCCTGGGAAAAGAGACCAACCCCCACCTGGCTACAACCTCCCTTCAGGTAGTTGTAGACAGTAATAAAGTCTCCCCTGAGCCTCCTCCTCTCCAGACTAAGCAACCCCAGCTCCCTCAGCCTCTCCTCATAGGGCTTGTGCTCCAAACCCCTCCCCAGCTTTGTCGCCTTTCTCTGGACACGTTCCAGCAACTCGGCATCTTTCAACATCTTCCAACTTTCAAAGTTAAGATATCTGCCAGCATATCATGAAGTTGCATAAGTTTCTGCAATTATCTCATTTAGAAGTGAGCTACTGCAAGAAGAAAATTATTTAAAAATAACTCATTCCTCATCCTCCTGTCCCCTCAATCCTACCAGGAAGCTGTGCCTCTTGTAGCTTAATTCAGTAACATCACTGAATCGCTCTGAAATCGATATTCATGCATTTGATGTTTCAATGTATAGGAGGAGGAGAATTTACAAGAGTCAGGTGGTCAAATGTGACTTTATTCCTCTCCAGATCCAATGGTGTTTGGGCCCTGGACTGTGCTGAAATGCTTTTTGTGATGTAGGACTGTTCAAGAAATGGAATTGACTGCCCTCTCATTGACTTTTTTTTTGTGATGCCGAGGGCCATGGTTTAGCAGCAGATTTGATAGTATTAGGTTGACAGCTGGAATCAATGATTTTAAAGGTCTTTTTCAGCCTAAGCGATTCTGTGATGGTAGACATGAGCTGATGTCATTAAAAACAACAGAAAAAATTAACTGCTTTATTTCAGCTAGCAGAAATGAGTTGTGTAAATCAGTTCAAGGATAATCACTGTATTAGAAACAGCAATCCCTCGAGGAACCACTCTGAACCTTTCACACATCAGCAGCATGGAGAAAGCAATCAATTGTTCTGCACAGCTAGCTGAGGGACTCAGCAGCAGTATGCTCTCTAAATGACACCTGGCAATACCCATTAATATAGGGAGACAAACTGCTTGGGGCCTCTACTGTTTTAGAGTATCTTGCAACTATAGAAAAGCAGAGAGTAAGCACTGAAGTGTTGTACAGCAAATTTCTTTCCTCTA
Organism: Melanerpes formicivorus; assembly: GCF_026170545.1. Classification (NCBI taxonomy): domain Eukaryota; kingdom Metazoa; phylum Chordata; class Aves; order Piciformes; family Picidae; genus Melanerpes; species Melanerpes formicivorus. The sequence goes on from NW_027142376.1 coordinate 10,112,806, forward strand.
CAGTCTGGTTTGGTTTTTCTAATTATTAGCTCATCTTCTGGTTTTAATTTCTTTTCCTGTTTTCAAAGAAATCTCTCAATACAAAGTTCTGAAATAGTTAAATAGGAAATTCAACTCCAATAAGTTATACTAATGTATTTATCACAAGACAATAATAGTTTCTAATCAGAATTACCTTAGTTGGGAAATAGCGTTTGGTCTTGAATTGTTTAAAGAAAGAGGAGAGGAAAAATGTTGTAAAGAATAATATCACAGACCAGAAGAGAACATCTGGAATATATGGTCCATGGTGGCCACAAGCTGACCCACGAAACACACCATGATATTCTAAACATTCCTGCAAAGAGAAAAAAACCTTCTTACATGTCTAGGTTCTATTAATTTCTTACATTCAACCTAACGTAGCTTTTTTATATCAAACATTTGAAAACTTTCACAATACCAAAAGTAGGTTTTTTTTTCCTTCATCACCACCTCCTCCTAAAACAACAATGTGTGCTGTGTATTCCAGAAGAGCCACAGCAGCCATCACTGACAATTTCAGGATGCTGAAAACCACCCAAGATGACAAAACTTCTTTACCTCCACCTCATTTCTATCCTATGTCTCAAAGCAACATAAAACTCTCCATATAAAGACTAAGGACTAAACCCAGGAAAAGCAGGCTATCCACCATCAACTCTCAAGCTAACAAACATTAAAAAGGATGTCCTCAGTTTCTCCCACCCCTTTATTCTAAATTTTGTTTTCTCCCAAATCTTTCACAGTGCCAGGGTATGCAAAGCATCTGTAGGCATTTGCATTAAGGCAACTGAATCCCACCCAAGGAATTGCTAATCAGCAAAAAAAGCCTGCAGTGTCACTTCCACTTTCCTCCTCTTCATCTACCCACAAAATTCATATTCTTATGAAAAATACAGTTCAGAAGGTAATGCTTCCAAGCCTATTCCTTCAAATAGCTCCTGCCCTTTTAACCATTAATTTTCTAATTAATTGTTTTTTCTTCCTATCACTTTTCAGGTAGTTTCTTTGTTGCAGTTTTATACTAATGTCTAACTAATGAAGTGTCTTTGCTAACACATTTTAACTGCAGACTACAACTTCACATCATCCTAAAAACACGAAGGAAGTCATCTCCATTCATTCACTTCATCATGTTTGTATGTGAAAGAAGATTGTTCTGTCTGCCAGGATTGAAGTGGCTACCTCAAGCAGACATTTATGATACTAGCATTTACTACTACAGACTCACTCATCCAAGCACTACGATTGTTTTAGCATGACAAGAGGAATAAAAGACTTCAAAAAAGACAGTTTTAAAGAAAGTTCCAGGTTCAATTCAAGAAAGAAAACTAATTAAAAATATTAATTAAGACCAGTACTGTCTGGGTGCTTCTTTTTCCACACATACAGCACACACAACCCTATCTATGTACATATACACACATAGCTTTTCGATACTCACAGAAACTGTGAGGTTACTCCAAGCTATACTTTCCACAGACTTATTTTTACTCTTCCACACTTGCAATGTTTCATTGCTGGGTTTTTCAGGCGCAGAACACACACATCTGAAGGGAAGAGGAAAAAAACAAGTTGTAAGAGGTATGTGCCAAATTCAGCGAACTGCAGTTACTGCAAACATTCTGGAGAGTTTAAACCAAGTTTGGCCCCACCATCTGTGACAGAAGCAAGGTGCAAGATGACTCCTTACAGATGGAGGAGTCAAGCAAGATGCTTGTTTTACACCCTATTCCCCACTGGGGGAAGAGATGAAAAAAATGAGAAAGAGGGAAAAACAAGTAAATTGTAAAAGTTCAGCTCTCACACAGCTTTGCAACAGGAATTAACAAAAACCAAACAAAATTAAACACAGGGCAAAACAAAGCTGAGGCCTGTGGCATGTCTTGAAAGACATGTGACACCTCCCAAAACTAAACCAAGGAAATGCCACACCTTCCTGTCTCCGCTCCACACCCTCCTCTCTCCACTCAGTGTCCTGCCTATGCTGCTCTAGCAAAACACAGTTCAGGTGGCAAGGGTCAGAAGACCTACAGATCTACAGTACAGCTTCTGCCCAATCAGTGAATTTAGCATGCTCACAGAACAGTCCAGTGAGGTCCCAGAGCCACTAAAAGAGAAGGATTAGCAGCTAGGAAAGGGAGAAATTAGGAAGTGAGTGTACTCTCATGTCCCACTCCTGGCAACACAGCCTGGTCTTACCAGCTGTTCAAGACAGGAAAGTGAATGTAAATTCCATGTGTGAATGGAATACAAGAAGCAGCCTGAGAGTGTTTGCCCAAAATTTGTCACGTTGTAGAGGAAGATGGCAACCACAGCTGGATTAAATAGGAACAAAAAGACTTCTGGAGAAAAAACAAAAAAAAAAAAGAAAAAAAAGGGAAAAAAAACAAAGAATCAGGTGATGAACAAAAGAAAAGATGTGACTGACTGTAGCCATATCTAATAGAAGACAATTTAAAGATGTGTAGGTTCCTACTACTATTTCTGGAGCGTCTCACACTGTGGTTTAATTGCTGTATTACTAATGCTGCAGAGACAGCACAGTTGTGTCCTGCTGCTGAATCTATAGCTTTCCTTTTGATTTGGTTTAAAACTATGTGAAATGAGCAGTTTCTCTCAACAGCAGTTAGCAGGGCCTCCTCCTCCTGGTAGGTGTGAGCTGGTAACTCAATTCCTCCTATTTCCACAGGGAGCACCAAGGAGAAAGCAGCATTTTAAGTATATCATAAAAAATGTTAAAATATTACATGTTGGGCCTCATGGTATAGAAAGTACTCAATGCTAGTTTCACCATATGAACAAATTCATTTAATGAAGAAGTGGTACAGCAACACAATCTGAGAGCTGTACTGAGTTTGAGTGGCAAGGTTTTTGTAGCTGGAGGGCTATAGGGGTGGACTTATGGAGAGAAGAACTCATACTGGAGCAACCTGGCTGGCAGGACCTGGGACACCATGCGAATCCACGCTGGAGCAGTCTGCTCCTGAAGGACTGCACTCCACCCATGCTGGAGCAGTTTAAAAAGAACTGCAGCCCAAGGGAAGGATTCACACTGGAAATGCTTGTGGAGAACTTTCTTCCTTGTGAGACAACCCATGCTGGAGCAAGGGAAGAGTGTGAGGAGGAAGGAACAGGAGAGACAGCATGTGATGAACTCACTGCAACTCCCCATACCCCTGTGCTGTTCAGGGGGAGGAGACAGAGAAACTGAGAAAAAAAATGAACCAAGGAAGAAGAAAGGGGTTTAGGGAAGGTGTTTTGGTGTTTATTTTCTAGTTTGTATTAACCCCATTCTGATCTGATTAGTAATAAATTAAAGTAATCCCTCCAAGTTGAGTCTGTTTTGCCTATGATGGCAATTGCTAAGTGATCTCCCTGTCCTTATCTCAATCCATGAGCCTTTTGCCATGTATTATGTTGCCTTGTCCAGCTGACCAGGCTTGTGAACACCTGGCATGGAGCCAACATAAACCCACCGTGGGTAGAAAATACACAATTGCCAAGAACTAAATCCAGTGTTAAAAAAAGATACACCTAAGTAGCTTGCTTACTGAATTCCTTAAATGAAGTGGCTGGTTTTGTACTGCTCAGTTTACTGTTAGTTACTGTTTAAAGAGGTTAACTCCCTATTCACAGCATGTGAAAGCTGCAGAATCTCAGAATGGTTTGGGTTGGCAGAGACCTTTAAAGGTCACCTAGTCCAACCCCACTGCAGTGAGCAGTGACATGTTTAACTAGATCAGGCTGCCCAGAGCCCCATCCAACCTGATCTTGAATGTTTCCAGGGATGGGGCTTCTACCACCTTTCTGGGCAACCTGTTCCAGCCTTTCACCACCCTCATTACCCCTTGTACTATCACAACAAGCCCTGCTAAGAAGACAGTCCTCATTTTTCTTATAGGCCCCCTTTAAGTAGTAAAAGGCTGTTGATGAAGTCTCCAGGCTTAACAACTCCAAGTCTTTCAGCCTTTATTTACAGGACAGGTGTTTCATCCCTTTGATCATTTTTGTGGCGCTCCTCTGAACCTGCTTCAACATGTCCTTCTCATGCTGTGTACTCCAGTACACAGTAATCCAGGTTGGGTCTTTACCAGACCTTCTCACCAGAAGCTCTCCATGCCTCAGCTAGCTGCAAACAATCCTCACTCATTGCTAAAAGTGGCAAGGCAGAACTTCTGCTCTGACCTTCAGTAAAGCTGAATTAAAACATGCATTGCCAGAGCCCCTCATCCCTTTAAACTACCCATAACTAACACAAAACATTCAATTCCACAACATCCTGCACAGAATTTTTCTGAGGTTTTTCTCATGGCTGCCTCAGCCCCAACATTCCTTCTACACTTTTACAGAGGCACACATTACAGATCAGTAAATGGAATTATGCCTCCATACCATAAACATTTTCCCCAGGGATTTTACTGACAGAAATTTGATACTTACGAATATAAAGTCAGGTTATCCAAATGATTGTGCATATTGAAGGCATACACTTCTCCCAAATGGAAAAGCTTTTCCAATGCCTCATAAATAAATATGATGCAGATAAGGGCTGCAAAAGCTTCCTCGGTGAAGCGAGTGATGTAGCACACAAGGCTGCTGGCATCTGTGGCTACAAGCACTATGCATAAAAATGCAGTCCACAGCCCAATGCTAGTTCGCAGAGAGAGGTAAGAAAGACCATAATCCCTGTGTGAAGAAAGAAACAAAAGTATTAACTGAGCCAAATGATACTATGGGCCATGCTCCAGAGGCATTCAGTGTGCAACCACCTAGCTTGGGAAGCACCACGGGGATGCTACTTTCAGAACTATCTAGGTGCTTTATTCTAGAGGGCAGATCAATCACTGTTTACCCCTGCAGAATCAAAGCAAGTGTCCCCACAGCGCAACAACACAACTTGGAAATCCTAGCCACTTCTAATCATCTGTTTTCCCATGAAGGCTCATCAGTGACTTGTCAACCCACACCCATCTCTCAGCCTCCCGGTACACGTTTACATGTTCGCGGGCATCCACTTTTAACACACATCTGCTTTGAATCACAGCTATTCTAACAGGTCAGGAAATCACAAAGTGCAACAAGCTATTAAAAACATCACTTACCTGCAAAATTTAAATAATATTTTTTCAAATACTAGGACTGGTCCGGTGCTCCCCAAAATAGTAAGAGGTTGCCCAGCAAAGAGAGAATAGGCAATCCCAGTTAATGAGGCTCCAAAGAGAGATTCTATTGCACTCTGGGGGAAAAGAAACTGTTTTAACTATGCTGCCCTGCAGGTTAGCATTTCGCATCACATCTGCATACAGCTATAAGATACATTTAACTTCGAAACAAGACAAGATGTAAAAAAATATTGTAATTAATATTGACATTTGAGACCAGAGTAAGTTAACAGAACTTGGCAGTAACAATAGTATAGGGTTACAAGATTTAAAAATCTTCACTCCTTGAAAACATAAAAGCCATTGAGAACCATGACAACAAGTTACTACTCCTGTTAGCTATGAAGGAAAAAACACACCAACAATTACTACAATTTTTTAAGACAAAGATACTCAGCATGTGGTTTATGAAAAGAATTATCTGTCTCTGCAAAGAAAATAGATGTATATATTGCAACATACCTGTACCAACACATGATACGGTGTGCCCTATCAAACCTCCCTCAGTCAACCAAGCATTACAGAAAGGGGAAACTGACAGGCAGAGATGCAAGGGAAATTACTGAACAGTACTGGTTTATGTATGTATGACACCAGAAACAGATGAGAGAAAAATGATGTCCCCCATGGTAATGCATTTCTCTTTATTGAAGGAAGATGTCTACTTCAATTCTTAAAGTGAATGTTTTACTCTAAGTTTTCCTGCTTTTTAAAAAACAAAACAAAAAGAGGCTACCATGAACCTCAAAGAGAGGGGCAGGACTTTTTAGATACTAAAATGATTAATTCCAGTTACTTCAAAATATTTAGCTACACTATTAAAGAAGTCATGGATCACAGATCAATGGGCTCCTGGTAGAATTCAAGGGTCTGCTATTTTGCAATTATGCAGTCCTATGGAAACATGTTTATGCAAACTTAAGCTCCAGGTCAGGAAACCATCTAGAATTGGGCAAAATGGTTTGCTGAACTGGGGCTATTAAAATCAAAACCATGAATCCTTGGTTTGTTCCATCAGATTAAAAAAACAAATACATTATCTACCATCCCAGTCTCTTGTTCTAATCCCTTTGAATTAGTGCTTTTGTTTTAGTCAATGCATTAACCTTGGGGCTCTCAAGAGTGGCAGGGACAGCAGTGCTGTGGAGGTGATGACCTCTGGTACCGTGAGGAAAGGTTTCAAACACAAATTGTGTACCTTACAATGTCAGCTACTGTGCTTGAACATGTGTGTGCAGTAACTAAATTTTATATTCAATGATGCACACCAAGTATCTGAAGGCAGGAACAAACCTGCAAACAATTCCAGACAGCTAAAAGAAAGAAGGTGTTTTAAGAATCAAGTTTTACAAGGAGCATGTTTTCATAACTTTACAAGAGGTACAATGTAAGATTACATCAACATTTTGATAACCATTTCTATATTTAGAACAACATACCAAAAACCCCTTTCATTTCTATATTTGCTATCAGCTTCAAGTGATACATCAATAAACAAAAATCTGAGTCAACAGCATTACTTAGAGGAGATAAAATAGTCAAATTTTAATACAGTACAAGCTTAAAAACCTAAGTATCAAGAAGAATTTTATAGCCTTTACCAGAATCTGAGAATTTGTAAAGGCCATGTCTGAATACATCCCTCCCTCCCCCAAAAGCACAGGGCCTTGTTTCTTTTTCAGTAGATTTAAAAACAGAAAATACACTTCCAACTAGTTTACTCACAAGCCAATTGACACAAACCTAAATTACTAACTTGGCTGATGTTAATATTCTTTCCCTGCTCCAAAACCCCAAGTGCAATAATAGTTTGGCTACAAAGGTTCTGGCGCTATCTATCGCCCAACACGATTACCAACATTTTACACGTATTATAGTTGCTATTCAAGTCAGTTAAAATGAAGAGTATTTTCTGCTCATAAACCTTATTATGTTAACAATACACCATTAGTGAAAGCATATATATACATATCCTGTCCATTATTTAATACACCATTGACTGCTATCCATACACTGCAGGCATTATCATCCTCGTAGGCCTACTACTCAAGGCCAGTGCATGTTCTTGGCTATCCACCTTGAGCCTCTGACTTTGCCTAAAGTAGGCCTAGTGGGATGGTGCACCTTTACAACTAACCAGTATTTTTTAAGCAGCCAAAAAGAAGGCAATGCAAGCCTTTTCTCAAGTCATGAAGCCATTCATCCAAAAAAAGGCAGGATAAACATTTTTTTTACCTCCACTGTGCATCTTCTCCTGTTCACATGGGTTCCCCACATTTTCCACAGCAATTACCTTTTGGGGAAGATCTGCTTTGGGGCAGGCTAATCAAGTGCTGTGGGTAAATTCTTCAAATACAAGTATAAATAAATGAGACAAATGCACACAGTGACTTGCCTCTGAAGGTCTAAAAGCCTGGCCACTACCATTCTTTGTACTCACTATTCTGCCTTGTGTAGCTTCTCCCAGGAGCCCTCCAAAAGTGATTACAGGAGACATACAGGCACAGTATAGGAAAAGAATCGAGGCCAGGCACTGCAGGCTTAATGCATCCTTGAAGTCACTCAAGAAAAAAGGTGCTTTCCTTTGGATGTCAAGTATCAAACCACCAAAAAGCCTAAATAGGTGAGATGAAACTCGTCAAACTGTAGACTAAAGGATTCTAGCTAGTTCAAAACTATGGGCTACAAACGACTGCGAGTGCCTATTGCCGGCACGAATTAGCTATTCCATAACCCAGATTAAAACGTAACAGTTCAAAACGTAAATGAGAATTTCATTCATTCCAGTTCAGTAGTATTGCAAATATAATCAAGCAGGTTTGTCCACATTTTTAAAAGCTGGCTGGGTGTACACTTTAATATGGGCTAGATACTAAAAAAAGAAAAAAAACAAATGCAAGAGATTTTTACCTACGTGCTTCAAATTAGATTTGTTTTAAGACACTCAAAACAAGAAACTGAGAAGAAATATGCTGAAGCTCAACCAAGACCACTGCATTGATACATTTCATTACTACTCCAGGGAGTGATTGTAGGGGCTTTGTGTAATTTGGATTTTCTACTTATATATGGCGAGTTCCATAAATAAATCTAGGTCCTGTTTTTGTTTTGAGCATAGAGATATTCTACAAACGGAAAAGACAAAACCAAGCATGCATCAGTCAGTTCAACTGTGTAAGTTACTTAATAAGAAACTAAAAAGCTTTTGGCAATTAAAAAAATAATTAAAAATTAACAATTCAGGACTCCAAAACAATTGGTGCAATTTGCACCTACAAAACACCCCAAATCGTTCCGATCCTATGCAAAACTAGTCTCCTATGGAGACACTCGGTGGGTGGAAAATGATCTTGTCAGCTCCGTATGCTGTATGGGAAAAGGCAAAACGTATTAAAAAAGCCAAAATGGTAAAAAGCAACAAAAATATTGTGGGGTTTTTTTTTTCTTGTTCTTCTCACAAAGATGTGAGAAAGATGCATTTCACTTGGAAGTTCATTACTTTGGGAATCAAACTTCAGAATGAACAGGGAATAACAACGCAGCTCAACTGGAAAAAAAAATAGAAGTCTTTCAATTTTTAGATCTAAAAGGAACCAAACACCAAATCCAAAGTATTTTCTTTTTCCACTTGATATTTCTTGTTGTTCCATTTGGTACATCTTTAATAAATTGAACAGATTTGCATTAATGGAAATTTTTAGCATCTAGCCCAATACTGAAAAGTATATCGATTCCTGATATCGTTATGACAACTGCATGCTCTTGACAATTAAAAATTAAAACCCAACTCTTCAAAAGTCAGTTAGTTAAATTAGGCAGCATCTTATATGAAATCCTTCACAAATGTGTTGAGAAACGTTCCCAAAGGCTTGAAAACGCTTTAAGCAGATTTGATAGTTACAGGCAAGAATTCAACACTTGAAAAGGAAAAAGAATGCACTCTAATACTCTTATCATGGTGTTTTTTTAATGTTCAAATGTAATTTTTAAAAACAGTGAATATTCATCACTTATTTCTTTATGGTAACTAGTATTTAGAGAGAAGTGAACACACCTTCCAGTTCTCTCAAGTTCAGGTCCAGCATGATGGCCTTCTTGTTTGAGAGGCTCTCCTGTAGGAGTAGATCCATTTGGAAATTTTGGTGCCTTCCTTTTCTCCTACAGAAATGAAGCAAAAGAAACATACATTTAAATCATATACTGAGACTGAGTTACACTTTTTAGAGTAAAGGCAAAGACAGCATGAAGACACTCTACGCCTTCCAAACCTCCTTCATATTACCAGCTTTAAGCAGTCCTGCATTTGCCAAATTAATCTTTCATTGAGCACAGATAACCAGAACTGACCTCACTTTATGACACACACACAGTATTTAGTTGAAGTATAAATGAGAAATCATTCCTCCACTGAACATGCTGTTCATCAGCTTCTCAAAAAATTTCCCACCCAAGATAGTCTTCTAAAAAGCCTCAAGCCCTGCTTGTTTTAGAAAGCAGCCTGAAACTATTCACTAATAAAATGTGCTGCTGTCACCCCTTCTTTTCCACCCACTCATCTAAACCACCACTGGATTTGACACCAAGCATCCACTTCTGAATCAAGAACACAGGTCTCTCTCCCTACTTTTGATCCTACCAGCAGAAATTCCCCTCAGTTGTGAAGACAGAAAGGCAAGAAATCAGAGTACCTCCAAAGCCCAGCTTCTCCCTAGCTCTCATTTTAAAGCTTTCATCTCACCTAAGTGAAATGATCCACTTTTATGTATTTCATAAACATTTCATGAACGTTAAGTGTAGCCTATATGCATTAAAAGATCTCAGTCACTGCTGTATGCAAATGAAAGATACTGTAAGAATTTCAATACTCTTGCAGATCATTGTTAGATGAATACTAAAGATTTATACTATGAACTCAGGTACCAGACCAGTTCTCCTAGCACTCACATGACCTCATTTTGATGTCACGAAAGGAAATACAGTAAATACAACTGACTTCAAAGCAGAGGAAGAAAAATAACCTTTATTCTTATTATTCAGAAATGGAATTTGCAAAGTAAGAGTCATGGAACATCTCTGCTGGACTGTTTGGGGTTTTTTTTTTTCTTTTACCTGGGAAGGAACACTTTTTGGTGGCTCAATTCGTATAGATGGATCCCATTCTCCTGGAGGCAGCACTGTCACTTGGTCTAAAAATTCATCAATTCCTGACAACAAATCATTCCGGTCTTTTGCTTTGTAGGCAACGTCATGGAAAACCTACAAGAAGGAGGTAGCCAACACTTCATTATTTTTCACAAAGGCAAGGGAAATCTTTTAAAGCTTCTCAAAAGTTAGTTTTTTTTTTTACTTTATTTGCATACTTTTGCATTAAGCATGACCTGTATGCACATCCCTATGGAACATGAAGTGAGGAAGTTTATGTCTCCTAACTTGGTGTTTAGGAAGAGACTGGATGGGAATTTGGTGCTATGTTTAGTTGATTAGGTAGTATTGGGTGATAAAGGTCTTTTCCAACCTGGTTAATTCTATTCTATTCTAAAAGGATTTGATTTCTAAAATGGAAATGTGACTACTCAATATTCAGTAAATCAATTTCATGCACTATTGTCTGAATGTCAGACCTAAAGCCACTGTGCTGTGCTAAGATAGGACAGTAACACCTTAAATAAGCTTCATAATTTGAGGGTTTATTACTTATCACAAGTTTGTAATTAAGAATAAGAACTTCATTTGTATACACCTAGCCTAATTAATTTTAAAAGACTTCTTTAAAAGCATGCAAAAGCAATCCTCCTATACTCAAAAAAAAAGTCCTACAGACAATACAAACTCTGAACTGGCAAATGGGTAGTGTTTAATACAAGCAATCCATCAACCCCACGATGCACTGATACACACAAATCAAAAAACATGATTGTTTTGCTATGAAAGCCTGTTTACAGAAGAGGATCCTAAATTGCTTTTGTACATTGGAAACTTGAATTGTTTTTCTCCAAAGACCTGACCATTAAGTTTTCTGAATGTGACTTAGGTCTATCAAGTTTATTGAGGTCTTTTTAGACCACTGAATAATTTATATTTTCCTATTTCAATGATCTGCAGCATTCCTAAAAACAACAGATTACCTAAATAGAACAGAATTAACCAGGTGATTAGAATTAAAGCTTTTAATACTCAATTTTCACACTGAACAAATACTATATTCATAGACTAGCTCCCCTCAACTGTAAAATGCTCAATTTCTGGTTTACATCTCCAAACTTTTAATTGTTCTAAAGAAGTAACAGAATTTGTTAGATCACCCTAAAAATTATCAGCGATTCAGTAGAGGGCGCTCAACACCAAGTCAGAATTAGAACATCTTCCTCTTGCTTAGGAAGAAGGCGACAGCCTTAAAATCCTCCCGTTTCTCCTGTGCTCTTTAAAACTGCCCACCACAGCTCTGAGCATATGATGTCACATGCCTGGTAAAATTCTGATTTTACTCATTTGACCTCACTTTGCTAAAAAAAAATGATAGCTGTGATGATTCAACTGCATGCATGGAACAGGCTGCCCAGAGAGGTGGTAGAGGCCACATCCCTGGAGGTTTTTTAAGGCCAGGTTGGGAAACGGGGCTCTGGAAAACCTGATGTAGTGCGAAGTGTCCCTCACACTACAGCCCAGGGGGTTGGAAGTAGATGATCCTTGAGGTCCCTTCCAACCCTGAGGATTGTATGATTCTTAACACTTTCTGTCCTGAACACTTGCAGAGTTTGTTGTGTCCTTTTTGACATACAGCAATTCTTAAACAGGTGCATTTTCATTTCATAGTTTTATTTCCTCATTTAATACAAAAATGAAATCTATACATTACAGTTACACTATTTTTTTAGACATATATTAAGATTTCAAGATAGACAAGGGGCATGGTTCATTTACCATTATGCAGTTCACCAAGACAAGAAATAAATTTACAGTCCTTCATTTAAGCAGCTCATTGTTTAACCAGTTTTTTGTATTGTTGTGGTTTTTTTTCTCCTTTAACCTGTCAGTCCAGAATACATTTTTACTGAAAGCAGTCATTAAATATGTTATTCTAGACTTCTTTAACTGCAAGTTTCATAGGTTCATTCAGGGTTGGAAGGGACCACAAGGATCATCTAGTTCCAAGCCCCCTGCCATGGGCAGGGACACCCCACACTAGACCAGGCTGGACAGAGCCTCATCCAGCCTGCTCTTAAACACCTCCAGGGACGGGGCCTCGACCACCTCCCTGGACAACCCATTCCAGTGCTTCATCACTCTCATGGGGAAGAACCTCCTCCTCACATCTAGCCTGAATCTCTCCAGCTTCATTCCATTCCCCCTAGTCCTGTCACTACCTGAGATCCTGAGAAGTCCTTCCCCAGCCTTCCTGTAGGCCCCCTTCAGATACTGGGAGGCCACAATTAGGTCACCTCGGAGCCTTCTCTTCTCCAGACTGAACAGCCCCCAAACTCCTTCAGTCTGTCCTCATAGGAGAGGTGCTCCAGCCCTCTCGTCATCCCTGTGGCCCTTCTCTGGACACGTTCCAGCACCTCCACATCCCTCTTGTAATAGGGGCTCCAGAACTGGACACAGTACTCCAGCTGGGGTCTCACCAGGGCTGAGTAGAGGGGGAGGATCACCTCCCTCGACCTGCTAGCCACACTTCTCCTGATGCAGCCCAGGATCTGATTGGCTTTGCAGGCTGCAAGTGCACGTAAGTGTTTAAAATACATCACTCACATCATCTGTCATAAGTGTTGCTATTGATCTTCCAATTTCATGGTACTGGGGAGCTTTTCCTGCTGGTCCCAACAGCAGAAACAAAAACCTGTGGAGAAAGCAATTGAGGTGAACACAGCTGACTTATTCCAAATAGAGGGTTCTTTCAAACTCCTTTTTAAAGAAAATTTAGTGGTGAAGTAAAAATACCCTCTTCATTTCAGATCTTAAAAACTGCTGCAAGACTAAGAAAGATTTGCCTCAAAGTCAGTACTAGAAGGAACTCGAAGCCTGAACCAAAATTACTCAGAAGTCTCTTTAAGCAAGACTGACTTTTCAGTTTCTTAAAATGCTTTAAATGTAGCACAAATCCATAGGCTAGAGCTCAATAAACATTTCTCCATATTGTAAACCCTTCTGACATTCCCACTGCCAAAGACTACTTAGCAAGTGCTTAGGAGCTTTATCGTAGCCTCCCTGAAGATCACCTCTTTAAGGGATTTAATCCCTCTCCCATGCTGTACAGGTATACTTGAAGCAACACACTTGGCATACTCATAAAGGCATATCCTGCAGCATCCTGTGTTAGTGGAAAGGAAGGGAGCCTGCACTTTGAACACCTAAGGTAAAAGTGGCATTTTCAGAAGGAAATCCAACCTAGAGGTGGGTCATGGCATATGTCAACAGAGCCTCCATTTCCAGTAACAGTAATAGTTACCACACTTGAAAACAAAACAAAACCAACACAAACAAAACATACTGAACCTGAATGGGACTAGTATCCTAAAAATTCCAAAGGATACGAACCAAAGACTGAATCCCAGTAACTCTTTCCACAGCCTTCTTTCTATACTCCATGAAAATTAAATGCCTAAGTACAAAAAATCAGCACCTCCTTTGACCTTTGCATGCACCTTCTTTTCTTTTCCAAGTTCAGTACTCTTACCAAAACTGAGACTGCACCTTCAGAATCAAGTATGCTATTCCAAATCTACAAGTCTACATCAGTCTGAAAAACTTAGGACAGGACAATTTTAGCTACATTAATACAATAAGCTATAGCCAGAAATTTTGGGATTTCCCCAGAAACTTGATGAGCACTAAAGTCAACTACCCTCTGAAAATTCTCACATCTATTTGTAAGACCAATGCCAGGTTTATTTTTGCCTTTCTTTAGAGTGTAAAAGTGGCAAGTTACAAATACAAACAAGTACTTTCATAATCTAAAACGTTTAAAAAACCCAACAAACAGAAACATACAAAGTTATGCCAAACACCACAAAACAGCCCAAAGCAAGAACGTGTACAGATAATGAAGTGTCCTTCTTGATGACTGATGGAATGACCTGCTATCTTCATTATGGGACCTGCATTTTGTCATTTTGATCATCTGTGGTAAACACAATATACTGGCAAGACCCATGATTTTGAGGGGGTGGGGCACACCAGGCATACTGCAGACTGAAAACCCATTGGATGTGTCAGCTACAGATTGGTTACCCCAGTGTCAGTCATGTACCTTTTAAGTTTTTCCAACACCTATTCATATACAGAGCTTCAGATGAGTTAGACTTTCAGACTTAGTGGACTCAAACTCTGTCACTGTATTGCACTGAAAGGAATGATAGCAGTCTTCATGTCCATCTTTAAAAAGGCAACACAAGCTTGGAAGACTCAGGTTTTACTGCAAGCCTGCTATCAGTTTCAACAGCATTGTGATATATACACTAAGTATTCAGGGTATTTCATGGCAGATCTCACTCCCTTAAATTTTGCAGCAGATGACCAATTTCAGATCAAACAAAAGTCTACAACATTTCTTGAACTTAAGTAATGTATCAAAAATTACAACTATTTGAGATCTTATTACTTATTTATTAAGCTAGACTTCCCAGGTGTTTATTTACCGTGTAGGAACTGGAACCTCTGTGAGACCTGAGAGAAGCACAGCAGGGGAGAGCCTCACAAAAGCAATAATAGGTCTTTCTAAAAAATCTACTTCTCCCACTAGTACATTTGATGCTTCTGCTCCTGAAGGAATTTTCCTCATGAAGTTCATATCAACCTATTCATACAAAGACGAAACAAATGTTTATTCCCTTACATTTGTTAGCAGAAATTCTATAACATATCAGTACTTACTAGACATTTATGCTACACAGAAAAGTAAAAATACAAATTAAATCACCCACAGTAAAGACAAACATATGTAGAAAAGCATCAGCTAGTTAATAAACTGTTTGCTAAAAGTTAAGATTACTACTATTCTAATTACTATATTCTAGAAGGCTCCAAACTGCAAATCACCTTTCCAATATTACTTATAGTGACAAGCATTCTCTGATAGGACACAACAAAATCAAAGCACAATTAACTATGGAGAGTTCATGCAATTACACGTGGTTTCTAGAACACTCTGATTTCACAGTTCTGCATTTCAACTATGAAAAACAATTTATGTTCTCGACCATCAAGAGTGTCTTAACATCCATTTCTATACATAATTACAGAAAAGCATTAGAAAATGGCATGGCACATGAACTCTGTGTTCACATACATACACACACAAGCACCAGTTACACTGCTTTCTAAAGAACTTACAGATGACCTCTTGAGTCCCGCACCAAGTGTGCCACAACTACAATGCCAGGAGGCAGAATCCTGCCCAACGGGAGACAAGGCAGGTGTACAGAAGGACAGGCCAAGTGAAAAACATTAAAACTGTGACAGAGGAGCAGGAACATATGGCACCTGCCATGATTAGATGAGAACTACTCTACAAGTTAGCTTTCCTCAAAGATAATCATCGTGGCAAACCAATTTTCTCAGTGTTCTGCACTACAGACAACACTATGGGCTGAGTTTTATAGTAAAAACCATAGTGGAACTTGCCAGGCAAATTTAAATTATGAATAAACTACAAGAGATTTACAGTATTACACAAGATCTCCATCAGAAAATATGCTCCTAATGATCAACATCTACGATAAAAGTTTTGTACAGCAAACATATAAAGCAAATCCCCTTTAAAAGCCCTCTTTAAACAAAGTCAATTCTAGAAACAAAGACATTACAACATTATCTATAGAATTGTTTTCTGAAGAGACTTTATAGCTGATCTGAAAAATATCTTCCCTCTGCATGACAAAGTAGTGCCTGCACTATTGAATAAATTACCAAAATATGGAAAAGGTAAGTGAAAGAAAACTCAGCCTCACTGAGAAGATTCAAAACATTTGACACATCTATCCTACACCATCTTCTGACACTCATGCATACAAGTTACAGCTTAGTGCATGTCTTGTGTATACTCATACAGATGAACACACAGATTTATCAGTTGTACCTAAGAGGGAAGTTGCAACTACATTTTTTTACTACAGACTTATTTTGTGTTAAACATTTAAGGTATTTAATGTTCTTTACCTTACTAAAATCTACAGTGCTGTTTTCTCTGCTTCCTCCTGTCCCAGTACCTTTAATGTCTCCGCTTTTCCCAGTGTCTAGATTTCCAGGTGCTGACTGTGGAGATGCTAATAGCCCTAAATTAAAACAAAGGAGTTAAGTTCAAAATGGTGTACAAAGCCAACTGAGAATGTGACACTACCAAAACTCAATGTGGCAGCTTACTTAAAGCAAATGTGCAAGTTATTCAGTAAGAGCGCCCTACATTAGTATCATAAATGCAACGTTAAGAAGTCACTCTCTTGTTGCAATGACAAAATTAAGACAAAATTGAGGGAAAAAAAAAAATTAAACTTAGGTGTTGCCTAAATGATGGCCATTTGCACAACAGTCACCAGAAAACAAAACCTATTTTAATTGCAGAAAAAAAATAACAATTGTTGGCATTTTACTTATAACTGCTCCAGTAGTCAGTAGATGGCACCTTGACTATATTCAGTTCTCAAAAACCAAAACCAAACACCTCTGCTATCTCCTCTGTGTAGCAGTATTTCAATTGTAAAAAGCTTCAGCAACTCTCAGGCTACAGCTACAAAGAATGATACCCTGGTAGTTAAATAACCTGTACAAGTAAATAGTGTACTACATGAAGTAAAGATAGCTTGCAAGCTTTCGGATTTCAATCAACAGATCAATGCTCCAACATCTGACTAGATGTCACCATATGAAATGGTCTCTGTAACACGTTACCTGAAGAGGCATGCACAGCAAAGCTATTCCAGTTAAACACACAGCTTCCTTCTAACATCTACACCACAACAAAACCATTTTATGTAGCCTTCTACACTACCAGCAACACTGAATTGCAGGTTTAGTGAAGGGTGCATAAGACAAGTAGCCCACGTGTTCACACACCATGAATTCCACGCTGTGCCACAGTTATCCCTACCCACATATCATTTAAAAGCTGATCTAGGCATACAAAAACAAGTCCAATTCCTATCTTTAGGGTTAAAGGGCTTTTACTTGTTCAGTTGAGCATGCATTAGAAACACACTTGGTGCAGCTTGTCTACACTAGACCTGTAAGATGTTGTGATAAAACATTGTTTAGCGTGCTTTCAAAACCACACCTAGACTGAAGTCTAAACATTAGATTACGTGCAGAAAATGTGTATTTAGGTCAAGCATCACCAGTCAAGGTAAACCTGAAGTCTTCCCTGGCTACCTTTTAGCTATTGCTCTATCACAACAACTGCTGCACAACTACTTGCATCCCTCCATGTTCATAATTGAGCAATTTTATAGCATATCAAATTAACTGAATTTAGCTTACTTAATCACCACATATATTTAAAAAAGCCAAACACAAAACACTTTCCAAAGAGACATCATTAATGGATTATATGCAGGTCCAAGCCTTTGCCATTAATTTTCATCCTTAACAGTTCAGAGGGATAGAAATGGATTGGGTGCTTTTTCCTGAATCAAAACCTAGATGAAGTTAGTAAGCTGTCATTCCCTTTATGAATCCTAACAAGTAGTTAGCTAACACTATAAATAATGCTCAGTTAGCTAGACAACAGAAGAAAAAAAACTTTAAGGCAAAGAAAATAGTCACATTCTGCCCTCTCCTCCAAGATGTGTGCCTATCCACAGTAACAACCTGTGGTATCAGATGCTCACAGAGTTTAACTGCCTACGGGTTGATACTAAGATGAGTTAAGACTACAAGTAGAGCAGAAATATTAAACTGTTTTTTGCAGAAGATAAGCATAATTTTCACTTCCCCCCCTCTACATTACAATGAAAATAGCTTAAGATGTATGACTGATGCAAGATAAGCAATGTATCATTTCTGTAGCTTGTGGTTTTCTTGCAAATGCCCTGTGAGCAAGAGCAAGCAGGCACTAGAACAAGAAGTGGAGTGAGAACCAAGGAGGAGGAGAGACTAAAGAACCTACATACTAACATAAACTAATTTATAGTTTCAGGATCAAAAAATGATGCTGATTCTTCTAAGAGGTTTGCCTTCAACATTTCTCCAACCATCAGTCACAGTTCAGGTTCACAAGTTTTGGCACTGAATCTTTGAGGTCTTTTCCAACCTTATTGATTCTAAACCACCTGTAAATAGTTCTCCTTTCTTGCAGTCAGCCAAACCGCTATGCTCATGTGAGAATACCACTTCAGAGTTTTTCAGACCTGAGCAAGTATTTCCATGTGATACTTCCTTTCCCTATGCCTATCTGGCATTTGCAGGGAAACTTGGAAAAATTATCATCTCTAATAGCAACACACTTAACTCAAATGTCACCCTGATAAATGAACTTATTTCCTGCTGTTCTCCAGCTCAATAAACTCAAATTCAGAAGCTTCTACTAAAAGGAAGACTACCTAGTATTTTTTCCAGACTGTGAGACAGAAATTCATCTAGTCTTACCAATCTACTAAGGTGATCATTAAAAATACATAGTACTCAATGTTTTAGGGAGATAGACCACCTGCCTCCTTCAAAAGACAGCAAAATGAGTAAGTTTGGATTGAATAGAATAGAATAAACCAGGTTGGAAGAGACCTTCAAGATCATCACGTCCAACCTATCATCCAACACCATCTAATCAACTAACCCATGTAACCAAGCACCCTCTCAAGTCTCCTCCTAAACACCTCCAGTGACGGCAACTCCACCACCTCCCCGGGCAGTCCATTCCAATGGGCAATCACTCTCTCTGTGTAAAACTTCCTCCTGACCTCCAGCCTGAACTTCCCCTGGCACAGCCTGAGACTGTGTCCTCTTGTTCTGGTGCTGGCTGCCTGGGAGAAGAGACCAACCTCTGCCTGTTTACAACCCCCCTTCAGGTAGTTGCAGAGAGCAATAAGGTCACCCCTGAGTCTCCTCCTCTCCAGGCTAAGCAACCCCAGCTCCCTCAGCCTCTCCTCATAGGGCTTGTGTTCCAAGCCCCTCACCAACTTCGTTGCCCTTCTCTGGACTCGTTCCAGCAAGTCAACATCCTTCCTAAACTGAGGGGCCCAGAACTGGACACAGTACTCGAGGTGTGGCCTAACCAGTGCAGTGTACAGGGGCAGAATGACCTCCCTGCTCCTGCTGGCCACACTGTTCCTGATGCAGGCCAGGATGCCATTGGCCCTCCTGGCCGCCTGGGCACACTGCAGGCTCATGTTCATTGAAACCTTGTAAGATCACTCAACTTAAGGTACTTATAACTACAACTTCACTAAAGATCACAGGCATTTTCTAGCCAAGCAGTTTAATACTGTGATCACTAAAGGCAAGAAGAAGACATACATTAGCCTCAAACCTCTGCTTCAATCATGTTGGGGATCTAAAATGAGTTCAAAAGCTAAGCATGACTATTCCAATTATGTTTACAGAAGAAAATATATGAAATATAATTATTTTAATAAAGTCACACCACATTTGTGTATGAAATTAAAAACAATTTAATGTACATGAATGAATAATGTATATGAATTTTTTAAATATTAAAAAATAAATTCCAATGAAGGCTTAATGTGGAAAAAAAATTACTCATGGTGGCAAATAGATAAACCTCTCTAAATTTCCATTTTTAGGAAGTAATTATTTTAAGAGTAAAGCTCTTCTAAATATTATTGCATCCAGTTTTAAAGTGTATCTAAACACAAAAGTCCCCTTAAAACAAGCTGCTACAAAGAGAAAGCTTAATGATGCTGGTGAATTAACCATGTTGTTCTTTAGCTGTGACATGACTCTCTTCCTAGCCCTACCTATGGAACTCCCTCAAGAGCTTCAAATACTGGAAACCAAAAGCTGTTCTTCATCTGATGATAAAAGTTTAAAAACCAGAAATGGTTAAAGAAAATGTTTGCCTACTTGACTATGAGCTGATGACTAGCTGCTAAAAAGTAGCAGACTGAAAGCATGTCCTTCTTTGTTTCATGATAAGTTTAGTAACCTTCCAGCTACTTCCAGAACAAGAGGACACAGTCTCAGGCTGCGCCAGGGGAGGTTTAGGCTGGATGTTAGGAAGAAGTTCTACACAGAGAGAGTGATTGCCCATTGGAATGGGCTGCCTGGGGAGGTGGTGGAGTCACCATCATTGGAGGTGTTCAGAAGGAGACTTGATGGGGTGCTTGGTGCCATGGTTTAGTTGATTAGCTGGGTTGGATTGGTTGATAGGTTGGACACAATCTTGAAGGCCTTTTCCAACCTGGTTTATTCTATTCTACTCACAGAAAAAAACAAAGTATGAATAGTGGAAGGGCAAGGACAGATGAATGCTCAAGAGGAGAAAGCCACATATTACAAAGTTAACACAGCTCCTAATACTCACAAGGGCCAAATCCAATTCAATCATACAGATGTGGAAAAAGTACTGAGCACATTACTGAGCCACTACAGAGGTAATACAGACCATAATCTATAGTAGCATGGACCAAGATTGTTTTGTTTTACAAATGACTACAAAGAAGATTACTTCCTCTTCAGAGCTCCCTTCTGAGCCTGTCTCACAAGACGGTGATTAGTCCAGTTGCAGCCCTGAAGTCATAGTCTGAGAATGTCTTCAAAGGCTTCTCTAAGGAAAATGTGTCTTCTGTGGTCAGATGATTTCTTGAATAAAAAGGGGGAAAACCCCAGAAAATAAAAATGGCTTCAATTATGACTGGTGTTAGTATTTCTCTGGAAAGACTTTGTTATACATTAACTGAAAATTCTCCCCTCTCAGATTTTTCCTCTATGAGAAATACCCCCTTGAGGCACAAAAGCACTTTGAACATGACTCAGATTCTGGTGGAAAACTTTATTAGTGATAATAATAGCATCAAGTACTTGATCTGTATTTGTTTCCTTTCTCTTGGGTTCTAAAGACCTTGGGTCTGGCATTCTGTCATTCCTGTCAGATGAGAAGGAAAGTAAGAACTGGAAAACCAATTACAGCTGTTACTTCACTTCTATTTTTTAATTACCTTTGACAGATCACCCATGAGAGAGAATGATTTTCGTGTGAATTCTCTGGATTTCCCATAAGGAAGTCAGAGACAGTGCTCTGTTTTGGGGTTTTGTTTGTCTGTTGTTTGGGGTTTGTTTTTTTAATTAAGCAAGGGTGAGGCTCTCCCTCCCTGGAAGTGTTAGGCCTTGAGCAATCTAGACTAGTGGAAGGCATCTCTGCCCATGACACAGGGATTGCAACTAGATGATACGTAAGTCCTTTCCAATCCAAACCAGTTTATGAATCTATGAGCTCTATGAACTTATTTATGGAACAGGCATTGGAGCTCGTCCAGAGAAGAGCAATGAGACTCATGAAGGGCCTGGAGCACAACCTACAAAGAGCATCTGAAGGAGCTGGATTGTTCAGTCTGGAGAGGAGGAGGCTGAGGGAAGACCTCATCACTCTCTGCAACTGCCTGAGGGTAGGCTGGAACAAGGAAGGGGCAGCCTCTTCTTGGTGTCAAGTGACAGGACTAGAGGAAGTGGTTACAAGCTGAGCCAGAGGAGGATGGATGTTAGGAAATGTTTCTTCAGAGACAGTTATCAGACACTGGAATGATCTGCCCAGGGCAGTGGTGGAGTCACCGTCCCTGAAGGTGTTTAAACAGCATGTGGACCAGGCGCTCAGGGACCTGGTTTGTTGTTGACCCTTCACTGCTGGGTCAAGGGTTGGACTGGATGATCTTTGAGGTCTCTTCCAATCAGATGCATTCTGTGTGGTTCTGTGAACTCAAGATGACAGTCTATAACATAGCTTCCTCTTTCCTTTTCAGTGACTTGGCTGCAAAACATGAAAAGGCAGACAGTCACAGCCTCTCTCTGTCAGCCTGTTTTCATGGAGGTATGTAGCAGCGGACTCTTACTTAAACAAGTGAAGGACGAAACTAAGCTTTGCTGATGAAAGAAGGGGAGGTAATTAAGTAACAGCAGTTGTCTGAAGGCTAAAAGAAGAATCCAAAGTCTCTAAACACATGGTAATTTTGCAAAAGTAAAGCAAGTAAAAGACTATATATGCTGAATGCAGGAGTCATGGAACATTTACTACAAACTACTGAAGAAACAGAACTTTCCATCCTCCCTCAACTTACATACACATCTACATACCTTTTTACATGTAAAGAACAATAGCTTTGCAAGACAAAAAATGAATTGCTCAGTTCTGACCTACTATTATAAACTCTTAACTGCCTTATCCTGCTTTTTATAACAAATACAACAAAAATCGTGTGTCTGATGCTGAAGCAGTGCACTAATATTTGGAAACAGCTGTAAGTGAAATGGACCTGCTCATTGTAAACTGCTACTGGTTTTAATAGCATGAAATCAACATCAAAACTGCTTAAAGACTTCAAGATACAACTAAATTACAAACACCACTAATAACTGCATCCCTCTTAACTCCACTACTGAAGGGGGGGGGGAAGAAAAAAACAAAACAAAAAAAAACCCACACCCCCAAAATAAAACCTCCACCACCAAAAACTAACTCAAACACCTGACTGTAGGTGAGTGAAAGGAAAAGGCCACCATTTTTTAAACTATGTTGTATCTTAAAACTATATTCATCACAAAAATGAAAAGTTAAAGAATTTCTTAGCTGGCTTCATTGAAAAGCTAAAAAGTTAAAAATGCTGAATGAGAAAACAATCACAACTGAGAAGAAATAAAACATGCAGGCAGAGGCAACAGTTACAGTTCTTTGTGCCCAAGTTACGTGCCAAAAACATTGCAATGCAAGTGATCCAGATGCAGAGAGCATCACACATGGACAGCTTAAATTTTGATAGTTGCCTGGTGTTTTGTCAACATTTTCCTCTGTCTTCTTTTCCTGGCTTTCCTGAACTTCTAAGTCCTCCTCAGGTGGGTGGATTATTACTGAAGGAATATCATCACTGGCAGGTGACACCAGCAATTCCTTGCCCTGAAGTGGACTTGGCTGGGCACTTGTGGTTGGCGGGTGGCTGCACATAGGACTGGAGGGTGGTGTGTTTTGAGGGGTAGTTACAGGGGTTGTATGCCTTGAGGTTGCCGGGGTCCCAGCTCTTGAAGAAGGAAGAAGGTAATTGAGAAGAAGTGACAAACGGTTTTCTCCTCTCAGGGAAATATTTGAGGCAGAGAGACCTGTTCGCAAAGAGTGGCGGGAGGCTGAAAGGCCTTCCCCTGAGATAAAACAAATGAAACACCATGAGGCTTGCAACAGGGATATACTAGAAAAACACGAAATGTAGACATAAATATGCATTAACAATTTACATAGAAAATTGCAAGCTTTCCAGGACAAGTGTCATACTCATGCAAGTAAGAGAAGAGATGAGAGCAAATCTGATATCACACTAGCAAAGTCAGAAATTACTGATGAGTACAGATTAGAATGGCACAAACATGTGGGAGAAAATATTATCTGTAAGTCAGTAAGAACTGTTAATATACAAAGACACAAAACCAAACCCTAAAACACAACACCAAACTCAACAGCAACAAAAGAGGTTAAAATTGTATCTATTAAAACTGACTTCCTACAATGTCTTATTCCAAATTGCTGCTAACTTCAATGCCATCCAAAAAACACATTAAAAAAGCATTAGCAGCCAAAGTCACCACAAGGCTTCAGAGTTAAATGTACCCATCATATACAAGGAATAGCTTATTTTCAAATAGAAGTATTTCTTACTGAACATGATCAAACATATCTAATTGTGTGAAACTCAACACTCTTGTTTTCATAGGAAGATTCCTGGCCAGCTGTAATCTCAATATCAATTTTTAAAGAAGGCCCAAGGATGAGATACACAGCTCCTTTGCCATTTCTTCTTGCTGTGACTTATCAAATATCCCCATTTAACTAAAACCAAATACATACAGTTCTCAAAAATCCTTGTAACTTTCCTTGCCCTACACAGTCTCAACGTCCTGCTAATTTAATAAAGAATATAGTCTTTGAGGGCTCCCTCAGATTTATGTTTGTAATGGACTTCAGATCCTTCTTAAGCAGGAAGGGAGACTATCTACCTTCATATCAGCACTTCCATTAGAAGGTTTAGTGATACCATTCCTCCTGTTTATCACAGACACTTTTCCTGAGATGGCAGTCTCCTTGAGAGGAGTACTGAAAACTTCTCCTACAACCTTTGAAATGAAAAGTGCACTGTTTTCACACACCATGCCATCAAGTGAGGAAATGGCACATTTAGTCTTGCATTTATACTAGGCACACAGGGATCAATACTTTGAACAACCCTTGAACCATTTACAAAGGAGGCACATCAAGTATGCCTAGTTAAAGGTCACAAACTTCAGTCTCCCCTCAATGGGAGAGTGTATTCTACAGATATAAATTTGATTAAAACCAAAAGCCTCAAACTGCAATACAGTTAAAGACAAGAGGACCAGTAAAGCAAACTGGTTTTGTCTGTGTTAATCACTACTGTATTAACTAGACTTCTGTCAGTTTATCTGTGATAAATCATGAGGATAGCCTAACACACACAGGTGTAAAAAGGAGCCTAAAAAGTATTATGCACATATGGATGTTTGGTTTACCTAGTTATCAGAGGGTAACCATAGGATTATAAAGACAGAGTAAATCAGTATACACTGGCAGAATGTTCACCAGATTACACTGGTTTCTTGTTTCAGCATTTATCCCCTACTTTGTTGGGGAACAGTGTTAAGAGAAAAAAAACTACACTGGAAAGTGGAAGTGATGCATGAAAAATAATAGACAAGAAAGGAAACACAAATACAAAATTCTCAAAACTGCAATTGGTGATACCAGTGTTCAAGGACTGATAAAACCAAGTGGGAATTTTGGACATTTGCTAAACAAAACAGTAAAGTTAGGAGTTATGCTCCTATATAAGTTAATTGCATTTTTATTCTAGGGAAGAAGAAAAAGATACCCTTCTGAAGCAATCTGGGGAATATTTAAGCATACATCATATATTCACTAGCTAACAGAAATTATCAGCAAGCTTGGGATCTCCTGGAGAATGCTCCAAGTATGCATCAACCGAGAGCTCCCAACACGCATATCCAGCAAGTGGAACATGTTCTGAGCAGTAAGACATGTTCTGAGACAGGAGAAGAACTTCACTTCAAGAAGTGATTCATCAAATCAGTACTGTGTTTTCACCAGACTAAACAAAGGCAAAAAATGAAGATCAGAGACAAAACAAGAGAGCATAAGAATGACAAAAATAAAGGTATGCTGCTCTGCTATTTGGACTTTAGATCTGCATGTCTGGAGTAAATGCATTGATATTCCAGAGTATTTTCAGGAATTGGTTCAATAAAAGACATAGTACAACCTATAAAACCAACAAAGATAACTTTCTTGGAACTGTTGTTTGTTTTTTATACCCCTCTCTACAAAACAATATAAAAATAAAGTGTCCTAGCTAAAGGTATTTTCTTCACCATTAGCATAACACGATTAGAAAGTCACTAAGATAATTGCACTGGATTAAAACACAGAAATTGTCAGCACTATTGACCTCGTAGCATGACTAAAAAGTAATTCTCTCCTATAAAGACTGAATAAACAAGCAGGAGATCTATATGACAGACATATAAAGCTATGCCATGATGCTGAAATTCCTCAAACATTGGACATTTTATGCAAGCATATCCTAAAATAACATCAGGGCCAACATAGGTCTATCTCAATAGCTCGAAACAGTAACACATGCCATGTATGCAGGAAGGAGTAGAATGTTTGAGTAAATTCGAAAATACAGAGAAACATCATCCACAGCTACACATAAGAGCACACAGTGTTATCATTAGTTCTCTGCTTATCAAGAAGGAAAACACTTATCTGCTGTTATCAGTCGAATTTTCCTTCATCTCCCAGCGAGAACATTTTATTTAACAGGTTAGAACAAACTGGATGCTACAACTTATCTCACCGTTTCGTTCAAGCAAGTGAGGGTCAGAATGTTTCTTGCCTATATCTGCAAAGGACCGAACCAGGGGAATCCGATTGCTGAATTTTTTCTCATTCTGATGATGGTGCCTTTTCAGAAGGGCCTCCCTAACATTCTCTCTTATGGATTCATCCAGCTGGCCAGAGGCAATCATGTTGTCCAAAACCATATCTACAAAACACCAAAAAATAATTTTCCTTATATATATATATATAAAAACCCCACACATATTAATTTATTTATTTCATAGGCATATCTGTATTCCATATCTATGTTTCATACTCATATCTGCAGTTCATATCTATATTTCATATGCATGTCTATGTTTCATATTCATATCTACAGTTCACATCTATATTTCATATGCATATCTATATTCCAAATCAATGCTTAATACTCATATCTCACTCACCGGCTTTAAGACTCTGAGGTGTGTTTCTGGTTTTGTGTGGAGGGTTCTCCACTTCTAGTGGAGGGTTATTGAGCACATAGATGCTTCTCCTTGATAGATGCTTCTCCTTGAAAGGGAGTCGCTGTTGAAATGAAATAGTTTCATAGTTTCATAGTTTCATTCAAAAACTATGAAACTATTTAATTTCAACAGCGACTCCCTTTCAAGGAGAAGCATCTATGTACTCAATAACCCTCCACTAGAAGTGGAAAACCCTCCACACAAAACCAGAAACACACCTCAGAGTCTTAAAGCCAGTGTTGCCCCTTTTGGAAGTATATAACTATACAAAAATAAAAGTCACATTCTATTGAGATTAATTTCCTAACTCTGCAGTCACCTTCAGATGACCTAAATCCCTGCAGCTGACAAACTTCATGCAATTCATATGCTTTAGAAGATGAAGTATTACATCATCTAACAGTAGTCAATCAGTGGTCAAACAACAAGTTTCAAAAGAGCACCTCAGTGTGCCCACACCAGGAAAAAGTCTGTAGTCTGGGAAACCATCGGCTGTGGTGAAAAAAGAATACCTGATGTATAACAGTCAATTGCACTAATGGTATCAAGTTACCATCAACAAGTCATGGTTAATAATTATAGTATTAAAGTGCACAAAATAAGTCCTAAAATGTTCTGGTCAGATATTCACACTTCATCTGTAAAAACAAAGAACACACTCAGGGATTAGAACATAAAAGCAAATTCTGGACCTCATCCTAAGATAGTATCATTCAGGGTTGGAAGGGACCACAAGGATCATCTAGTTCCAACCCCCCTGCCATGGGCAGGGACACCCCACACTAGATCAGGCTGCCCAGAGCCTCATCCAGCCTGGTCTTGAACACCTCCAGGGACGGGGCCTCGACCACCTCCCTGGACAACACATTCCAGGGTTTCACCACTCTCATGGGGAAGAACTTCCTCCTCACATCTAGCCTGAATCTCCCCACCTCTAGCTTCATTCCATTCCCCCTAGTCCTATCACTACCTGAGATCCTGAGAAGTCCTTCCCCAGCCTTCCTGTAGGCCCCCTTCAGATACTGGAAGGCCACAATTAGGTCACCTGGGAGCCTTCTCTTCTGCAGACTGAACAGCCCCAACTCCTTCAGTCTGTCCTCATAGGAGAGGTGCTCCAGCCCTCTGATCATCCTTGTGGCCCTTCTCTGGACACACTCCAGCACCTCCACATCCCTCTTGTAATAGCGGCTCCAGAACTGGACACAGTACTCCAGGTAGGGTCTCACCAGGGCTGAGTAGAGGGGGAGGATCACCTCCCTCGACCTGCTAGCCACACTTCTCCTGATGCAGCCCAGGATCTGATTGGCCTTGCGGGCTGCAAGTGCACATTGAGAGCTCATGTTGAGCTTCTTGTCCACCAGCACCCCCAAGTCTCTCTCCTCAGGGCTACTTTCCAGCCAGTCACTGCCCAGCCTGGATTTGTGCCTGGGATTGCCTCGACCCAGATGCAGGACCCTGCACTTGCTCTTATTGAACTTCATGAGGTTGGCTTGTGCCCACCTCTCCAGCCTGTCAAGGTCCCTCTGGATGGCCTCCCTTCCCTCCAGCGTGTCTGCTGCACCACACAGCTTGGTGTCATCAGCAAACTTGCTGAGGGTGCACTCAATGCCACTGTCCATGTCACCCACAAAGATGTTGAACAAGACAGGTCCCAGGACTGATCCCTGAGGGACTCCGCTTGTCCCTGGCCTCCACTGGGACACGGACCCATTGACAGCCACTCTTTGGGTGCAGCCATCAAGCCAGTTCCTTATCCATCTAGTGGTCCACCCATCAAACCCATGTGTCACCAGTTTGGAGACCAGGATGTGGTGCGGGACAGTGTCGAAGGCTTTGCTCAGGTCCAGGTAAATGACATGTAAAGATATGTAAATGATATGTAAAGGTAAAAGATATGTAAAGGAGGTCCTACTCATCCAGTGTAGCTCCTTGTAAGTGAAGTAAGGATCAGCTCTTGACAGCTAGATGAAGAAAATGTCAGTAAGCGTGCACATCATCAAAACCATCAAGTTGGTTATAAATTTAGGAATAAAGTATTTTTTTTTAAAGTGTTGGTGCAACCTGCTATCTCATCTAGTGTGTTTGCTCTCATGTCCAACATGACTGTCCCGTTGAGAATACAGCTTCGCAGTTCAAAGAGACTGTGCAGGGACAGAGTTGCTACATAAGGCTTGCTCCAGCGATCACCACCGTCTTCAACATCCTCTTCAAATTTCAGCCACCTGAAATGCAGACACATGCATATATTTACATTTCTCCCTGAAGACAGACAGTTTGGAAAACAGTCTTATTCCTCCCTGTGGCTTCTGTATGACAGAGTAGAGGAAATCCCGTCAGCTCACACCAGACAACAAAACTGACTGACAGTCACATTTTTATCCCACTCACCTGTTTTAGTTTAATCAATTTTGTTTCTTTTGGTTTGAACAATACCTGTCTGGTCATAAATTCTTATGAACTGTGTGGGATTGTGCCTTGTTACTTGATTTGCATAGCTTGATTTAATCAATGTATTAGCATGAGAAAGTTGTCTGAAACACATCGTATACCATGTTCAGGTCTCCAAAAGTGCCAAGACAGACAAGCTAGGTAATACCAATATGTGTAGCTATAAATTGATCTCGATTATGTAACACCAGTGAGTCAGAAACTAAATTTCTGCAAAAGCAGGCATGCCATAAAGTAATTAGAAGTACTGAATGCAGAAGAATTTATGATGACTGTGAATTGTAACCCACGTGGGCCAAAAGTAATCATAGCACCCTGCAACATTCAGATGTGCCATTTGTAAAAACAAAACCAAACAAGTATTACCTAAAAAGAACATATGCAAATATCCAAATTTTATTACATTTGAGCACAAAATCCTAGCATTAACATATCAGCAAAGACAGAGCAAAGATATTTCTGAGATAGCAAATACTGTGTTCCATGGCTGAACACCTGTATTTATAACTAAGCACAGCTGTACCTTTCACAATGCTTGGCATGACCAGTTTTAGCAAGTCAATGCCACACTTGAGAAACTATATATTGATTCTTCCAAAGTTGGACCAACAGTAAAAAAATATTTGATTTGGTGAGGGAGAATTGAGTGAGCAACTACAGAGGTCATGAAAATTCTAACCTAGACCTGGTTTGCAGTTCTTTGGTGTGCCCCAAGGATCAGTGCTGGGCCCTGTGCTCTTTAACATCTTTATTGATGATCTGGATGAGGGCATTGAGTCCATCATCAGTAAATTTGCTGACGACACCAAGTTGGGGGCAAGAGTTGATCTGCTGGAGGGTAGAGAGGCTCTGCAGAGGGACCTCGACAGGCTGGACAGATGGGCAGAACCCAAGGGCATGAGATTGAACACATCCAAGTGCCAGGTTCTGCACATTGGCCACAACAACCCCATGCAGTGCTACAGGCTGGGGTCAGAGTGGCTGGAGAGCAGCCAGGCAGAGAGGGACCTGGGGGTACTGGTCGATGGTAGGCTGAACATGAGCCTGCAGTGTGCCCAGGCAGCCAAGAAGGCCAATGGCATCCTGGCCTGCATCAGGAACAGTGTGGCCAGCAGGAGCAGGGAGGTCATTCTGCCCCTGTATACTGCACTGGTTAGGCCACACCTCGAGTACTGTGTCCAGTTCTGGGCCCCTCAGTTTAGGAAGGAGGTTGACTTGCTGGAACGAGTCCAGAGAAGAGCAACAAAGTTGGTGAGGGGTTTGGAACACAAGCCCTATGAGGAAAGACTGAGGGAGCTGGGGTTGCTCAGCCTGGAGAATAGACTCAGGGGTGACCTTATCACTCTCTACAGCTACCTGAAGGGAGGTTGTAGACAGGCAGATGATGGTCTCTTCTCCCAGGCACCCAGTACCAGAACAAGAGGACACAGTCTCAGGCTGCGCCAGGGCAGGTTCAGGTTGGATGTTAGGAAGAAGTTCTATACAGAGAGAGTGATTGCCCATTGGAATGGGCTGCCCAGGGAGGTGGTGGAGTCGCCATCACTGAAGGTGTTCAGAAGGAGATTTGATGGGGTGCTTGGTGCCATGGGTTAGCTGTTTGGGTGGGTTGGATTGGTTGATGGGTTGGACACAATGATCTTGAAGGTCTCTTCCAATCTGGTTTGGTTTATTCTAATAAAGGTTTATTCTAAAATCACAAGAAGATACACCTTGAAACAACCTACTTGTTAAGCATACCTAGCTGTTTCTTTCCATTCATATTCTTCTCCGTCCCTGAAGCAAAGTTCATCCATTTCAGTGAAGAGATCATGGGGAATGTGTTCATCATCATCTTCAGTACCCAAGATAAACTGCACTCGTTGGGATGGAGTATCTTGAACAGGAAAAAATGGAGCAAGAGTATTCATACTTTCTATTATGCTTGAAACACATCACAGTTAAACACTCTCTCTCAGAAATATGCAACACAACATCATCTTGAAGACACATGAGAAAGAAATGTCGATGTTTCTTTTGCTCAAAAGGAGGTCCTTTGGAAACTTGTTCCTGTTTCTGAAGACAATGCATCTGGAAATTTATGTTCATGCAATGCAGTTAAATACTTTTAGTTCTTTTATAGGTTAACAATATGAAAAGATCAACAGCAAAGTTGGTTAAAAAGTTAAAATTAACATAGCAAAGGGCTGAAAACTTGTTTGCAAATCTGAGTACAAAATAAATGATAGCATCATGACACAGACACTAATTAAAGGAGGAAAGAACACCACTGGACAGAAACAAATACCCTGGCTGCCCTAAGTAATAGTTCAAAATGCTAAATAGCTGGCTTTTTGTTTGCTCTTGGGGGAATTTGGTTGATGTTTTGGTTTTTGGTGTTTGTTTTGTGGGTATCCAGACACCAGTATTCTTAAAGCAGTAGACTTTTCAACAGAAAAAACTATCAACCTCCTCATTGCATGGATGGAGCACTGTATAGAAAATAGCATAGGAAAGTAGAAATTACATAGGTAAAACGCTCAGGAAATATTCTAACTACTCATAGTATAATGCCAAGTTGAGCAGGGTCAGTAATAGCTCAACAAAGAAAATGTAACTATTTTTGTTGATCAAATACCAGCAGCAGACTTCACTGTTATGAACAAAACTTCAAAAAAAAACCCAAAAACCCAAAACATAAACACATAGATTGAGAGATATTTTTAACATCTATATTTGGCCAATGGCATCCTGGCCTGCATTAGGAATAGTGTGGCCAGCAGGAGCAGGGAGGTCATTGTGCCCCTGTACTCTGCATTGGTTAGGCTGCACCTTGAATACTGTGTCCAGGTCTGGGCCCCTCAGTTTAAGAAGGACATCGAAACACTTGAACATGTCCAGAGAAGGGCAACAAGGCTGGGGGGAGGCCTTGAACACAAGCCCTATGAGGAGAGGCTGAGGGAGCTGGGATTGTTTAGCCTGGAGAAGAGGAGGCTCAGGGGTGACCTCATTGCCCTCTACAACTACCTGAGGGGTGGTTGTGGCCAGGAAAGGGGTTGGTCTCTTCTCCCAGGCAACCAGCACCAGAACAAGGGGACACAGTCTCAAGCTGCGCCAGGGGAGGTTTAGACTCAAGGTGAGGAGGAAGTTCTTCACCGAGCGAGTCATTCGTCATTGGAACGGGTTGCCCAGGGAGGTGGTTGAGTCATCGACCCTGGAGGCGTTCAAGGGGAGATTGGACGTGGCACTTGGTGCCATGGTCTAGTCATGGGGTCTGTGTTGATAGGTTGGACTCGCTGATCCTCGAGGTCCTTTCCAACCTAAGTTATACTGTGATAAAGATGTTTCAATTCAAGGGAGAGCTTTCAAATTACAATGGTTCAACAATGTTATCTCATGGAAGGTTGAAGATAGAAAAGTTCAGGTAGATCTCAATTTTAAAATGTTTACTTTGTTCACCAAAATGTCACTCTCACAGGTGCTTGGTCTGAATGCCCAGCTGTACACTGCAACTGCAGAACACCACCTTCTAGATTTAGACAGGAGGTCAGAGTTACTAAAAAATTTCATTCAGAATTCTGCTCTTGCACTGTTGTTCTGGCATGTGGAATTGTCCAATAATATCATTCTGAAATGAGCTCTTGGGCACAAACAACGTTTGCTATCAATGAGTATCTACAGCAGATTATTGTCCCTAAACTAACACAGCCCTAAGAATCCTGCCATATCCTGTGTATCCAGGATAGAGGGGTAACCACCACGAGAGAAGTGAATTTCTACCTATTGAATATTACTTGCTGCTTCAGAACCTGTACAGCTAAGCTCTACAAACATAAGATCAAATTATACTGATTTGTGTGCAGGAAGAAAAGTTTTGAAGATGAATGATACAAACAGCTGTAGGAGAATGGTAAAAAACAGCCTTGTGAGAAGTATTGCCATTTGAAAATTCCTTTGTTTCAGAGAACTGACCCCATGTAGAACATTATCCTAGTAACAGAAAGATGATCGTATCTATGCTTAAAGTGAAACTCTGAATCAGAACTTCCCTATTCATTACAGTAGGAATAAAAGTGGGTTTGCAGTCTTGAGGAAAAAACTGCTAAGTGTGATTTCATTTTAGAGCATGACATGAGGATAAGGGGCAGGTTGGAGGTAAGGGGCAACGTCTGATCCAAATCTAAACCGTAGAAGGCAATGTAATTCCTTTATCATTTTAAGAGACAGTAACAATTTTAATAGTTCATTGATCAAATTAGAATAGAATAGACCAGACCAGGTTGGAAAAGACCTTAGAGATCGTCAAGTCCGACCTATCACCCAACACGATCTAAGCAACTAAACCATGGCACCAAGTGCCCCATCCAGTCTCTTCTTAAACACCTCCAGTGATGGTGACTCCACCACCTCCCTGGGCAGCACATTCCAATGGCCAGTTTCTCTTTCTGGGAAGAATTTCTTCCTAACATCCAGCCTAAACCTCCCCTGGTGCAGCTTGAGATTGTGTCCTCTTGTTCTGGTTGCCTGGGAGAAGAGACCAACCCCCACCTGGCTACAACCTCCCTGCTTCTTCACAGCTCCTAATTTCAAAAATTAACTTCAAATAAGTTCAAAACACTACACAACCTGAAAAAGGTGCCTAATGTAAATAAAGCTTTTTATGCTGCAGGCAAGTATTACAAAGCTCTAGTCTAACCTATTCATTGCAGGCCACTTAACATCCACATAGAAACCTGGATGAAATCCAGCAACTTATGATTTAGATAAAACATGACCACAAAATCCTTGCCCAATTCTAAATATGGAGATATAAATGATAGTGAAATAAACAGCACAACACAATATTTAAGCACAGAGGTTACTACATGTTTATGTTTACAAGCCTTATGAGGAAAGACTGAGGGAGCTGGGGTTGCTGAGCCTGGAGAAGAGGAGACTCAGGGGTGACCTTATTGCTCTCTACAACTACCTGAAGGGAGGTTGTAGACAGGCAGATGATGGTCTCTTCTCCCAGGCACCCAGTACCAGAACAAGAGGACACAGTCTCAGGCTGCGCCAGGGGAGGTTCAGGTTGGATATTAGGAAGAAGTTCTATACAGAAAGAGTGATTGCCCAGTGGAATGGGCTGCTCAGGGAGGTGGTGGAGTTGCCGTCATTGAAGGTGTTCAGGAGGAGACTTGATGGGGTGCTTGGTGCCATGGGTTAGCTGTTTGGGTGTGTTGGATTAGTTGATGGGTTGGACGCGATGATCTTGAAGGTCTCTTCCAACCTGGTTTGGTTTATTCTAAATAAAGGTTTATTTTCAAGAGACAAAGTGAACTTACTCAACAGCTTTCTTACCATACGATGGAGACTCTCGACCATCCTCTCTGTCAGTTTCTTTTTCTTTTTTTCTCCTGTGATGCCTGTGCCCACGATGTCTGTGTCGTCGACGACCTTGCTTTCCAAAGGGGACATGAACTCCAATATACACAGCTCTGTGGCCTGTTCAAGAAAGTTTGATAGGAAACAATTAAACAGAAACCCACTTCCTGTCAAAATTAAGAGTGTTAGTCAAAGAGATGAGCTCAAGAAAAAGAAACCTAAAAGTACTTGGCAAAACTACCTTTAATGAAGCAGTATTACTATTTGCTTTCTGTCCTTCCCAGGTGTCAAGAAGCTAGTGCTATACTCATTACCCTGAGAAATTTGGTAAGAATATGGCCCAATTTAAGAACTCCATTGTGAAACAAGTAATACAGACACACAAGCTTGACCTGTAACAGTGGCTGAAGATAATGTGATAAACACCAGGGCAAGGCAGAGAAATTACATGATACTCCTCATTTGCAGGGATTCAAATCAGGACAGTTGTTGCACTGCCAAGATGTAATCTAGTTCATTTCATTAACAAATCACCCATTCTTTAGAGTCTGCAGTGAGTTTTCTCTGCTTGAAACACTTGAGCGTGTCCAGAGAAGGGCAACAAGGCTGGGGAGAGGCCTTGAACACAAGCCCTATGAGGAGAGGCTGAGGGAGCTGGGATTGTTTAGCCTGGAGAAGAGGAGGCTCAGGGGTGACCTCATTGCCCTCTACAACTACCTGAAAGGTGGTTGTAGCCAGGAAGGGGTTGGCCTCTTCTCCCAGGCAACCAGCACCAGAACAAGGGGACACAGTCTCAAGCTGTGCCAGGGGAGGTTTAGACTCAAGGTGAGGAGGAAGTTCTTCACCAAGCGAGTCATTCGTCATTGGAATTGGTTGCCCAGGGAGGTGGTTGAGTCATCGACCCTGGAGGTGTTCAAGGGGAGATTGGACGTGGCACTTGGTGCCATGGTCTAGTCATGGGGTCTGTGTTGATAGGTTGGACTCGCTGATCCTCAAGGTCCTTTCCAACCTAAGTGATACTGTGTGATACTGTGTGTGTGAACTGCCAATATTTGTTCAAGTACCATGTGAGACACACCTAGGTGAACCTGATGTGCAATTCTACTATTGATTTTGCATCGACTTAGAAGCATAAGGGAACTTATAGTTGGAAGTATATGCCAAAACATCAAATAACTTACTAAGAAGTTTGGGGAGGGGTGTTTCTACTCTAGAAGTTTTTAAGACTTATAGGCAGCGCATGCACAAATTAATACACACTACTCTTTAAAACGTGTACTCTCAACACTGTGTTTTCCCCTTTCACATTAAGGCAGTACCTCCCATCAACAACGTGGCAAAAGAAATCAATCGACAGCGTTACAGACGTATTGCTACCATGTCTGCTGTAATGGAATTAGCATTTCAATTCCTTTTTGAGCAAACAATCTCAGGAAAAGAAACATTAACTACAAGCCTAGAGGTTAATACTAAATACTTTGTTTCATACTGTACAAGAGTAATTACAGAAGGCTGACGTTAACAAAAGGAAAAGGAAGTGGTTTTTTCCCAGCTCTTAGAGAGCTGCAAACTCAGCGAATTTATAGAAGACAAAATCCTAGGAGCTGACACTGTAAACATGCATGCATGTTACAAGTGGATATAGCACGTGTACACACACTAGAATAAGGATACTGAAACACACTGGCAATTACAAAGCTTTCAAAAAATAGAAAGCAGCAGTATACCAAACTTAGTCTCCAAGAAAAGCCAAAAAGATCAAAACCCCCACTTTTTAAAGCAGTGTTTTTTTACAGTGCTACATAAGGGAAAACACTGAGAAGAAATCAGCAATAATGCATAAGCATGTTCAATGTTTAATTTGGCCAAGGTTCCTTTTCATCTTGTAAGACCTGCTTCTTGACAGATTCCAAACACTAGTTGTAATTAGAGTCGACTGATTGGCACTGCTACCAAATCTGAAATCAAGCATACTAAAAGCTATTTATTTCCATGGAAGAGTGGAAATAAGATTAATTTGTTGAAGCATTCATCAGTCCTATGTATATGGAAAGAGATTTCTCTTGTGAGTTTTCTTGCAGCAGTAAGACCCAGCCCCCGCTGGGCCGCCTGAACTCCACCCTACATGACTACCAGGTGCAATGCAATTCCCAGAAATTTAGTGCAAAAGTGACACCTAACCATAAATCAACGTGCTTAACATAGAATATGACTAGGTGATACCACTAACAACGACCATGTTCATGATGTCATCACAGTGCAACAATCTTATGCAAATCTACAGCTCCATTACTCACCACATCCCACTCAAAAATGCCTGGTACAACCAAGTAACCTGTCGCTCACTGCAAATGCTGTTACCATCCTGCAAGGATTTTTTAGGGGGTATTACATATTTAATTAACAAGTATTAAACTATAGTTACACATAGAGTTAAGACTTTTTACAGTATCACACAGTATCACTAAGGTTGGAAGAGACCTCAAAGATCATTAGTCCAACCTATCAACACAGACCTCATGACAAGACCATGGCACCAAGTGCCACGTCCAATCCCCTCTTGAACACCTCCAGGGACGGTGACTCAACCACCTCCCCGGGCAGCACATTCCAATAACAAATGACTCTCTCAGTGAAGAACTTTCTCTTCACCTCGAGCCTAAACCTCCCCTGGCGCAGCTTGAGACTGTGTCCCCTTGCTCTGGTGATGGTTGCTAGAGAGAAGAGACCAACCCCTTCCTGGCTACAACCACCTTTCAGGTAGTTGTAGAGGGCAATGAGGTCACCCCTGAGCCTCTTCTCCAGGCTAAACAATCCCAGCTCCCTCAGCCTCTCCTCATAGGGCTTGTGCTCAAGGCCTCTCCCCAGCCTTGTTGCCCTTCTCTGGACACGTTCAAGTGTCTCAACGTCCTTCTTAAACTGAGGGGCCCAGAACTGGACACAGGACTCAAGGTGCAGCCTAACCAATGCAGAGTGCAGGGGCACAATGACTTCCCTGCTCCTGCTGGCCACACTATTCCTAATGCAGGCCAGGATGCCATTGGCCTTCTTGGCCACCTGGACACACTGCTGGCTCATGTTTAGGCGGCCGTCAATCAGACATAATTTATCAGACATTTATTCATTGTTAGGAAAAAAAGAAACACCACAACTTCCTGGAAAAAAAGGAAGAAAAAAACATTTCTAGAAACAGGGTGTGATATAAGAGCAGCTTGTTTAAACATTCATAACAAGCCCCTTTTGAGCAAATGTTTAGATCATTGCACAAAAACCCTGCTGGTGATTACTTTCTAGAAAGTTTTGGGGACTTGAAACCGCTCAAGATTCTACTTGCTGAAAATTAGGACTGGTATGCCGCTCCTGTAAGTTAAAACAAAACCCCCACATTGCTTCCTGTACTAAAGAACAGCCAAAAATCCAATACAAATCTTTCAAGAGTCCCCATCCTAAACAATTCACCCCATTGTTACAAAAAATGTTAAATGCTAATGTGATCATTTCCATAATCAAAGACCATCTTGTTGCATGGAGGAAGAAAAGGAAGAGGTCTGTCCTTTAAAGGAGCGCAGCCTGCATTTTTTTTTTCCAGTAAAATTTGGAGAAGAGCAGTATGTTGCAAAGGGGCATGTAAAAATTTAACCTAAACAGAGCTAAAATAAGCAGCAAACTGAAAATGCTTTTTAAATAACCTGTTGACCACAGCAAGTTGCTTTCCTACCCAAAATGAACTGACCTTCTGGCTGTCGCTATGTCCACGTGCCTCACAGCTGCTTCAAGACAGACTAGCTACTGCCAACTTACTGCTCAACGTGGCAGTCAATACACAACCTACAACATTCAATATTACTTCCTACTCCAGAAGCAGAGTTTATAAAAAGTGCCTTCTTGCTAACTTAACCAATTAGGGTACCACAAAGACAGAGGAATGGGCTAGCAATGGGTTGTCCTACTCTACCTCTCATACTGCCCACCAGCAACTATTGTGCAAATGGCTATTTACTCACACAGACACTGCCCTGTTGGCAAATCTGAAATCCTAAGCCAAACCTTCTTTCCCCAAATCACTTCCATATATGCAAAGTCATCAGACTGCTACGCCTGCAAGCATATTTTGAGACTAAAACTGATGAGCAAGCGGATTTCCAGAAATTATTCAATAAAATGCAGCATAATCCAGTGTAATTCCACTGGAATAACCTCAAGAAAGACCTTGGTGTTTAAAAGGAACCTCTGACTCTTTTTTGTTTTCTTTTTTGGAGCTAGAGCATGAGTTGGGAGTACAATAAACAAGTTGGGCTACTGCAAACAGCAGTTTATGACTGCACTAAACTGTTCCTTAAGAAACAGACCTTTGTTTGGCATTCAGGTATTCAAAGATATCAACCTAGAAAATCCAAAAGTACTCACAGTATCACAGTATAACTAAGGTTGGAAAGGACCTCGAGGATCATCGAGTCCAACCTATCACCACAGACCCCATGACTAGACCATGGCACCAAGTGCCACGTCCAATCTCCTCTTGAACGCCTCTAGGGACGGTGACTCCACCACCTCCCTGGGCAGCCCGTTCCAGTGATGAATGACTCGCTCGGTAAAGAACTTTCTCCTCACCTCAAGTCTAAACCTCCCCTGGTGCAGCTTGAGACTGTGTCCCCTTGTTCTGATGCTGGTTGCCTGGGAGAAGAGACCAACCCCTTCCCGGCTACATCCACCTTTCAGGTAGTTGTAGAGAGCAATGAGGTCACCCCTGAGCCTCCTCTTCTCCAGGCTAAACAATCTCAGCTCCCTCAGCCTCTCCTCATAGGGCTTGTGTTCAAGGCCTCTCCCCAGCCTTGTTGCCCTTCTCTGGACACGTTCAAGTGTTTCGATGTCCTTCTTAAACTGAGGGGCCCAGAACTGGACACAGGACTCAAGGTGTGGCCTAACCAATGCAGAGTGCAGGGGCACAATGACCTCCCTGCTCCTGCTGGCCACACTATTCCTAATGCAGGCCAGGATGCCATTGGCCCTCTTGGCCACATGGGCACACTGCTGGCTCATATTCAGGTGGCTGTCAATCAGCACCCCCAGGTCCCTCTCTGTTTGGGAGCTCTCAGCCACTCTGACCCCAGCCTGTAGCTCTGCATGGGATTGCCATAGCCAAAGTGCAGCACTCGGCACTTGGACTTGTTGAATACCATCCCAATGGACTCTGCCCATCTGTCCAGTCGGCTGAGGTCCCTCTGCAGAGCCTCTCCACCCTCCAACTGACCAACATCCACTCCCAACTTGGTGTCATCCGCAAACCCGCTGATGACTGACTCAATGCTGTTGACTGTACTGCTATAGTTACCCAAAACCATATTGCAGATACCTTCAAGTCCAAAACACAGGACAAAAAGGGATAATAAAAGCTGAACATTAATTCTAACTCAAAGCAAAGCACTAAGAAGTCCTCTAAAACTACCAACAGCTGTACTGACTACATCTGTGATCCTTTAGGCGTCATTATTCACACTAGAGATGGACAAAGATTTACTTACCATTAAAAACAAACTGAAATATGAACACAGCAATTTCTTCCCCTTCACTCTTAGCAAATTGGGTTCACCCAGGCCAGGAGAAAAAAAAATTAAATAAAAGCCTGAGAGACAGGTAATTTTCCCTTCTTTGTTGCTAAATTAAGTCATAAAAAGGTGGAAATTTGTATCACTAGCAGCAGTGCTATTTCTAAAAGGAACACAACCTTTTACTTGAACATGGTTTTTAAAAGCTCTAAAAGTACAATTGTGACCTTCAATGCTTTATCCACACAAACACACCACAGTACCACTCTCAAGCAAAGCTTATTACAGAACCACTTTAAACCAATAATCAACAGAATTAGTAGGCTGCCAGTACTAAATTTAGTAACACAAAGACCAAAAGCTAATTGTTCATTTTAATCTAACATGACTTTATCCCAGCTTAGCTGTTCAAATCCACCAGAGTATTTACTACTAAAGGTTATTATCAGTATGAAACAAACTGAAATGCTGGGAACTTGATACATGTGTCTCCATCAAATGGCTGGTCTCACTCCAAAGGTCAGTTTTACTGAGTGCTATAAAACTGACAGGATAGAAAGTGCCTTCTTTAAGTTCTCTCATTTCTCCTCAAAGTCCCTAAGAAAGTGGTAATAGAACACTTCCAAGTCCTGAGAGAGATCAACACCATGTATCCAAAGTGCTCTATTGTGGCTACCCAGCAACTGCAGTTCCACACAGACCTTTCTTTTCTACCCATCTTTATGTTAGCTAGATGTCTTTTAAAGTTTCCTACAAAGATGGACATTCTTGCCCATATCAACAAGGGAATTAAAGAAAGTCAGTATCTGTGTGAATTCTCAAATCCTGTCGCTTAGAAAGTTGAATTGCATAGACCATATGTTAATTACAGTTGCAAGGGACATTTGCAGGTGGGCTACCTGGTCCAGTCTTGCTCCAAGCAAAGTCAGCTTCAAAGCTGAAAGCTAGTCAGGCCAACGACCAGGCAAGCTTTACTCTACAACCTCTCCAAGCAACCCATTCCAAAGTGTAATAGGATGTTGCATGAAAACACATGTCCTAATATCCAATATACCAATACTGCATGTTGTGTGCGCTCCTCCTCGCCGTTTCTCTATGCTCCTCCAAGAAGAGTTGCACTCCATCTTCTCCATAAGCTCCCAACAGCCTGCTGACAGCAAAAACCTTGGGACAAGAATTGCTATTTTTCAAAAACCCTTCAAGCAACAACCTGCATACAGAGCATTTCTTTTATACAGAAGTCTTTATTTAATTAATATAATAAATTTGGACCACAACACTCCGTGCTGGGTTAGGAACTGGCTGGAGGGCCGAGCCCAGAGAGTGGTAATGAATGGTGCCACATCCAGCTGGCAGCCAGGCACCAGTGGCGTCCCCCAGGGATCAGTGCTGGGCCCCATCCTCTTTAACATCTTCATTGATGATCTGGATGAAGGGGTTAAGTCAGTCATCAGCAAGTTTGTAGATGACACCGAGTTAGGAGCAGATGTTGGTCAGTTAGAGGGTAGAAAGGCCCTGCAGAGGGACCTTAACTGACTGGACAGATGGGCAGGATCCAATGGGATGGCATTTAACAAGTCCAAGTGCCAGGTGCTGCACTTTGGCTACGGCAACCCCATGCAGAGCTACAGGCTGGGGTCGGAGTGGCTGGAGAGCTCCCAAACAGAGAGGGACCTGGGGGTGCTGATTGACAGCTGCCTAAACACGAGCCAGCAGTGTGCCCAGGTGGCCAAGAAGGCCAATGGCATCCTGACCTGCATTAGGAATAGTGTGGCCAGCAGGAGCAGGGAAGTCATTGTGCCCCTGTACTCTGCTTTGGTTAGGCCGCACCTTGAGTCCTGTGTCCAGTTCTGGGCCCCTCAGTTTAAGAAGGACATTGAAACACTTGAACGTGTCCAGAGAAGGGCAACAAGGCTGGGGAGAGGCCTTGAGCACAAGCCCTATGAGGAGAGGCTGAGGGAGCTGGGGTTGTTTAGCCTGGAGAAGAGGAGGCTCAGGGGTGACCTCATTGCCCTCTACAACTACCTGAAAGGTGGTTGTAGCCAGGAAGGGGTTGGTCTCTTCTCTCAGGCAACCAGCACCAGAACAAGGGGACACAGTCGCAAGCTGCGCCAGGGGAGGTTTAGACTTGAGGTGAGGAGGAAGTTCTTCACCGAGAGAGTCATTTGCCATTGGAATGTGCTACCCAGGGAGGTGGTGGAGTCACCA
Organism: Melanerpes formicivorus; assembly: GCF_026170545.1. Classification (NCBI taxonomy): domain Eukaryota; kingdom Metazoa; phylum Chordata; class Aves; order Piciformes; family Picidae; genus Melanerpes; species Melanerpes formicivorus. The sequence continues at coordinate 10,155,059 of NW_027142376.1, forward strand.
TCCCTGGAGGCATTCAAGAGGAGATTTGACGTGGCACTTGGTGCCATGGTCTAGTCATGGGGTCTGTGTTGATAGGTTGGACTCGATGATCCTCGAGGTCTCTTCCAACCTTAGTTATACTGTGATACTGTAATTTGTTGTCCCAGCCTGGAGCTTTCTAGTATTGAAAACTGGAGGATCTACACACGAGATCCTAACCTGTTCCTTAAGACCTTAAAAAAAGGGGGGGGGGGAGGAAGGGAGGGAAGGGAAGAAGAGAGGGAAAAAAATCAGCTATTGAATGTCTTCTGAGTGATATACCCAAATACTTTACCCTAGTAGGAAGCATTTGAAATCTGTTAGCATCTCATACCTTGCCATTAACTTCTCATACATCACAGAAAGTACTTGTATACAGGAAAATAAGCCAAATGCAATTTATTAGCACAGCTTGTCACAGGCTGGAGAGCTGGGTGCAGGCAAACCTCATGAAGTTCAAAAAGGACAAGTGCACGGTGCTGCATGTGGAGAGGAGTAACAGCAGGCACCAGTACAGGCCAGGGGTTGCCCTTCTGGAAAGCAGCTCCACAGACCTCAGAGTGCTGGTGAACAGCAAGTTCTCCATGGGACAGCAATGCGCCCTTGAGGCCAAGAGGGCCAGTGGTATCCTGGGGTGAATCAAGAAAAGTATGTCCAGCAGATCTAGGGAGGTTCTCCTCCACCACTACTCTGCCCTGGTGAGACCACACCTGGAATGCTGCACTCAGTTTTGAGTTCCCCCAATTCAAGAGAGACAGAGAACTGCTGGAGAAGAATGTCCAACAGAGAACCTCAAGGATAATTAGGGGACTTGAGCATCTCCCCTGTGAAGAGACACTGAGAGACCTGGGGCTGTTTAGTCTTGAGAAGACTGAGAGGGGACTTGATCAATGTCTATAAATATCTGAGGGGTGGGTGTCAAGTGGATGGAGCCAAGCTCTTTTCAGTGGTGCACAGTAATAAGACAAGGAACAGCAGATACAAACTTGAACACAGAAGGTTTCACTTCAACATGTGGAGAAACTTCTTTACAGTGAGGGTGACAGAGCAGGCTGCCCAGGGAGGTTGTGAAGTAGTCTTCTCAGGAGACTTTCAAAACCCACCTGGATGCATTCCTGCACAGGTTATCTTAAGGCAAGCCTGCTTTTGGCAGTGGGATTGGAATGGATCTCTGAAGATCCATTCCAACCTCTAATGTTCTGTGATTCTGTGATAGAAGCAGTAAATGCCAGATTTCTCATTACACACAGAAATAACTATTTTCTGATTTAAAACCAGAGTTGATAATGGTAGCCTTCAGAGAAAAATGCAGTGAATATTTCTGTTTAACACAATCTATGTTCAGGAAGTCACTAGGAGTAATTAGACATGAAGGTAGTAACAGTAAGAGGCAAAGCTTAGTGTCAGCTGAGACCTACATAAGGATTCTGGCCCATACTAGGTCTTTGTGGCCCGCTGCCAGCACTGATCTGCCTCAACTAGGAAAGAAGCCAGTACTTGGTACCTGTGCCAGCTGCCCTTGCATTATACATCCAAGTCAGACCAGCTCAAACCATAGCTGGGCCCCACGAATTATATGAAGGTTCTTGGGTCAAGCCTGCCTTTGCAGCAGAGCTCAGGAAAAAGGATGTATGTAGCTGAGATAAGTTTGAAGAGTTGTTTCTGTTGGAGGGGAGGGAAACCTAGAAATATGCAGTTGAAGCAGAAGCACCATTAAGATCAAAGATTGGCTCTTCACCCACTTAGTAAAGAAACCAGGGTTTTCAGCCTTTCATGTCCCCGTAAGGAGACGCTTCCGCATTCATAACACCATGCTTGGTTAAGAATTTCAAAAGAAACATCTGCAAAGGTCATTTTCCCACTTCAAACACATTCTCATTACAAATTAGATCAACATCCCTCTCCTAAAAAGATGCTGAAATGGATCTGCCTGCCCTCAAATGCATCTGTTTCCTGATACGTTAAGGTATGAAAAATGTTACCAAAAGAGAATCTCGCCTCAGGTAAGGCTTACCCTGAGGAAAACCTCAAACCTTTCACACTTGCTTTGTAAAACAAGAAACTTTTTCAAATTAAAAACCCCTCATACTTTAAAAGCTGTGAAACATGAGTTTGCAGTGAACTGTAAATGGAGACATCACCCATTCAGAAATACTTCTGGCAATTTTCTACTTCAAATTTGCTCCATAAGAAGGGAGGCACAGCTCAAACGAAGTTTGGTTCTGCACAAGTGTGCCAGGTCCCACACAGGAAACTAATTACTTGAGTCTACACTTTTCATAAAGCAACACCCAGACTATTAAGTAGATCTAAATCATTAGAAAACCCATCTTCTGAGAATATTTTTCTTACTTTAAAGCAGAACAGAGTAACACATTAGATTCACATATCACACAACTTATTTGAAACAAACAAACCCGAATCAACCATTTCTAACTATTTATAACACATTTAACTGCTAAACACAATTCCCCATTTTCCCACTTAGATGTAGAATTTGCTTCCAAAGGAGGCAAGACTGTTTCATTTTACCTGTTTTTATCAGTTAAGATTTACTAAAAAGGAAAGAATAACTGAAAGGATGAATTAGGCTCTAAAACACCAAAGCTAGTCACTTGAAATGTGAACACTACTTACACCTGCCACATGTTAGCGTGACAGCAGAGTAGCTGTTAAGATCTTGACTCTTGAAAGATGCTTCCTGGATTTAGGCCACAGAAAAACAGTCTACCAAGACACAGACTCTTGACCTCATGATTGTTTCTGGAACAAGACTTCTGTTATACATAAACCCCCTATGCCTGTAACTGGTCTGCTAAGAATAGAAGAATACATCCATTTTCCCTTACACTTATCTAGGAAATGTATCCTGAAACCAAGGTGAAAAATTACATCTTTGAAAAAAACCCCACAGGTTCTGATAACATCAAGCAAAACAAACTACCTCAAATTTAGGAAAGCTTTCCTTAAACATGGTTTGTAACAGAAAATGCCTTTTACAAGATGGCATGAAATATATTGTCCTCCTTCCAGCTCCTGCCTTACTTTGTTGTTACTCTCATTCAGTGCAGCTTAAAGAGTTGGGTATTTAGTTAAGAACATAAAGTGCACTTTAAAATGGTAATTTGAGAAGTCATTCCCCTAAACTGACATTTGTTAATGCCTCACAGCTTCAGTAAAGAGCAGTACATTTATGTAGTGCATATACAGTCTACTCACAATTATCATTTACCATCTTTACCCATTTCTCTTTTACAGAAAAAGTTATGAAACAAGCAGCCTGTGCCTAAACTAACCTAAACACTGTCAACTCCAGATAGGTACCACACTTTCCCAGCCATCATAAATGGAATGCAGAGCTTGAAAGCCGTAACTTCACGATCTTTTTTCCACTTCAGCATCCAGCCCACTTTCCATTCATATTTCATCATAAAATTACCAGGAAATAGGACTGTCAAATACTGACAACACCAAGCAACTTTTGCTTTAAAGTAGCAAAATTATGCTTTCTACAGCATCAGACCAACCACCATCAGTTTGTGCAGGCTTTAAAGCAGTTAAATATTGCCTATTCATGCTAGTTTCTTGAAGGTTTGGCACTTAGCATTACAGATGAACTAAATTAACAGCTTGCTTCCTCTCTCTCCTTGAAAATGAATCAACACACACTTCTGGAAAGGTTCCAAATTCCTCAAAGTCCTTTTCAGGTCACCAGGAAAACAAGTTAGAGGACTAGACTGAAACAGTTTCAGGTCCTAAAACATTTAATGCTTTATTATAGGTCTTTGTGAGTCTACAAGGAAACATTTATACATCAGCAGAGAAAAATCCAGAGTCATGGTCCCCTCACTTTGAGACACTTGCACTGGATGACAACAAAGAGTGTTACAAGTAGCAAAAGGAAAGGTAAGGCTATATGGCTAAAAGCAAGGTGAGGACAGTGAGGTCTCTTCATCTCCGCCTTTGAACAACTTGTGATGTTAACTTGATTGCTCATGAAACAGAAGTCTTGGTTTTGTCTTAATTTATTCTTCAGCTGTGAGCAAGACAGGGCTATTTTCCACAGTCAGCAACGCAAGCACAGACTGAATCCCCTGCCCTCCCACCTAGTACGTTTCATAACTACAAGAGAGACAGAGGAAGTGAACTGGCTGCATGTTCCCACATCATTATTCTGGCTGAGGCACTACAGCTGCTCATGCTGCTGCACAAGACACTACTCCAGCTGAATGCCTGCTTTCCCTTAACCCCTGCCTCCCTGCAAAACACACACATGATTTTTCTGGGCCATCCCCCCAGAAAAAGCAAGAGAAGGAAATGAAGGGGGAGACAGCTTAAACCTGCACTGAAAATTTAACCACAACAGATGTGGCAGTGCTTACACCACAGCTCAACCCTATCTAAACTGGCATTGTTGCACCTCTTAGCTTTGTATATGCTCTTCCTTCTTCTGCTCAGCACTGGCACATATCTGTGGGGCAAATTGGAGTGCTCCGCTGCTGAGATATTTCTTATTACTCTTTGTTGTCAGGACTGTTGTATTTTCAGCTGGCTTAACATACTTAACCAGGCTTATGGTATGGTCAGACAAGTAAGTGTCAGTACAAGGTGGAAAGTAGTAGCAGGCTGAATGGAACAGAGCAAGAGTATGACTGCAACAGCAACAGCCAGCTTTAATCGCTTAAAACTACTACTTATTAGACTATAATACAAGAAAGTGTGACAGAAACTTTTCTCAGCTACAAACTAGTGCTATAATGGCTCCCTCATGTTCCAAAGTGGTAACACCACTGTCAGAAACTTAGTGAATATACTGATAGTCTTCTAGCATTATGCAAATATTAAGTTTCACTATAATCTATGTTAAAATTTTATTTATTCACCTTTTACGCTGGATCTCCCAAACTTTTCCCTCTGACTTCACCAAATAGCATCAATTAACCTTCAGGCATGTATACTTCCTTTTCAAGTCAGTAAGAAATTGCATTTTGCTAAGTGAAACTAACTCAAAGCCATTTTTATTGCTAAATACAAGACCCTGAGTCAAATAATGAAAGTTAACAGGATTCCATAATGCTTTACAGAAGCAGACTGCAGGATGTGGTCAGGTGAGAATTATGCCCTTCAGTTGAAGGTGGGGATTCTACATTTTGTGCCAAAAATAAGGGAGAGTTCTGAAACAATGGTTATCCTGACGAGGCAGCAGGAAAATTGACATGTATGGAGAAATGTAATGATGGGTGGAAGGATCAGAATATTTATTTGGTAATGCTCAAATAGCTTTTGTAGCTACAAGAACACATTCAGTATCATACAAATGGGTGAGGCTTGAAAAGCTAGCTTACACTATGTCAAATATGCAATGTGCTGATATTTGTGCACTAGCTCAAATCCTTGTCTAGCTCAGGGTGCAGTGGCAAGATGCTAAATTTTGACCTGTGACATTTTGCTTTATTTGAGCATATCTTGATATCTTGAGCATATCTTGGAGGTGCTGGAACGTGTTCAGAGAAGGGCCACGAGGATGAGCTGGAGCACCTCTCCTATGAGGACAGACTGAAGGAGTTGGGGCTGTTCAGTCTGGAGAAGAGAAGGCTCCCAGGTGACCTCATTGTGGCCTTCCAGTATCTGAAGGGGGCCTACAGGAAGGGTGGGGAAGGACTTCTCAGGATCTCAGGTAGTGATAGGACTAGGGGGAATGGAATGAAGCTGGAGGTGGGGAGATTCAGGCTAGATGTGAGGAGGAGGCTCTTCACCATGAGAGTGGTGAAGCCCTGGAATGGGTTGTCCAGGGAGGTGGTCGAGGCCCCGTCCCTGGAGGTGTTTAAGAGCAGGCTGGATGAGGCTCTGGCCAGCCTGATCTAGTGTAGGGTGTCCCTGCCCATGGCAGGGGGGTTGGAAGTAGATGATCCTTGTGGTCCCTTCCAACCCTGACTGATACTATGATACTATGTACAGTTTACCATGAAATGGTAGGTATTGTTATCTGTTCATATTCTTAGTATGTAAAATGCATGATGGCACTCACAAGGGTACTTAACTTTCAGAATTTGAAACATCTCCCTCATGGCTTTTGTTCCTCAAGCTTTCATTTTCTAGAACTTCATGTTATTCATGCTGAGAAATTACTGTCAGGAATCTCTTTTTCACATCTATACAATCCCAGAAGCAAGCTTTCCTTGGAAAGCTTCATAAATATTTCTCTTTAACCCTTTTTTTTCCTGTGCCAGATTTTAATAACTGAACATTTACTAGTGTGCACATTGAGAAGAAAACTGCACAAGCCACCTGCCATTCACTGGTTTTATTCCTAGAATTTCATGATAGCTACAGTGATACTTGGATGCACTTGAACTTTAGTGATACTTGGATGCACTTGAAGGAAATACATCTTTTATCCTGAGGCAAAGAAAAAAATGTGTGTTAAGGAAACAGAAAAACACCATAAGCTTACTCTCTAGTTCTTCTTTCTCAAAGTTTGTATTGATGGTAGAGCTAATTTTGCCCATATCCACAACAGCTTCTTCATCGTGACCCTGAAGAAAAGAGACAGAAGTTTAAGTTAAAACCAAATGGAACTAATTTTTACACCTATGTATATAATTCCTAGATATATCCTGCAGTTCTGAAGTTGTTGGTCTAAAATAGCACATTTTTTTTTCCCATCTCTAAGAAACTGAGAAAAAACAAAAGGTCACTCCAAATCTATCCAGGCAGCTCTTCAAGAAAGCATTACTGTGTATTGAAAGAAAAAGCATAACATCGACAGATGCACTGAATACCACACAACTTTCACAGTGCTTTTGAGGTGACTGTATCAGCGATCAAGGCACACATTTCAGGAGGGAGGAGGAGTTTTGCATTCAACAGCACTGAATCTGCTTCAACAGAATACCTGGCAACTTTAAAAAACGTTATGTAAGTGAATATCCAGAGATCACGAAGCTGTTTGCGTAGGGGACAAGTCCTGCGTGAGACTTTCCAAAACAAACGAGAACCTTCTGTGAACCAAAGGTTATACAAAAGGGGTGGCAAAAAGAATTGAGTTACACAACTGGGAGGTCTCTCCAAGACCAACAGTTTTGGAAAGATCAAAGCAACTGTTTTGCTCAGGTTTCAGACAGATTGTTAACTACACCCCTATCTAATTCACCCTTTTTTTTAACGCACAAAATTAGAAAACAACAGTTGCAAGATGATCTGCTCAGATTCCATTACTACCGAACCCATACCTATCATATCACAAAAGCACAGCATTGAAAATAGATATAGGCTCAAAAATAAGACTTATGCCCTGAATGTGTCCTCTGCTCACATTTAGCACATCACTACAGCAGACCTTTAAGCTCAATCTTGACAAAAATAAACCTCAAAACAACTGCGCAGCAGAAAACCAAATCTCATCTCAAACTTGACATCAAACCAGATTAAAGTTGCCTTTGTCAAAATGTTTGCATTCCTTAGAACACAGTTCATTAACAGCTCACAAATTACAGACTCTTGACAGGACTGGTTCTCCATAAGGACTGCTGCCTACGCTAAGGGTAAAAGCTTTCCATCACATCTAACTATATATTAACAGCAGGCTAACTGCTATAGAATACTGTCCCTGCTCTTTTCTGCTGCCTGGGCACACACTTTTCTCCTTAAGTCAGATCTATCAGTCATGAAGGCAGATACAAAAAGCTGAAGAACTGGATTTTATTTCATTATTTTTTTAAAACAACTTAAGTTTTCTATTGGATCAGTTCACCAAAGTGACTTTTCCTGCAGCCACATGACAGCTGGATCCACCACAGATAAATCTGATCAGCACTTCTGGCAACAGTCCACTGGTGCATTTACATTGATCAATGGGGGGAACCTGTGATAACAGCTTCATCAGGATAAAAAGGAAGCCTAAATGCCAACGTGATGCCCATCCACTTGAAGGGCCTGTTGGATGAGCCAGGGAATTACAGATGATAGGTTGGACTTGATGATCTCAAAAGTCTTTTCCAACCTGGTTAATTCTAATTCTAAATCAGGAGTCTTATAGGGACTGAGAACCCAAACAATGTTGACATTCACCTAAACTTTGATCTTAGAATTACCCAGTAGTGCAACTCTTTATATAGAAAGCAGATTTATTATGTCACAGGGATGTGACAAGGGTAAAAGCAACACACCTGTGTAAGAGCTATGGAGCTAAAAGATATTGTAACAATACCCACCAAAAAATAAGTACACTCTTTAGTCTCAATGAAACAGACAATATAGTATTGTATACACATACACAAAAAACATGCGTATCATTGCTGACTACTGAAGAAAGCCAGTTAAAGCATGCTGTCACTACTGCTGCACTGCAAAAGTAGAGTTTTGCATCTTTGTCAGAGAAGTCAAAAAAACTCTTGTGCACTCCACAGCCACAAATAGAAAATTCAGGTGCTTAAACTAAAGTCATGTCTGATGTCTATGGAAATGTGACAAGAGCCAATTAATGAAGAAGCAGCAGAAATGTGGAAACCATTATGGTAGTAAGATGGGAGTAAGTGGTACCTTCCTGTCTCTTACACACCACAACCAAACTGATTGGCCATTGGAATGTGCTGCCCAGGGAGGTGGTGGAGTCACCATCACTGGAGATGTTTGGGAAGAGACTGGATGGGGCACTTGGTGCCATGGTTCAGTTGATGGTGTTGGATGATAGGTTGGACTTGATGATCGCCAAGGTCTTTCTCAACCTGGTTAATTCTATTCTATTCGGCCCTCTACAAGATGCACTTGAACACTTGATGCACTCGAAACACTTGAACGTGTCCAGAGAAGGGCAACAAGGCTGGGGAGAGGCCTTGAACACAAGCCCTATGAGGAGAGGCTGAGGGAGCTGGGATTGTTTAGCCAGGAGAAGAGGAGGCTCAGGGCTGACCTCATTGCCCTCTACAACTACCTGAAAGGTGGTTGTAGCCAGGAAGGGGTTGGCCTCTTCTCCCAGGCAACCAGCACCAGAACAAGGGGACACAGTCTCAAGTTGTGCCAGGGGAGGTTTAGACTCAAGGTGAGGAGGAAGTTCTTCACCGAGCGAGTCATTCGGCATTGGAACGGGTTGCCCAGGGAGGTGGTGGAGTCATCGACCCTGGAGGCGTTCAAGGGGAGATTGGACGTGGCACTTGGTGCCATGGTCTAGTCATGGGGTCTGTGTTAATAGGTTGGACTCGATGATCCTCGAGGTCCTTTCCAACCTAAGTGATACTGTGATGCCTTCATAATGCCACTGGCCTCTGTCATCCCTATGATAACTTCCAGAAGTAAGGAAAAACCCAATTGCAACATGTCTTGGATCTTAACTTTAATGAAGATGAATTTTGCCAGCATGCTTTGGGGAAAAAAAAAAACACCAAAGAACTTGTAATGTGTATAAACTCAATAGTAAAAAGGTTTCTAAGCAGCAACATTAAAAAGCCTGAGTTAACTTTTTTTTTGAGGCATCAAGTATGTACAGCAGAACACTCAACTGCACTGGTAAGGCTGTAACACCACGAAGGAGTCATCAAGTGTATCTGCTTTCCAATTTATTTTGGTGACACAAATAGCAAATTATAGGATCATAGTACACTCTAGTTCACAGAAATACATATACAAACAAATCCTGCAAGTTACCAGAAAATTCAGAGACAGAAATAGATGAAGTATTACAAATCCCCTAAATTATCTTAAGTGTCCTAAGAGAGGAAAAACACCAAACACAAGGAAAACTATGAAAACCTCTTCCACAATTAGCTTCATGGTTAGAGCCACAGACTGATGAAATAGCCTGCACCTAACTTCTGCCCTGCCCCCAACAGTCCTTTTAGGACTCTTGGAAGCTTACCAAACACACAGGCTTTGAGCAATGAAAGAAGACAAGAATTTTTCCTCCAGATTATAAGAACTACTGCATGCTAATAGAAAATTCTGTTACAAACTGCAGAAAACACCCATGCAAGAGGACTAACTCTCAGTACTGTACTTGCTGAATACCTTATAGTATGCTATTATCTCCCTTAGCTGTAGTAACAAAGGTACTTTGCCAACCTTACACATACAGAAGCAGCCTTCAAAACCATGTGAAAGCAACATGTCTTTTGAGATTAGATTACAGAAAGGCATGCATGCCCTTGCAAACCATTCTATTACTATCTCAAAGTACTCAACATACGCAAAGACTCTTCCCAGAATAAACCATTAGCACCCACAAATATCACCTACGAAGAAAGCCTATCATTTACAACCTTTGTTTAGGAAAAATAAACAAACAAACAACCCAAAGGATCGTCACTTTAACATAACCATTTGTGATGATGATAGCAAATACCACCTTAAGGTATTTTTTTGCCTTATGCCAGTTTAAAAAGTTTGAATCATTTGAATAAGCATCAAAATTAGCTCCAAGCAATAACCTTTTCTAAAACTAGTCTGTTGGGCATAGGTTTCCAGTAATTATAAGAGATCTACCAAGTCAGTTTAAGACAGAGTAGAAGCTGGTACCATTGCTGAATCAAAACAGTGCCATTCTAGATTTCTACTTTCTGAACTTTTGACATACACAGAGAGGCAGGATTGTTTACAACTCATCACCTTCCCTTTTTTAGGCACAGAGAATGACTTCACCTTTGAGCAAGCATTGCTCTGCAGTTTACCATCCATTTATGTGAAACTCTATGTACAACAGTCAAGCAGATGAGAAACAAAAATATTCTTGATGGAGACAAGGTAAAATTTAACACTAACGTGGGATGCATTGGGAAAAACAACACAGGCAGAAACCAAAGGATCTCAGGGAGACATTAAGCCCTCACTTTTGGTTTGCTGTGTTTTTTTTGGTTGGTTGGGGTTTTTTTTGTTTGTTGCTGTTCTTGGGGGGTTTGGTTTGGTTGGGGTTTTTTTTCCACAAGGAGAGGGTCTTTTACAAAAACAGAACAGACTGCTTCAAGGGAAAATATACACATGCATACATACATAAATAAATCACAGTATCACAGTATCACTTAGGTTGGAAAGGACCTCGAGGATCATCGAGTCCAACCTATTAACACAGACCCCATGACTAGACCATGGCACCAAGTGCCACGTCCAATCTCCTCTTGAACACCTCCAGGGCTGATGACTCAACCACCTCCCTGGGCAGCCCGTTCCAATGATGAATGACTCGCTCGGTGAAGAACTTCCTCCTCACCTCGAGTCTAAACCTCCCCTGGCGCAGCTTGAGACTGTGTCCTCTTGTTCTGGTGCTGGTTGCCTGGGAGAAGAGGCCAACCCCTTCCTGGCTACAACCACCTTTCAGGTAGTTGTAGAGGGCAATGAGGTCACCCCTGAGCCTCCTCTTCTCCTGGCTAAACAATCCCAGCTCCCTCAGCCTCTCCTCATAGGGCTTGTGTTCAAGGCCTCTCACCAGCCTTGTTGCCCTCAATATCCTACTACACTGGATTAAAAATACACTAATACTTTTTCCATTGTGGCTACTCATAAATGTAAAAGAAACCTCCCAGTAAAGCCTTCAAATTCAGTGAGAGGTACCTACATACACTACAAGACACCTTCTGAGACTTAAAACTGCACCAGAACAAGAGGACACAGTCTCAGGCTGTGCCAGGGGAGGTTTAGGCTGGATGTTAGGAGGAAGTTCTACACAGAGAGAGTGATTGCCCATTGGAATGGGCTGCCTGGGGAGGTGGTGGAGTCGCCATCAGTGGGGGTGTTTAGGAGGAGACTTGATGGGGTGCTTGGTGCCATGGGTTAGTTGATTAGATGGTGTTGGATGATGGGTTGGACGCGATGATCTTGAAGGTCTCTTCCAACCTGGTCTGGTCTATTCTATTCTAAAATCCTTCCATCATTGGTGGTGTTCAGGAGGAGACTTGATGGGGTGCTTGGTGCCATGGTTTAGCTGTTTAGGTGGGTTGCATGCAATGATCTTGAAGGTCTCTTCCAACCTGGTCTATTCTATTCTATTCTCCCAGCATGAAAATGAAACCTCTTTTCAACTGATGCAGGCCAGACAAGACTTTCAAATACTCTCTGCTCTAGCAGAATATCTCTGACCTTCAAATGTCTTTTCTCAGAGAAAAGAGCAATTCACCTTCCACCGCAGACAAGCAAGTGCTCAGAAATTGTTCACACTGTACTTATTTACCTGCTCAAACCTTTGTCTTCAGCAGGCTACACTTTTCACATCTACCATATTAACACTATATGCTTTTTAAGAGTAGTGTTTAAATATCAGTTCTAAGTTGCATGAATCATTAAGGAAACTATTCAAGTTTGCAAGAATTAAGTTGTCAACCTCCAGCAGCTTGTGTTAGTTACTGTCTAGTGGACTGGCACAAATATAACGCACAGAGTATTAAACCTAGAAGAAATTTTCCACAGCCATCTGTGCAAGCTCTTCTCACTGGGCAACTCCCATAAGCTTAATGCAGTGACACACACAAGAGACTTCAGAGGAGCACGATGTCAAACTGCATTACTGCATAACCGCTTCCAAGAGATACAGCTTACTAGCAGCACATTTTTAAAGGTGCTTGAAATGTAGCTCAATTCATTTTGTTGATACACTGGTCATACAAATGGCTAGTACAGTCCACTGTAAACCTTTGCAATCTGAAAGTAATATAGTAATTCTGTTGAGAGTAATTTGAGCTCAACATTACTCAGCGTAAGGCAATGTTCATATGCTCCATTAACACACACCCCTCCCCCCCCCCCCCCCAGTTTGGGAACTACGTGCAGCACCAGAAGAGCTAGAGATAGCTCTAGTATAAGTAAGTAGGGCACAGAAGAGGACACAAACAAAACCAAAAAGACCAACACCACTCAGGTGGTGGGAAACCCCACATTTTAAAAATCCCATTACCACTTTCATGCCACAAATAACCTTCCCAGCAGCATTTATTCAAGTAGATGAAGAAACATCATCAACAAAAAAACCAAACCACCAAACAAAACAACCACCACCACCAAGGACACAAAATCCCCTCAACAAAATAAAACCCAAAACACCTACAAAACCAAAACACCACAGGCCACCAGCTAAACCAACCAAAGCCACACGTATTGGGGTGGCTTCAGTATTTTTTTTCCCCACATAATAATTGTCCCTGACCAAGAGTTTAAAACTTCTCATTTTGATACTCTTCTACTTACTTCAACTGCCTACATTGTAATAGTGAACCTACACATTGCTTTAGGACTGCAATTATCCTCTCTTGCTTGAGCAGATGGCAAATACTTTCCTCCTCCATCCCACAAGAACCCATGAATACATCTCTGCTTTTGCAGAGACACCAAATCTGACAGATGGGATTTAGCATTTAGGTTGAAATGCAGCACCAACAAGCCATGTCTCTTGATACATAAGTACACTGCTTACAGACCCAACTGGTAAGCTTCTACAGAATGATAAAGCAGATTTACGTACTGAGAGCAGCACAGGAGAAATTCTGCACAGTGCATTTTGCTCTTCATTCTTTCATCATCAGTAGATATGAGCCACCAAGCTGGATAATATTATCTATTCAAGCAGTGTGCTGTCTTCAAGAGGGTACAATAGTAGAGGTATAGAGTAGCTTCCCACTAAACTTACAAATCAATGCAAACAGAACTTAGTGACCTAGAAAGCAAAATCAAAGCAGGATTTTTGTTGTATCGTCAGTCCCTCTCTTTGGTGGACACGCATTCAAAAGACGTGAGTCACAATCCAATGGTAGAGAATTTGGCAGAAGTTAAACCCCCTTGCTTTCCAGCTTGTCCTCAGATATCACAGGGGCAGGGGGCAGCTGAGCTTAACTTTTGAGTGATGTCCAATTGGATCTTTTAGTGTGACTCGCTTGAGACTCAAAATGGAGCCAAGTGCCAAGCCACTTCATTTAACAGGCAACAGGTACCACAGTGATCTGATCTGTAGGGAGCACTGCATTGCAACCATGCCAGTAGGGAAGTGCAAACAGGAGTGGCACAGGCACAGGAATGACAGGCTCCTGAGGGACGCAAGCAGCTCCTAGGGGATGACAGCAGCAATGGTGGTGCCTGTGTGCCCAGCACATCTCCCTCCAGCAGACTCGGCAGATTCGTTAGCAGCCCTGCGCAGCAGCCTCTCTAGCAGCCACGGCCACAGTCCAGCCCATAGCCAATTCTTCCTAGCAGCTCCAGCAATGTTCTTCCAGCAGCCACAGCAGCAGCCCTGGCCCAGCTGATCACTCTCAAGGCTGATTCCCGTGCTCTCTTCCCACCATACTGTGACACCTTTATGGCTTCACACTGTTGCTAAAAATAGCCACGTCCTCTCCCACTCAGTGGTGGAAGTCTTCTGGGTCCAGAAGTCCTTCAGCTGACCCCAGGGGCAAAGGCCAGGCTCCCGGCATCTCAAATGGTTCTCCCAACAACGTTGAGACAAATCTATCTATTAGTTCTGGGTCCCTTACACCACCACATTGGCTCAACATTGGTGGCATTCATAACAAAAGGTAAAACTATTATACAGAGACAGAACAGAAAACTTATACAATAGGTAACCTCAAATACAACCTGTGCAACAGCGCTCTGAGGGACACATGCAGCCTGTCCATCATGCAGTGGGTAGGAATCACAATATCAACTAGAAGCCAGTTTGCAGTGTTACTGCTTACTTGCCTTTGCTTAAACCTGGGACAGAAGTTTCTCAGCCCAGATGACACACACATATTAGGCTAAAGGGGGCATGGAAATCAGTTTTCCTGCTGCATACGTCCATCCTGACTCCAGCAGACCATGGCAGCAGACAGCATGGACCATGAGGGCTGCGATTGCGCAGCTTTTTTTGCTGCAAGCAATGGATCTGTCTGTGCTGATTTTGGTTTTCCATGCATAGTTTCATAGTTTCATTCAGGGTTGGAAGGGACCACAAGGATCATCTAGTTCCAACCCCCCTGCCATGGGCAGGGACACCCTACACTAGATCAGGCTGGACAGAGCCTCAGCCAGCCTGCTCTTAAACACCCCCAGGGACGGGGCCTCGACCACATCCCTGGACAACCCATTCCAGGGTCTCACCACTCTCATGGTGAAGAACCTCCTCTTCACATCCAGCCTGAATCTTCCCACCTCCAGCTTCATTGCATTCCCCCTAGTTCTATCACTACCTGAGATCCTGAGAAGTCCTTCCCCAGCCTTCCTGTAGGCCCCCTTCAGATACTGGAAGGCCACAATTAGGTCACCTCGAAGCCTTCTCTTCTGCAGACTGAACAGCCCCAACTCCTTCAGTCTGTCCTCATAGGAGAGGTGCTCCAGCCCTCTGATCATCCTTGTGGCCCTTCTCTGGACACGTTCCTTGGCTTTGTTGGCTATTGCTATGGGTGTTCTCTTCATGCTTGTTTTCTGCCCCTGTGAACTCCCAGCACATAATCAGTCATCATCTTCTGCTCACCAAGAATGCTAAAACCCATCCCTGGTTTTGTAAAGTTAGTTAGATGATGTTAGCTGATGTTAAGAAGATGCTGTCATTGTGATGTTGTTACCTGGGTTTTTGAAGTCAGAGTTATTTCTACATGCACTATCTCTTCTCTTTCCTTCTTTCTCTACCTTTATCATTCATGCCATCACAGACAACCACGGCCAGATCATTCCCCCACCAACCCAGAAGACAAACCAGGATGCAGGAGAGAGACTCTCCACACAGATTCTGTCTCTATTTCCTTTGGGGTTCTTGCAGAGTCCCTCTTTACCTTTGCTGATTCAGTTGCTGTAAATGGCACCTCTTTGGTGATGACCTGGGGATGGTCACTGTCACCATCCTCATATAAATACTCCATTTTAACCAGTGGATATATGTGGGGTGCTTTTGCCTTCTGCAAGTCTCCCTGTGACTAAATTTGCCTCCCTCAAAATTTTGAAGGTTGCATTTTGGTCTCTTTACTCCTTTAACAATTGTTTATTTTCCCCTAATTCTTCCAGCAGGGTCTTCATCACTAATTGATTGTTTTCCAATTGTCCCTGCAGTTCCTTTATTACTATTTGCAGGGAATCTATCATGGCATGGGCTTGACAAAGCCATTGTTCCCCATCTTCCACTGCTGCTGGACTCACTCCCAATACTACACAAATTATAGCTTTTCTTTTTGCCAGTCTAACCTTAGCCTCTTTCTGTAATACCTACATTTTATCCACTACACTCTGTGGTTGATACCAATGGGATTTTGCCCAATCCTGTCCCTGAACTGACAGACTAAAAGTCTACCAATGACCACAACTCTCAAAGCAACAAGAAACCAGGAAGTCAGTATATTTGTTAATGCCATTTGTGACTGCTGTATGCAGAGCTCAATGACAAGCATTCTACCTCTGGCCACCATCCATACCAGGTCCACCCTACAGCTCTTCCTCTGCTACCCATACAGAGCATCAAGTAGCCTTAAGTTCAGTGTAAGTATATTAAGGAAGGCCTTTTTGACATGGGTCATCTTCAGGAACAACTAACAGCAGGCACTTCATAAGTTTTTAGTTTTAACTTCTGTCATATTGATTCTGTTTTCAAAACAGAGGCAAGGTGAGCCTATGGTGGGCAGGAGAGAAAGCAACTCCAGTTGCCACCTCCCTGGAAAGCAGCTAAGGTATGAAAAAAATAGAATAGCATAGAATAAACTAGCATAGAATTAACCAGGTTGGAAAAGACCTTTGAGATCATCAAGTCCAGCCTATCATCCAACACCATCTTATCAACTAAACCATGGCACCAAGTGCCTCATCCAGTCTCCTCCTAAACACCTCCAGTGACGGTGACTCCACCACCTCCCTGGGCAGCACATTCCAATGGCAAATAACACTTTCTGTGAATAAAACTCTGACGAGTAGTAACTGCTGAACTGCACAAACAATCCTATAAAAGCCAGTTCTTTGGGCACAGTGTTAGTCTGCACAGCAATACTGTACCTTCAGAAGCTGCCAACGTGATGAAACACTACACTAGCAGTTCTAAATCAAGCACACAGCCTAACGGCCACGGGAAAGAGCACCAAATATAAACAGGCCCTGATTCATTTGGTCAGCGTACAATTTTTAGCCAGCCTTGCCATCTAAATATATATAGATGGCAGTAATGTTAATAATTCACAAGCAGAACACTCCCCAGGTTTACAACAGGAAGCACACCCTATCGATGGGGTCCCCTTTGGTTATGTTTGCTGTAGCCTCGTTTGCACAGAAACGGCTGCTTTCCAGACTAGGTTTTTTCCCCCCTGCTCTCATGGCAATGGGTATTGCCCAGGCACTATAGGAAAGACTTCAGTATAGCTCAAGGATTTTGGTGTCACCACCACTCCCTGCTCCTTTTTTTTGGGGGTGAATTTTATCTGTGGTTACACAAGTACCATTTTACACAACTATTCTCACATGTAAATGAAGATCCCTCCTAACCAAAGCAACACTCAAAGCCCCACAGGAAGGTTTGACACTTAGATTTCATTAAGACCACAGCTATAATGAAAGAGGTTAGGAATACTTAGAGAAGTGTTTCCAGCCTACTAATCCTCCAATTAACTGCTCAGCTTACCCTACTAAATAAGTCTGACCAATCATCTAGAAGACTTAGAGGAGCTATACAAACCTTATTTGGACAAGTATGTTCAAAAAGACATCAACAGGCTTCAATACAGCTCCCCAAAAGTGCATTTTACTTTGACTTTTCCATCAGTGCATGTGAAGGACACTTTAAAAAAGAAAGAAAAAAGTGTGCTACTGCAAAACAGAACAAAATTAAAGGGGGGGGGGAGGGGGGCTGGAAAAATCAAACACACCCAAAAAATCCAATCCACAAAAAACCCCCAACCCATCACACTTTTGGAAGAAAACCCCCACCACATTTGGGGAAAAAAAAAAAGCAGTTGTAAACAGGTTAATGTTTTGCTTCCTAACACAGCTAAACTTCTAATGTTTATAAACAATTCTATTTCAGTGGTTCCAGCAGACATTACTCTGGCTACTGTCACGCTGAATGTCACAACCTGCAAGACAAGCTATGTCCCAGACAAACCCAACACTTGTCTTTGGACAGTAAACAAAGTGCTTGTGTTAATCAGAACACAAAATGAAACTGCAAAGTCGGAAAGAAAAGGAAGCATAAACACTGCAAGAGACTGATCACACTAGTGACTGTCCATGCCAGCCACAGCACGCAGAGCAAGGTGTCAGTAAAACCTGAATTGGAATGAATGCAAGGAATGAGTTAACATTAAGGCATGACTAAAATGCAAGAGACTATTGATTAAAATTGGAAGCCCATTTGAATTTAACTGAAGTGCTCTGCCAGCCAGAGAAAGTACTACCATGCATAAAGCTAGCAAATAATGTCACCAGTCCAACATAAAACATCAAGTTGCATGTCTAGCACTAGTCATTTTACAGAGTTGCATTTTATCATTGCCTCACAGCACTAAATTTCGTTCAGCAGCTTCACAGCACTAATTACTTTGATTTCTAAGACGACAGCTAGTAGTTGAATCTTTATAACCAATAGCAGAATGCTCATTAACTACTCAGCTCCTATCTTCTACACATGTGTGCTTGGTAGAGAATTCTGTATCCAGAGCTGAAGGTAGCAGCAACAATGAAAATCAAATAACAATCACTGCATTACAGAGAACTGAAAAAACAAGACCAATGCAATCAGATGCACCTCAACATATGCAAATGAAACTCTTACTTCTTAGGCTCACACAAGAAAACAGACAGTTCAGTGGTAGTCTTACAGAATTTACAGAAAACAATTCAGAGATCTTTGAAGCTATATGGCTTATGAAATTTCTACCCCATAGATTTTAGTTTCCAGGGAGCTGTAAAGGAGTAATCAGTCACACACTGCACTGCAGCTAAATAGCAGCTATAAAGATTACAAGAGCTAAGCAATAGCTTGTAATGATAATACCAGAGTCCACGACTTCATTGTAGAAATAGCCACAAACGGAGGTCTGAAGAAAACACTACCTCTAGGAACATTTTACATCTGTTACACAGCTCATTAAGTTACCTTTCAAGGTTTTTTTTTTTGCTACAGAAATCCATAGGCTATTTCAATATTCCTTACTAGAAACTTCTGCGCTGTACTTGCATGGAATTACTCAAAGTCACAGCTGCCAGCCTTCAAATTAAATAAAGCCAACTCAAAATAACGTAGATGCAAACAAAATACAACAAAACACTCCACACAGCCACTCTCAGCATACAACAGTATACTACCATGATTTTCTTTCTGAACTGAGACAGTTACTATGGCAATTCTAGCTACACAGAAAATATCTTCCCTAGTACAGAAATCTCTACTTCAAGTATTGTTTCTATCATAAAATCTCGAAATTCCTTTCTTAAATGACACCGTTCTGACACACAGCTGCTACATATCACTCGCATCAAAGCCCATTCAAACCACTATTAAGTTATAGAGCTGCTATTTACGTACAGGTTGCATTTTCTTCCCTAGACGAGCCTCCTCCATGCTGATGTGTAGAAGTGGAGAATGCCCTTGTCAGAGACCCTGTAGTGAACCTCCCAAGAGATCAGAGACTGCGCATACATGACTGCTTTGCTTTAGCTCGCTCTGCTCCACACAGATGTACTCCAGGAAATTGCTCCCCAGCCCTGCAGCCAATCACTCCATCGCCAGTCTCATCTCCCAGGCCACTGATTACAGCTACTTCAGGGTCACACAAGAACAAAATCGGCAAGACAGCATGCCTTCAATTCCAGCTCAGGGAATACCAAAAAAGGAACTGAAGCAGAGTTCAAGACTTAACATTTTCTGCATCAACGGCAGCTAAGAATAGCTCCAAGGTTGTATTTTTGCTCTAAGATTTCATTAGCACTAAAAAAATGAAAGCACATTTATACCTCAGCTCCCAGAACAGAAGTCAAACCATCTGCTAAGTGCATTTATAGCTGGATTAGCAAGCTTTCACCAAACACTCATTCCAAACCAGGTTTGTTTATTTTGCATTAGTCATATATTCTTGTTCAGAAAAATAAACCAGGACTTCCTTAAAAAAGCCCTCATTTATTTTTTTGCCTGTTGAAGAGGAAAAGACATGCTGTTAGCTGCAATTAGTTTCAAGTCTCCTCCCAGAATAAGATGGCTCTGTTTCAGGTTGAGATAAGCAGCTATACTTTTTTTCTGAAGGTTGGTTTAAACAAGGAAACACAACCTACCCCCTAGCAGATCAAATGCAGAGCTTCACTTCACTCTTCATCACTAACATAATTTAATCTCCTTGTCCCATCATATAATATATAGGAAAAATATCTCTTTAAGGCATGATCTATAACTTAGCCTTCATGTCATGACATTGCCTGCCTTGCTTTTTTCTTCCTTCATTCCTACCACTTAGATGCTGGGAACTCTAGTAATCAAACTGGACTGGTGCCACTCCAACCGATCAACAATTAAGATAACACAAAGCAAATAATTCACTGTTCAGAAACTTGGGGCAAATACTGAAAAAGGAATATACTGTGCAGCTGTGAAGATTTTATTTATCACCTAGTAGTTCAGAAATCAGAGGGCCACATTCAGTTCCCCACTGTGTTTCTCAGTCCAGAAAATTCTCCAAGTGTAGATCAATACAAATATTCTCAGAGAGCGCTGGCAAGAGTTAAGAGGAGTTTGCTTCTACTCTGTAAACAGATGTTCAACATGTAGGTGAATCTTTTCACTTCCAAGCTATTAAAGGCCTCTCTATTGCTATATGTAAATTATCAGAAACTACATGATCCATATACAAAAAACAGAGTCAAGAAAACATATCGGATACCCTCGCACTGATCTCTGCGCCAGGGGAGGTTTAGGTTGGATGTTAGGAGGAAGTTCTATACAGAGAGAGTGATTGCCCATTGGAATGGGCTGCCCGGGGAGGTGGTGGAGTCACCATCACTGGAGGTGTTCAGGAGGAGACTTGATGGGGTGCTTGGCGCCATGGGTTAGTTGATTGGCTGGGTTGGATTGGTTGAAGGGTTGGATGCGATGATCTTGAAGGTCTCTTCCAACCTGGTTTATTCTATATTCTATTCTATATCCTATATTCTTCTCAACTAAGCATCCTTAGCCAAACATTATTTTCCTAATGCAGAGTACAGATTCACACATTTCTTCAGCCATGTGGATGAATCCTGACATAGCTATGCTGTACTGCATGCTGGCAGCTCTCCCACACCCTAACACAGTTTTCCTCAGTGTAAATCCATACTGGAACTACTTCTACTAGAAGAACAAAAGTTGGTTTGTTCAAATGGTGTATGTGTTTGTGTATGTGCAGGAAGAAGAGGATTCCTCAGGATTGAATCAGGGAGGGAGGGAGGGACTGGAATTCACACCTCTGCTGATTTTTGTGTAAGGTTTAGAAAGAATACTTACTTGGTTTGGAAAATTTAAAAAACCCTCTCACTGTTTATTGTAATCTCTTTCTAGTGTGTAGTCAGTCAAGTCCCAGTTAACAGTCACTGTCTCGGAACAAAACAAACAAGGGTCAACCAGCTTTACTAATGAAAAACCAAACACACACCACCACAAAGAACACACACATAAGGAGCACAGCTGAAAAATTCAGCACTCTGAACAAGATTTTGTTCAAACTGGTACAAGTTTGTAGGGTACAAGGGCTCTGCAGAGGGACCTCAACCAACTGGACAGATGGGTGGAGTCCAACGGGATGGCATTTAACAAGTCCAAGTGCTGGGTGCTGCACTTTGGCCATGGCAACCCCATGCAGAGCTACAGGCTGGGGTCAGAGTGGCTGGAGAGCAGCCAGACAGAGAGGGACCTGGGGGTGCTGATTGACAGCTGCCTAAACACGAGCCAGCAGTGTGCCCAGGTGGCCAAGACGACCAATGGCATCCTGGCCTGCATTAGGAATAGTGTGGCCAGCAGGAGCAGGGAAGTCATTGTGCCCCTGTACTCTGCTTTGGTTAGGCCGCACCTTGAGTCCTGTGTCCAGTTCTGGGCCCCTCAGTTTAAGAAGGACATCAAAACACTTGAGCGTGTCCAGAGAAGGGCAACAAGGCTGGGGAGAGGCCTTGAACACAAGCCCTATGAGGAGAGGCTGAGGGAGCTGGGATTCTTTAGCCTGGAGAAGAGGAGGCTCAGGGGTGACCTCATTGCCCTCTACAACTACCTGAAGGGTGGTTGTAGCCAGGAAGGGGTTGGTCTCTTCTCCCAGGCAACCAGCACCCGAACAAGGGGACACAGTCGCAAGCTGCGCCAGGGGAGGTTTAGACTTGAGGTGAGGAGAAAGTTCTTCACCGAGCGAGTCATTCGTCATTGGAATGGGCTGCCCGGGGAGGTGGTGGAGTCACCGTCCCTGGAGGTGTTCAAGAGGAGATTGGACGTGGCACTTGGTGCCAAGGTCTAGTCATGAGGTGTGTGGAGACAGGTTGGACTCCATGATCCTCGAGGTCTCTTCCCACCTTAGTGATACCAAAATGCTCTGTGGATAAACCTCTGCTCTTATCTATGAATAAATAGCAGGGAAAAACTTTGCATTAGATGAAGAACGAAACAACTACAAACTGCAACTGCCATGGTCTAGTAGTCATGAGGTCTTGGGTGACAGGTTGGACTTGATGATCTTTGAGGTCTTTTCCAACCTTGTTGATTCTATGCTTAACTACAGAACTACTCTGAACTATTCAGAACTATTCTAGCTATCTGTAGAAAAATACATTGAAAATTACCACATCCTTTAACATGTTCCTTGAGAACACTGTGAGAACTCAGAGCAAAGCTATTTGTGCTGTAAATGTATTTCAAACCTTATGTTTGGTGCTGCAAAAGAATCTTTACTAAATGTATGACTGTTTGTTTTTTTTAAAGGGGGGGGTGGGGAAGGAAACATAAGTAGCTACTATGATGAACCCACCCACCTGGATGCATTCCTGTGCAGACTACCCTAAGTGATTCTGCTATGGCAGGAGGGTTGGACTCAATGATTTCTGGAGGTCCCTTCCAACCTCTAATGTACTGTGACACTTTTCCCACCAATCTTTCCTCTTTTTTCTTTTTCCCCCTTCACTTTCATACTCCATCAAGTTCCACTTATTTGAGCAACAACAGCTACAAAGCACTTTTCTGGAAACACAGGTCCAAAAAGATGTGTGTCCATTCTCCAGAGAGAAAAGAAAGATTTCAACTGAACTCTTAGCTCTTTACGAAACCTTGAGTCTTTTCACATGCCAATATACAGTCCATAATTTCCATTAAAACAGAAAGGTTTTAAATTTTAAAAGAGCTCTCAAAATTGGACTACTTCTGAAACCTCTGTTAACTATGATGTGGAATGCAGAAGCATGAATTGGAAGAGTAATTTTCATTTCATTATGTTATGACTAGTTTCTGGATCCATCTGTAAAAATATCCATTATCACATCTGATAGCGACACTAGCATTATCACAGCAGCCAGATGCATGTATTACTCCAGCCATAAGACCTTTTTTTCTATCTTCCAACTTTTGCTCCTAAAATGAGAGCCATCATGATTCTAATCTATGATGAAGAGGTAGTAAACCACCTTATTGCTGGCTCTGCGGCATCTCCAGCAGGCAGAGCTGTGCTTCACCTGCCCTTCTGAGATGGCAGGACAGGATTTAAAGTAGCTGTGGTGGGCAAGACTATCCTCTGAGCACCGTTTACCATAAAAGCCCCGCTCTAGGAGACCTAGCCAGAGAGGAGTTCAAGGAAATGGAGTGTTTGTTTTCTGTCAAGAAGGCCATACTGACATACCCACATAGTGACCGACATAGGGATGTCCAGGCCTGTAAATTGGTAGATCTGATATGAGGTTTTTATTGATGTCTTCCAATCCTGTTTTGGGGGATGGAGGAGTGCAAGCATTAAGTTGCATCCACAATCCAAACTCCATCCTTCCTTATACCAACAAAATATACAAAATTAACATGACCACCTTTCCTAACACTGCAGCCCAAAATAAAAGCCAACCCTGTCACCTTACTTCCTCTATCTGAAACAACTAAAACAAAAACCCAAAACCACCCATGACCACAAAACCCACCAACACAAGAAATACTGACCTATGAGACAATAATACTTCTAAATGAGGCTTTATTTTGGACTGGGGGGAAGGTAGCTGAGGTCATGGAGGTATCAGGAGGGAAGGAAAGCAAGTAACAGATTAAGATATGCAGAAGTAAGTTGTATGATACAAACCATCAGATGGTAAGTACCACAACAGACAATTTTGTTCAGATTCTTATTAAATGGGAACCTACTAACTCATATGAAGATGAGCATCTTATTCCTCCAAGAAATGTTATTCTCTTAGCAAAAGAACACAAGCCTCCATAGGCAGTGGCTCATCATTTAATGAATTTAAAACGACCTATAAAACAGAAGAGTTTGCCTACAAGTATTTTTCCAAGTACAATTTTCACACAGGAGCTAGGTCCCAAGAGGTGCATCTACACAGAGCATTTTGGCTTGCTTCAGTTTTTAATCAGCACACACCTACGGAACTGAGTGCTTCCAATGGGAAAAGAAAGTGATAGATGCACTCCATACAGAAGATATTCTCTGGGGTATTGCTCCAGTAGTGGGCTCCTGTGTTTCGCAGTGCATTGCGGGACAGCTGTCACAAGCCATCAAGGATGCTGAAGTAGATTCCAAGTTCGAGCCCTCCTGCCATTCTAGAATTACACATCATTCTGAGAGCTGCATACTTATTCTCATCCAAGTGCTGGGTTCTACACATTGGCCACAACAACCCCATGCAGTGCTACAGGCTGGGGACAGAGTGGCTGGAGAACAGCTAGGCAGAAAGAGACCTGAGGGTACTGGTTGATAGTAGGCTGAACATGAGCCAGCAATGTGCCCAGGTGGCCAATAAGGCCAAGGGCATCCTGGCCTGTATCAGGAACAGTGTGGCCAGCAGGAGCAGGGAGGTCATTCTGCCCCTGTACTCAGCTCTTCTTAGGCCACACCTTGAGGACTGTGTCCAGTTTTGGGGCCCCTCAGTTTAGGAAAGATGTTGAGTTGCTAGAAGGTGTCCAGAGAAGGGCAACAAAGCTGGGGAGGGGTTTGGAGCACAGCCCTGTGAGGAGAGGCTGAGGGAGCTGGGGTTGCTTAGCCTGGAGAGGAGGAGGCTCAGGGGAGACCTTATTGCTCTCTACAACTACCTGAAGGGAGGTTGTAGCCAGGAGTGGGTTGGTCTCTTCTCGTGGGCAGCTAGCACCAGAACAAGAGGACAGAGTCTCAAGCTGTGCCAGAGGAGGTTTAGGCTGGATATGGGGAAGCAATTCTTCACAGAAAGAGAGACTGGCCATTGGAATGTGCTGCCCAGGGAGGTGGTGGAGTCACCATCCCTGGAGGTGTTTTGGAAGAGACTGGAAGGGGCACTTGGTGCCATGGTTGAGTTGATTAGATGGTGTTGGATGATAGGTTGGACTTGATCTCAAAGGTCTTTTCCAACCTGGTTAATTCTATTCTATTCTCTAGAGAGGATGTCACTGAAATTTGCAAACTGAACAGGCATCAAGAGTGAGACTACTGCTTACTCTCTGTTGTGCAGATGCCATTTCAAAAACTTAAAAACAAACAAATCAAAACAAAAAATCACCCTGCAGTCCTGATTCAAATACATTGATGAAGCTGAAAAAAAGATGTACACCAAGTTCTAGAATACTTCACTCACTTCTGTACTCATAAAAAAATCCCTCAGTAGAAAGTGATAGAAAAAATTCATCATGTTCATACAGAATGCTACCAAGAACAGCAATTCAACATGCCTGAGCATGTGGTCACCATGTAAATGGCACTGTGCTAGGCCAAAGGGGTTGGGGTGATTTTATTTACAGGGACTTTTTGCTTTGAGTTTTTTGTTTGTCTTGAGGGTTTTTGGTGGTGTTTTTTGTGGTTTGGGTGTTTGGGTTTTTTTTAAAGAATGAGAATGCTTTCTAAAAATCAAAGCTGTTCAGTTTACAACATATCCTTCATGGCTTGCTCTTACCTAAATACATTTTCAGGCATTCTAGCAGCATTTTGGAGGGCTTTTTTTTTAATCCTAAACAAGTCTTAGATCACTGTGCAATTTTTTACAAGCAGCATAAACCTGGGCTCTTCAACACTATTAAGGTTAGCACCTAACCAGTAAGTGTTTAAAGCCAGAATCCTCAGCTGCAAGGGAAGACAAACCACCCCGTGCTCCATCCTAGACTTCTCTATCGTGCTGTAGCTATATGCCAGGTGGCACATTCTACAAAGAAAAGGCAACTTCTTTGCTGCTCAAGTGGAGTCTTCAACTACTGCAACAGGACCACAACCAGTTTAAAGCAAGTAATTCCATCTGTTTCATTACATCTAGTTTCTGGACAACTTTGATGTAAATTATTATTGCCATGAATAAGACTTCTGTCAAATTACTTGCTGCCAGTAGATTTCACACATTAATTTTTTGGTGGTGCACACTGACAAGACAAGAAACAACAGGTTCAAGCTTGAACTTCTTAGAAGATTTCACCTCTACATGAAGAGAAACTTCTTTAAAGAGAGGGTAATGGAACACTGGAACAGGCTGCTTCTCTGGAGACTTTCAAAACCTACCAGAATTTATGGCTGTGCTGACTACCCTAAGTGATCCTGCTCTGGCAGGGGGGTTGGACTTGATCTCTTGAGGTCCCTTGCAACCTCTAATGTACTGTGACTTACATAATCAGCTGGTCTTTTAAGTATCCTCTGCTTTCTCATCTACAAAGAGTTCCGTGGTCAACTGCACCAAGAGCTCTGCTCCTTCAACGCTGCATAAGATCACTTAGCCTCATTTCAATTCCCACAGAGAGTTTTGAGGTTTGGATTTTCTGTGACTTGCACTGATACAGCATTAGTGGCCAATCGTGATATAAAGTCTGTAACTTGTTTCAAACCTTTTGTCTACACAGGTGATGCAAAATTAGGTCACTGCTGCTGCTGACCACCTCAAATTATAATCACTATGTGTATCAAGGGGAAAATAGCATTTTTTTTGTACCTTATTCAATTTCTGGTACTTTGAGATCTAAGGGATTTAGAAGTCCTTTCTTCAGCAATACAACCAACACAAAGCAGGAAATACCAAACTTCAAAGAAAGTGTCACATTTATGAAGACCTGCAGTGATGGTACAAAAGGCAATGGTTTTAAACTAGACAAGAGTAGATTTAGATTGGATCTTAGGAACAAATTCTTTACCATAAGGGTAGTGAACACTGGAACAGGTTGCCCAGAGAGGCAGTTGAGGCCACATCCCTGGAGATATTCAAGGACAGGCTTGACCAGGCTCTGGGCAATCTGATCTAGTTGGGGATGCCCCTGCTCATTGCAGAGGGGCTTGGACTAGATGACCTTGGGAGGTCCCTTCCAACCCAAACCATTCTATAATTCTGTGATCCATATCACTTACAACGCGATCTTCATTACTTTCTGCCTACAAGTTTCTGCAGGTATGTTTAGAGAACCTTTAAAATGGCATTCATCAAAAGGAACATGGCACACACTTCAAGCTTAGAAATTCATAACAAGGTTGAAAGACACCAGCACATGAGGAAAGCTGCCATTATATTGCTTAGAAGGAAGTCTCTGTTTAGTTACATACAACACAATATATGACACTATTTTAGAGCTGCAAATGCTCTCGCTCTCATCTTAAAGGAGGGGCACTTGTCTACAGCCACCACCAAGAAAAACTTCTCTCCAATGCTTCAGTCTCTGCAGGCACACGGAGAAAGTGCACCTATTTTTCAGTGTCACAAACCATTTTTTAATAGGAGATATCCCATAGGAATCCTTCCATATCATTGGAATGTAAGACTCTGCTCACACAGAACAGGTGTCACTGACAATCCAATTCCTTTGAGGTTACCTGTCAGCAGGTGAGGTTAAAGTCAGGCAAAGCTCTTTCTAACAAAACAACTATCAGACTTGCACAGCACAGAATTATTTTGATACACAACTCTACAGCAGACCAGCTCTCAAAATGAAGATCACGTTCATTCTTTACTTTTCTGTAACAAAACACATCATTGTCCAGTCCAATTTAGTACATCTTAAAAATAAAAGCACATATATACTCCAACAACCCATAATCACTATTCAGATGTCATTACATTTTACAGTACTCTGTATCTGATCATGGCATTCCATGTTGAGGGGGGTTTTGTGTTTGTTTGGGGGGGGGTTTATTTTACTTTTTATTATTATTTTTTAGCCACCCCCAAGGCAGAAAGGGACATTTTCTTCTTTCTTTGCCCAAGAGCCTCTTTTATACCACAAGACAAGTGAAGCAAGAAACAGGTTCTCCAGATCATAATGCGGCCATAATACATTGTTTAGACTCTTGTGGTATGTCACCACAAATTTGCAAGTGATCCTCTGAGCTTGACAAGAAATGGAAGCGATGCAGGTCACAATATAGAAGCCAATATGCCATCTGGGACAGAGGTACACTTTACTCTTAAGCAGGAAATCACCCATGTTGTACATTTTTACTACATTTCCAGAGATAGGGGTGCATACACACACAGATACACCTTCTGTATCGTCACAAGTACTCAGCGTCACTGCCTTGCCTAGCCAGAATCCCCTCGGGCCGTGTGAGGCCCCAAGCGTTTCGTTGGCTCAACAAGCGCCACCGAGGGGCGGGGGTGCACACGGTCTGGGAGCGGTGCCCTTGGCCCGGGGCCTTCCCGTGACGGGGAAACGGGGAAGCTTCGCGGGAAGCAGGGCTGGAGAAAGCCCCTCGGCTCGGCTCCGCTTCCCTTGACTCCCGCCGCCGCCCCGCACTGCACGGCGCCACGGCTCCCCGTTCCCGACGCTGCCTGCACGCCTGGAGGGCTCGGCGGCTGGCACACACGTGGCACCCGCCTCGCTCCGCCGCCCCTCCGCTCGGCCCCGCGCCTCAGCCAGCGGGAAGAGGCAAGCGACAGCGGCTACGTGGCACGGCCCCGCGTCCCCGCCGCTCCGCTCGGCCCCGCACCGTTCGGCTCCCCGCTCGCTGCCCGCGTCCCGGAGACGCGGCTCTTGGCACGGCTTTGCTTCGCGCTGCCTGCGGCCTAGGGAAGACCACACGGAACAGCCCCGCTCCCCACCGCCGCCAAGAAACTTGGACCTGCTCCTGCGACAATGCCAGCATTCTTAAGCCAGGGAAATTGTGATAGCCCTCCTATTTGATAGGTATTTTTCCTCCCATGTTTTGCCTCTGCTGCGGTTCAATCTAAACCCCAGTTCGGGAGCTGTTTGGCATCGTTCCGCCGTCATTTACTCCAAGGGAATTGATCTGAACCTCAGGCGCGGCTGCCCCCCACCCCCATGCTGCCCAGGGTTGGTAAGGTCATAACAAGCGCTTAGCCTCCACAGCACCATTCCCAGCCCTGACACCTGTACTGCCATCGTCCACGTCTCTCCCCAGCTCTTGCCACCACTGCAACCGCTAAAACAAATTTAAACCTCAGTTTGGAGATCAAGGTATTTCTAGAAAACAGATATATTTTCCTGGTTCCCTCGTGTCTTCACTGCCACCAAGTTCACCTTGCGGCTATGACATCATCCAGTGCTTGGAAGCGGACATATGGCTTTACTCAAAATATGCACCACTTGTAATTTTAACTCGAAGCACTCTGCAGCAACCTCTTAAAGCAACAAGAAGATTACAGCCTTGGACACTTGAAACTTCATTACCTAACCAGGGGCCATCAAGCCCTATAGATTTCTAAGGGCAGCAAAAGAAAAGTAAGCCTTTTGGTCAAGAAGCTAGTTATTTCTGAATGCATCAATCCACAATATAGTTTCTTAAGTTTTGCTTGACAAATAGTTGTGGGGTTTTTAATCAATCACTTGGTGAGCAGCTGATCCATTAAAAAAAAAAAACCTAGCATTCTACCTATAATTTGGTCACTTTCTTGGAGATCAGACAGTTAATACTTTTTAGGCCCCCTGTTCTGAAGGCTTGAATGTCTAATTTTACTTAGTTTAAAAATAACTGTTTATTCTACTAACTTTAAGGAAATACACTCTCAGCTTCTCAAACTATTTCCCTCATCTGCAGCTCCACCTAGAACATCTCAGTCTACAACAAGACCTAAGACTATTTATCCTTACCATACACAGACTCATATACACTTAGGTATTTCAGTAAAAGCAAGCAGAGTCAGTCTAGCAAAGTGCATTACAAAATCCAATGGAAAAAAACCCCAACTGGTTACCTTTATAAAACATATAAAGTAATTGTAAGCATGATTGTAAGCTGTGTTGATAGGTTGGACTCGATGATCCTCGAGGTCCTTTCCAACCTAAGTGATACTGTGATACTGTGATTTTTTTATAGCATCAGTAGTTAAGGCAGGTAGATGGCATCACTGATGCCAAAAAAAAAAAGGTTAATGCTACTCCTTTTTTGGTTAACATACATAAGCAGTTTTCAAAACTCAAGAATTTCCACTGAGACAAGTTACCAAAGCTTTAATGTATTTGCTTGCATTTACAATCTAGATCTGCCCCAATTGACTGTTTTTTTTACACTTCATCTACCAGCTGAAACAAGTCCCTCCATCCTGTCATTACCTAACTACCTTCAATTCAAGCAAATGCTGATTTCAAGAGTATCTGCCTCCTTCATTTGCTTTTTAATATCCTTCAATGGCAGGCAAGTGCAGCAATATTAATAAATACCAAACTGAATAAGGAAAGGATCTCTGTGGCTCAGGTTTTATCTCTTCCTTAAATGAGTCATAATAACGATCAGATGCTATTACTCTGCTTTTATGTAAGTTTTCAAATGCATGACTGGTTGGGTGCAGTCACTTGACAAACAAAATTAAGAATTTGCCATCAATAGTAACACCCAGCGTGGCTACTCACTAAGAAGTTTCTCCTTTCCTTTTTTGTACACAAAGTCCATCTGGAAATATGTTTGACACGTTAAAGAAATGCACGTGCTTACATAATAGTATACCCTCACAACAGTGCTGTGACAGCCAAAGAGGGGTGAAAGGCAAAAAGTCACCAGCCTAAAACAAACAATATTTGAAATACAATAGTTTGTTTGGGGTTTTTTAATAGAAATGAAGCAGCAATGTATCTAGCACTAGTAAGCATCACTAGCATTATTCAGCTAAAATCCCTCTAGAGAAGAGACAGAGGTGAAGCAAGCAATGCCCACCACAGACTGAAGCTGTAGTGTTTCCACCTGCCACAAATTATGCTCACAGATATCACACAAAGAAAACAATTTAACCTTTTCAACTGAAGCAGAATTGTCTCTCCTCTATATGTTGCTTAATAAATACCTCATTAAGTACCTCCAGGTAAAGGATAGAACTGTACACCATTGCAGGCATGTGACCTGGTAAAACGTAAACATGAACATCTATTGTGTTTGGTCCCTCTAAGCTGAGTGGCCAGGAAGTTATGCAACATCATCAGCCAACACAGCAGCACCAGTGTCATGGGTTAATGCAAAGGCTAACCTGCCGGGTCCCTCCACACAGAAGTGAGGGAAAAGTAACACACAAAAACTCAGGGTCGAGACCAAAAAAGAAAGTGAGATAAGAATAGTTTACTGAGCAAAATCAGATAATCCTAGTACAAAATCCATAATTACCTTAGCCTGTTTGTAGAAAAAAAAACCACAACAGTGCAAAGCAGCAGGCAAGCAGAAGCAAACAAGCCAAAAGCCCATGCCAGAACTACTCACCCATCCCTCCTTGTCCTACCACCATCACATTAGAAGAGTCAGCACCCAAAAAAACCTGGAACCCAGAAGCAGCAACTGGAACAGAAAGCCTCTCACATTACAATCTGAACTCCAAACCCCTTAAATACTTCACTAGAGCCAGCACTTTCGTTTCTGAAGCTGACATTACAGCAGCACAGTATGAATAACAGCAGCAGATTCAACTCAACCCGTAACATTCTCCCTCCCTACATCATGTCCAGCAGGACAATATGAACAATATACATCTGTCACAGCCCACTCAAAGTGAGATTGGTTTGCAGTACATAGAACACTCCCACTGCAGATGCCCTGGAGCTCCACAGGGTTCCAGTACATTCTGGATCAGCCAACCAGTCCAAATGGCAGGGCTGTGTTTCTACCAGTGACTCCTTCCACCCCTGCAAGTGAAAGCAAACTGTGGCTTGCATTCCAGTGCTCATCTTCCACACATCCAAGAGTGGAAATCCCTCTGTCACACTAGAGACACAGACAGGTTCCACCCCTTCAACTTGCCAAGCATTGGTTCTGTACAGTCCAATAAACTCACCTGTTCCTCTCCTCCATCTGGTTGGAGGTAGGGCTCATCTAATTCTGACAGGGATCACTTGCATCTTGTGAAGACGCTTTGGAAGTCCCGTCAGAAGGATCAAAAGCAGTATCAGCTTGACTGCTCTTTTAGGGCAACTTTCCCCTAGAAACCAAGGCAGCATTCTTGAAGGGAAGAATTTCCTTGTAATTCACATACTTGTGCAGCCAGCAGGTTTTCCATCCCACTTCCTCACGTCCTCCCCATGGTCATGCAAGTAAGACCACAAGGTACACCATGGTCTGTACCTCCCAGATTCTCTGCCTTTGACAGAGGAGCACCTGCTCCTCTCAGCCGAAACACAGGACCATAGAGGTGGGGAACAGAACATGTTCTTGAGTTGATGGACCTCCTGGGACAGTTCCTTCACAGCTGAAACACAGACCTGGACAGAGGAAGAGATTTTTCTGGCCTTGTGGAGGCCTTCTGCTTGTTTCATCCACTGTCTGTCTTTGGCCATCTTCCAAAATCAAAGATAACCAAGCAAGCAGTCACGGCTCCTTCTCTTGTTCCCTTGATGGCCTCTGTTTGTCATTATCTTTTGCAGGACAAGCTGCTCTCCCTCCATGTTTCTTTTTCCACACAGGAGGAGCAGATACTGGCAAAGACTGGTTCTCTACTACAACCATCTCTGCTGGCCCAGAGACCTTCTCTTGCTCCTGAAGAATCTGAGCACTGGATGAGAAGGGCTCGATAGACACGTACTAGTCCAACACACTGCAATGTTCTGTCTCTCAGAAACTCCCAGGTTGACAACAGACCTCTTCCAAACATTTCACCAGCTTGTCAGGATTTTCCACTTGCCCAGGGGTGAATTTCCAATTCACTAGAGGACTCCCCCGCCCTAAGAATGGGGCAGATCTCTTGGTGATATTCTTGAGAAAATTCTGTATTCCTCTGCAAAAAACTTGGCCTGCCAGTATCCAATACAGGAGCATCAGAACTGTAAACCATTGCCCCAGGATAAAGCTCGTTACCAGAAGCACTATATACAAGATGCCAGCACACTGGAGCCAGACTCCAGCGGAAAGCAAATATCTCAATAGAGCAAACAGCACAGGAAAAAAAGAAATATATATAAAACACTTTTAAGCTTCAAGCCTTAATTGAATCCTCTTGTTATCTGTCTTCTGTTATCTCAATCCTTTTGTCTCCTGCTGAAATATGACTGTCTTAAGACAGTGTCTTATTGTGCCATGAGTTGGGCTCCAAAAAATGTAATTGTTTTGATTTAAAACCAACAGGCTAAACTGCATCAGAGAAAGAGTCAAGACCCCAAAAACCTCGAATTCAAAAGCAGCAACTGGAACAGAAAGCCTCCCGTGTTACAGTTTGAACTTCAAGCCCCATAATACTTTGCTCAAGCCAGTACTTTCATTTTGAAGCTAGCATGACTGCAGCATGGTATGAATAACAGCACCAGGTTCAACTCAAAGAAAGTTAGTTTACAACACTGGAGTTGTTACAGTAATATTGACATGTGTCTATCAGAAGCCAAATGCAAGTAGAACAAGACATTGCATTAAGACATGTGCTTTAAATCTGCATTGTGAGCAGAACTAGATGGTAAATTGTTTAACAACATAAGGAGGAGCATGGCACATGTCCCAGAGGTGGCTGACATGTTCCAGCAGTTCACACCTGAAACACCATTCAAGACCATCCAACATGCTGCAGAGCAACGTCTCCAAAATCAGCTGAAGCAATATGAGATCCCAACTCCAAGAACAGCAGAGGGAAGATGTCACCATCCAGTTACACAGTCACAGTATATTAGAGGTTGGAAGGGACCTCAAGAGATCATTAAGTCCAATCCCCCTGCCAGAGGAGGATCACTTAGGGTAGTCAGTAGTCTCAGAGAAGGAGACTCCACAACTCTCTGGGCAGCCTGTTCCAGTGTTCCATTACCCTCCCTGTAAAGAAGTTTCTCCTCATGTTGAGGTGAAATCATCTGTGTTCAAGCTTGAACCTGTTGTTTCTTGTCTTATTAGTGTGCACCACCAAAAAGAGATTGGCAGAACTTTCACTGCTATGACCACAGGAATTTTTCAGGAACAAGGATCCATCTGACAAAGTGTGACAAGGGTATGTATCTTTGCCAGCAAGAGCATTAAGCTTTTGAATTAGACTTTCAGCTGGGGATGGTGGAGAAAGACTGTCACTTTTAAGAGAAGTAAAGACATGGAGAACACAACAGAAGGCTCTCATACTTCCCTTGTGAAAGAGACATGTCTGGGGGCTCACCTCAAAGTCCTTGTATGGAACTGAACACAGCATAAAAAGTAACAGAAGTACTTAGTCCATGCAGGTTGCAGAGCAATAACCTCACAGGAGTTAGAGTGACAGCTTATGTTGCTGTAGTGGTGCAATGAAGGATACAAGCTCTTGCTTTTATCTCTTTCTGTTCTTTGGTAAAAAAGATACACAAACAAGAGAGCCTGATTAGAGATTCTCCAGCCTTTTGCTAGTGAAAGTCCTGGTGTTCAGAAGTAGCACTTTTCATTAAAGCAAACTCTTACCAACTGTTTCTTGCTAGGAAAAGGTATCACCCTTGCCCTAACCTAGGTATTTACAATCACTTAGCTGTCTTTTTTCTCTATCTTAAAATAGATCCCAGTCAAGACACCACTGGCATATATTTAGCAGACATTAGTCATGGAAAATCCAGACAAATCAGCTTAGTACAACAATAACCAGGGAGAACGAAAAAAAGAAAACAAACAAGTGACACACACCTTCGCTTCACACTTCAGGGAAGCACAGTGTGTTTCAAGACACTGTTCATATACACTCGTAATACACACATCACCATAGTGAAAAGACAGACTCCTCAGTTCTCCTTTCCTAAAGGCAGACTTCAGCTAACAGATTCTGGGTATTGTAGCTGTAGAATAGAAGGGACAGTAGCAGAGGGCAGAATAGAAGGCCAAATAGCAGAACTCCAGCATATATTAGATGGTGGGAAGATGAAGGATACTGCTCTGTAAGTAATCCTCCCGTCCTATCTGCACCCTTTACTCGCATACCTCATTCACAGGAAGGTCCAGTTTGTTTGGAGGTGGGCTCTAGAAATTCTGTTCAGTTGGGGCAGCAGTGAGAATAGGTGCCCCATCTGGAAACTTCTGCTGAAGACTGTCTTTCAGCTTAAAAAAACAACACAACTTCAAGGCTGTTTCTAAGTTTAAAAATATTTTGGTATTTCAGGATATTGCCTTAGTCATACTGCCAACAAGATGTGTTTAAATGTCTTTTAGCACAGCAATGTAGTATGAAAACTGTCAGTCCTCATTCTGTATCATTTGTACAAAACACACACCTGAGTCACAACAAATCTCAAAATACCCCTCAGCAGGACTTTCTGGTAAAAGACAACTTATCCCTCAAAAACATCATGTGATGGAGAGGTCAAAAAGAATTTAATCAGGTCCTATCCTTCACTTTGACAGTGTGTTTGCCAAAAAATCATCAGCACTTAAGACTTGTAAGTCAAACCCTAAGGAACAAAAAAAAAAAAGCTCTTTCAGACAAGTCCATGATAAAGGAGGATACAAGACAATACAAGTACAGCACTGCAAATACATCTGCTAAAATGAGACTTGCAATTCATAAGGCAGGGGTGTTTCAGGGTTACATAGAACTCCAGCATTACCTAAGTAAGACAGCTTGTGCCAGTATACTCAAATAGGACAAGCATTCCATTACACAGCTTTGAGTCAATCTAGTTTAAAGCACTGGAGAAGAAGAAACAAAATCTGTTTCAGCTAACAGCATTTCCTGGGCAGAAGTCAGGAGTCCTGGCCTGCATCAGGAACAGTGTGGCCAGTAGGAGCAGGGAGCATTCTGCCCCTGTACTCAGCGCTGGTTAGGCACACCTTGAGGACTGTGTCTAGTTTTGGGCCCCTCAGTTTAGGAAAGATGTTGAGTTGTTGGAACATGTCCAGAGGGCAGCAAAGCTGGGGAGGGGTTTGGAGCACAAGCCCTAAGAGGAGAGGCTGAGGGGAGTGGGGTTGCTAAGCCTGGAGAAGAGGCGGCTCAGGGGAGACCTTATTGCTGTCTACAACTACCTGAAGGGAGGATGTAGCCAGGTGGGGGTTGGTCTCTTCTCCCAAGCAACCAGCACCAGAACAAGAGGGCACAGTCTCAAGCTGTGCCAGGGGAGGTTTAGGCTGGATATTAGGAAGAAATTCTTCACAGAAAGAGTGATTTGTCATTGGAATGGGCTGCCCAGGGAGGTGGTAGAGTCACCATCACTGGAGGTGTTTAAGATACTGGATGAGGCACTTGGTGCCATGGTTTAGTTGATTAGATGGTGTTGGGTAATAGGTTGGACTTGATGATCTCAAAGGTATTTTCCAACCTGGTTAATTCTATTATTATGGTGTACATCCAGTAACTTACTGCAGATCCAGGAGGGCATCCAGACTATCAGATACAACACTACAGAAGAAAATTCTGTAATGTTACTTCTGGCAAGCCAAGGTGTACAAAGGCTACAGAGCTCTACCCCTGTGACACGAGACAACTTCCAGAGATATCTGCAATTCCCATAATGCACATTCCCTCTTCTTGCACTTTTATGAAAATGAAATGGCTTTCCTGCTGTACAATGCTGGCACTGTCATTGGAAAATGAAAACGTTTAGCCTCCTCTGCAGATAAACAAATTATAAAATAACTGAGTCACACTCTACAGACAGAAGGAATGAAAGACTAAGAAAAAGTTTTCTAGAACTGAGTCAATATGCATGCCGGTGTGTAACTGAAAAGGCTCCATCTGCTGGTTAAAATACTCATGTCCTTTGTCACCACATGCTCTCTCTACTGCAGCAAATTTAACTCCCAGTGAATCAAAGAACTCGGAGGTTGCCAAGCACAAGCTAACGTGGACAATCCCTTCTAGTAACCAGAGATATGCTGGCAAGGTAGATTTGGGATGCTTGCATAACTGATGCCTGTTCTCAGCAACACAAAAAGGAGCAAAAGGCGTCAGGACTGACGTTTTAAATGTAAATGTTGCACTTGAAAAATACCTTTTTTTTCACCTATTGTTAATTGTCCAGATGTAAATCTAGAAATACATATTTAACAAGATTGAAGATGATCTGTAAGAAAATGTTTTAATCTCATGTTTGCATTCAGACATTTAGTGATCTACACAATTAAGTAGTTTATGGTGCTTGTCTCTGCTGCCGTCATTGGAGGTGTTCAGGAGGAGACTTGATGGGGTGCTTGGTGCCATGGGTTAGTTGTTTAGGTGGGTTGGATTGGTTGATGGGTTGGACGTGATGATCTTGAAGGTCTCTTCCAACCTGGTTTGGTTTATTCTAAGTTTATGGTTTATTCATTTGAAGCTTGCTATTCATATAAGCATTTCAGAACACTAGACAGACAGCTATCTTAATTTTAGCAAATATTTGAAATGTCCCCTGAACTTTATTATTGCAGAATACACTGTACCAAAAGCATGATGGCATTCATTGGATACCTTTTCTAGTTATGCATGGAGCATAACTTGAACAATATATTTTTAACACTTAGGAAACAGAACTGCTCTTAACTAGTACTACTTCAGGACCATTAAATATCTCCTGTAACAGATACCCTTCTGTAAAGGACATCAATATTCAAAAGCCAACAAATCAGTGATGCCAATCACACAGATGTAAGGCAGCAGCTACTCAACTTAGTACACCCTACAGCTTATTTCGGACAGTAAATAAACTACTGTAATGAAGCCTAATGTAAGTTTTCAAGTAACACTTCAAGTTGACAGCCATGGTAACTTTAAGAACTCAAAAAGCCTGACAGCACAAACAGTAGCAGCTTACAGTACTTTAACTCTGAGGTAAATTGGAGACATTGCTCATAGCCCACTGCATGCTGTAAAATGCATGCACCCTACCCATACAGCCCAATACAGAAAAGCTGCTTGTGCCTCAAAACTCAGATTCAAGTCTGCAAGGATTTCAGGCTAGTAAAATTCTCTCTCATAAGTGCTATTTAGTTAGAAGACTGCCACACCAGGGTAGAGCAATGCACTTGACTTGAGGAGAGCATGCCTCCAGTCAGACACCACAAACTTGCAGGGAAGAAGTTTCCTGCACAGCCCTCAATTACACAGTACAAATATACCCTCAGTTACCCTTGTCCAGTCATAAACAGAAAAGCACTGGTTCAAGCTTAATATGTTAATATGACAAAATTTTATGTACCAGTGTAATGTTGTTCAGAGACTTGTCCTTTGACTTACCATCACAAAAGCCTTAAGTCAAATAAGATACTATTTCATTTTTTAAGCTGTAAGTCATCCAGGATATGTGGAAAGATATGAAGCACTCAATTCTGTAAAAGCTTGTTTTACTGTACTGATGCTACTTCCATTTTCACTTATAAAATCCCACCAAGGTAAAGCAACCCTTAGAACGTATTTTAAAGGGAAATGCTTCAATAACAACCTAAGAGAAGTACTACACAGACCGACAAAGTTACCAGTAACTGGTCCAATGCTTAGTTTGGAAACCATGTATTCCAGTCTACCTGTCAACAAATACTTGGCTCTCCCTTGAAATCCATTCACAAAAATGAAGTTACAGCTAAGACTTTTCTTGAAAAGAAAAAGCTTTTTGTCATTTTCATTATTAAACTGCTTGAGCTTCAATTACTAGCAGATCCTGACAGTTAGGGTACTTCTCGCCCATTTGTGTATTTTGTTACTTCAAATGGCTCTAACATCTCAACAGACATTGTATCTATATATCTATACACTTGCAAGGCTTCACATATTTTCTTACAGATTTGAGAAGCTGGAATACCAGACACTGCCCTCTTGCATTAAAAAGATGCACCGGTATACAGGATTAGACAGACTCCCATAAAGGCGACGATGCATATTGGGGAAGTGGACTGGACTTGAGAGAGTCTTTGAGTGAAGCCTGAAGTGAAAGCCCAAAGCCATCTCTGAAACACAGCCACTGTTGCATAATAAAGTCTAAAATCCATCCCATAGTGAGCATGCACAGCTGTTAAAAAAACAAAAGTGATAGTCAACTACAGAGCTACTTAAGAAAAAAACCATAGGGACACTAATGCCCTCTTTAGTGGGATATGGCAGACCACATAACTTCAACTCAGGAATGACAGAAGAAGCAGCCTAGAAGTATGTTCTACTCCAACAAGAGCTACTTTCAGTAGCTCATCTACAATAGAACAGTGATAAAAACCAGACATACTTCACTGCAAGAAACAGACACAAAGAAACACAAACCCATTACTTGGCCATACTGCCATATAGTCTTTTGAACATGTTATGCTAGTACCGAGGTAGCATCAAGTCCTGAAGAAAACACTTAAGATTACAAAAAGTATTTTGAAAATTTGAAAGTATTACCTGCAAAATCCCTAGAGACAAAGCTGCAATATTATGTTCCTTTAAACACTACTTATGGCTGTTGCAAAGAAGCCCAGTGAACTATTCAGTAATGAACTGAATTTAATGAACTACCATCCTTGTAACTGTCAATCTCACCGATGTATTAAAAGCAGCAGACTACCACACTCCACTTCTACTTAAACTAAAAAAGAATGACCATAAGTAGCTGTTGAAGGAAGAGGAAATACAGAACAAGCTCTTTACACTTTCACAACCTCCACCTGTTTTCAAAACAGACCCTTTCTGAGGCTCTTGCTCATCCATTTACTCACCTCATCATTCTTTCAATACTTGCCCAACTTCCCCTTAAGTCCACAAAACCTTCTGCATATACATCATATGGCAAGCACACCTGTGGAGTCCCTACAGTAAGCAAACAACCTCCTTTTGTTTCTTCTGAACCTAGCACCTAACTCCGATTTGATTGTGCCTCCTCTTCCATCTTCACCCGCTCTCTCCACAAGAGAGTTAGAGAGCCTTATCATATACTTACCCCATCTTCTCCACTAGGCTGACAAGTCTATTTAATCATTTTGCATCTAGAAACCAATTTATATCACATTGTCCTGCAGTAAACCTTTTCCAATGATAACACAGTGCAGCTTATAGTATGCAAGGTAAGAAAAGAAATGTGAATTTATGCAGTCATGAATCATTTTCCTATTGTACCCTCTACTCATCCCAGATGTTCTAATCCTCAATTGTTCTCTGGTTGTAAGAATTCTACCAGACATTTGTTTCAACTCCCCCTTCTGACTTTCATGTACACATTGCCACTAAACAGTCTTCTCAAAACACCCATGTCCTAAACAGTTGATGATTCTTCAGACTGCACCTAAAATACAAAACAAGGAAAGTTGAAGGGTATTTCATACTTTAGATTAAATAAACTGGGGAGGGCTGACTGAGGTCTTCCTCCATACAAGAAGCACCAGAGCTTACTTATTACTTATCTAATACTACATAAACACAGAACCACCTGATTTACCAACAGTGGCAGAAGGAAGCGTTGCAGAATTCTTTGTTTGATCATACTTCTGCATTTTCAAGTCACAGTACTTACATTCTCAGATTTGATTCACACTTTCTAGAAAGTAATTTCAACCTACGGTTTCTTTAAGCCATTTACTTCATGTGGTTTCTCTAGAAATTCCTTTTATTTAGTTCCTACCATTCTTTCTGCTCTCTCTCTCCTTTCTAACCATTTCAGTTTTATCTCAGCTGCAGCTCCCTGCTGAACACACTCTGGCACCAAGGCCAGGCTCCTGACTAGGCACTGCTGTTGTGGAGAAACCAACTTAGATGACTCCACTGAGCACCTCTGTTCAAAACACCTACATCAAAAATGACCGCTACAGTAGTACAGCAGTTTATCCCTCTGTCCCAAGAGCCTCTAGCTAATTTCTGTTACAAGAAACCTAAATGTGCTCAGAGCACACTGACTTACATTACATCTGCAATCCTCTTTATATTTCAATTCACCTGAGAGTAACCATTAGCATCATCCACTTTGACCCTATACACTCAATGCTTATGTCACTAGCATCTCTTTCCTAGATGGGTACATTCCCCTGTCAGGTAAGGGGTATCTCCTACACAGAGGGAAGGTAGTTTCACCATGAATTAAACCTATCAAGCAGTCTGCTCCTACACAAATTTGTCTTGAACAAGCTAAAACAATTGGGATTGTGCCTTTCT
This sequence comes from Melanerpes formicivorus, assembly GCF_026170545.1. Classification (NCBI taxonomy): domain Eukaryota; kingdom Metazoa; phylum Chordata; class Aves; order Piciformes; family Picidae; genus Melanerpes; species Melanerpes formicivorus. The sequence continues at coordinate 10,196,513 of NW_027142376.1, forward strand.
GAGGCAGAGATAAGGTAAAGAAGCAGCATGGAATTAGACCTACAAAATCTTAAGTAGTCAAGCGCATACAAAGAACTGTAACAAACCAAGAAACGTGCAAAATTCATGGACCACTAAGTTATCAACACTGCTGTTATAACAAAGGAAAGACCCACTAAACATACTGATGTCACAGGAAGCTAGCACTTCATTAGAATGCAAATTCTGTCAATGTGACTCAAGTCTCCTCTTGAAGAGTAGTGGAAAGATGAAGGAAACTCGCATTTTTTTCAGTGTTATTTCTCTGTCCACCACAGCATTCTTTGTGTCACAAATCACACATCCCCACTGAAAACAAGTGACAACTTTTTGGAAAAGGTCTCGAAGGAGAGTACCAGAGAAGGGGCTCAGAAGCGCCAGACCTTGAGTCATCTGAAGAGAGGGGAAATTACAACTGTTGAACCACATGTATTTTTCAGTAAGCACAGGAAGTAGGGCAACACATGCTTTACTCAGGCACCGGCCCGGGAAGGAAGCGAACCCAAGCTCCGTAGTTTTCATCCATCTCCCCCCACTTCTCCCCCTCCAACAATATAAATCCGGCAGGGAAACGCACCCACCACCTGACCCAGCTACGCGAGCGTGTAACATGAGGACAAGGGGAAGCTCGCTGCTTGCCATGTGTGCGCACTTCTCCCTCGCCCAGGAACTCGTCAGCGAGCGGGCCGGGGGCAGGGAGAAAGGCGAGGCCAGAGGAGGCCGCGCCGCCCACCGCCGCCGGCACAAGCCTCGCAGGGATCTCACAAAGGAAGCGGGGTACGGGGCAGCGACGGCCACCGCCGGGCGCACGCCGCGACGGCGCCCCGAGCCTGCCGCGGAACAAAGGCTGCGGCCCCGCCAGCCCGCGCCGGGGGGCAAGGAGGCGTGCACGAGGCCGGCGAGTGGGCACACCTGCGCCCCCCCCAACCCCACGGCCACTGAACCCCGGGCACGCAGATACCTGCGGCGCCGCTTGCACAGCCCGCCGCCGCCACGAGACAGGGAGACAAACTAGGGTCCCCGGTGCATCCTGCTGTGCTACTCCCCACCCCATCCCAAAAGGGAATGAGGACGGCCCCACACAAGATGCTGGAGGCGATGTCCCGCTGGGGCCCTTTGTGCGCTCTTCCCTGCTCCCCACACTCCCTCCCCACGTTACCGTGGTGAGCAACGGTCTCATCTGCTCGCCCGCCCGCTCCTCTTCCATCGCGGCCCCGCCGAGATCGCCCAGGAGAGAGGAGGCAGAACGCGATGCGGACGCAAGCCGGGGCTGTGGCTGCCCGGTGGAAGCGAGCAGCACGGGTGCCCAGCAAACAAGGCGACCACGACTACTCCACCGCGCCGGGGGGCCGAGCCCAAACCTACTCGGCGCACTCGCTCCCCCCGCCCCGCGCGCGATCGGCAGCGCCGCCAGCCAATGGAGGGAGCGCAGCGCGTGGCGCGCCACCGCCCCCGCCCGCTGCGCTCCCCCGGGGGTTGGCGCGGCCCGGCAGGGTGGGGAGGGGCGGGGCGGTGGAAACGGCGGTCCCACGCGGAGCCGCATGGCCGTTACGGTTGCCTCAGCCTCGCCTCAGCCGTCCCCCTGGTCAGCTCCGCCTGACGGCGAGAGACTGAATCCGAGCTGGCAGCGCCTGTGCGGCCGTACTGAGAGCGGTAGCGCAGCCGATGACTGCTGCTGTTAGACCCTCGCTTCTCCCATCACCACTTCTCACTTGCTGGCAACTTCTGCCAACCGTCCACCGCAAAAGTTTGACATTGTCCATGCCAGGTGCCTACTTCGGGCTGATTTTTCCCCACCACCACCCCCCCCCCACCAAAAAAAAAAAAAAAGGGAAAAAAAGCTAACCAAAATAGCTCAGCTATTTCCAAAAATAGTGTTATTTGCTCTTGTATAAATGTTCCAGCATTCCTTTATTCAAAAGGCAGGAGGGGTGGTGTGTCAAGGTTGTACTTTTGGCTGGCTCCTCAAAGCTTTGCCTCAGTTAAAAGCTTTTAGAAGAAACAGCTGTTTACACGTATCTAGCAGAGATAGCGTTCTCCTTGTTTGCCTTTGTAAAGCTTACACCCTCCTTGCACACACGCAGCTTTAAAAACCCATGTACTGCTAGGACCGAACGTGCACCTACACAGCAGATGAACAATCCCTTCCTATTTCCTATGCTTGGTAACACACATCACTCTGGGACTTCTCCTAACTACACTCACTGCAGTTTGGTGGGGAGTTGTATGCCATGGCCTCTTTTTCCGCCCTGAAACCTCACACGGCCTGACCTAGAAGGCAGCCTGTCCAGGACTTCTGGACTGAGCTGTCAGTAAAGTTCTGACACGTAAAAACAATCAGTTGACATGCATCAGCAGGGCAGAGAGGCCACTCCGCTCCACAACACGTGGAGCCCTGGACCACTCTGCGCTTAGTGCTTGTTTGTTACATACGTCATGTGAACTCTGAGAGGCCCAGAAGTGTCAGGAAGAAAATACAGTGAATTCTCTGCAGGCCCTGTCCCAGCTTGTCTTCACACAGTGTCAAAGTCTGGATGGGTTACTTGAAGACAAGCACAGAGATTTCAGTATCTGACTGCAATCATGGATGCAGTGTAAGAGAAGGCAGGCTGACTGACGCAGATATACCAGGGTCAAGACTTCGAGGAGAGGGGGTCAGAACTAAACTGGGTCTCAAACAAGCCCTCTCAAATGGAAGTAAGAGCTGCTGGTCTTATCAGGAGCTTTAGAAGCAGCAAATGAAAAGAATGTGTGCATCAGCAAACACCATGCTGGACTGAGAACACTATAAAAGGAGGCTCTGCAGAGCTCACAGACAAAAATGTAAACCTGGCTGTTGAGGCAAACCAGGCCTTTCCTACTGACTGCTAGCTGGAGGCTTAGCATAGCTTCAGAGACCTCAGCTCTGGAGCTGGCCATAAGATAGCAAAAGGCTCTGAATCTTTGCCTAAGCTTTGGCAAGAATAGCTGGTTGGTGACCAGTAGTCCTCTCTATGCTTTTCAGGAAAGGCACTGGCAGAGAAGGATCAGTTTACAGATAAAAATAGTTTCCTTTTTCTCTCAACAGAAGCAGATGTCCTGGAAGGAGCAGTGGGTATACGCACTGTTGGATAGCACTGAGCACAGGTGCAATCCTAGCCATAAGGCCAGAGCTCTGGACCCGTACAACTTGGAGGAAGCTTTCAAATGAGTCACTTGGCATGGTTCTACACCAGGTCACTGTAACCTGTACACTGTGGAACATATCATTATTAGTGCAAGCTATACCTGCCTAGCTGTACTGAGAAGATGAAATAAGGCAAGCCGTGTGGAACTGATTGAACAGGGAGCAAGCTTAACACTCTTCAATCAAAGATTATGACCTGGATCAGGTCACAGATGAGTTTGTAGAGATAATAGACAGAAATAAAGCACTGGGCATGACCATACAAAAATAATAACCTTGATATCAAGTGCCTTGATGCACCTGCACTGTAACTGTTATCTGTGTCCTTTCCTCTTCCAGGAACGGCATTGGTGGAGTTTAAACTCACATAAGCCATTGAAAATGACCTTGCGCTAGACAGAATGAGTATAATGGGGATGGATTGTAACTTCAGGTCCCAGATAATTAGTATTAAATAGGTGTCTTCAGAGGCAGATCACAGAGTGATCACATTTATCAAAAAGGAGTCTAACAACATGAACATCAGTTAGGTTTTGGCATTAAATGAAGAGGGATCCTTGATGAGATGCTCTAGCACTCTTTTCCTTGGCATCAGAGAATTCCCAACAGATAAATCAAGGTGCAGTATTGCCCACCATACTTCCTTTGGCACAATATACCTAGAACTTCATCCCCAGATAAACATGCAGCCATTTGCTAGCTGAAAGACTTGTTTGCTTACTGCATTCCATCTGGTCACTGTATATATAACTATAGCAGAAAGGCCAACCTAGCTTCCCCATAACATGCTACCCAAGTGAAAAGAAAGTGATGCCTCTGTTCACATCCAGTTGACCCAAAATTCATAACATTCAAAGCCCACCTTTTCAAAAAGCCATTACTGAAATAGACACAGATCAGCTTTGTGTATATGACCAGGTGACATATGAAAAGGGATTCATAGTGTTGTGTGGCAATAAAGACGAGGCTCATTAGTATTTTTTATAAGGTAACGTACGTGCTCCACCAAGAGTGACCTGATAGTACTTTTCCTCTTTGTCCCTTTCCTCCCCTACATCCTCACATTCTTTGACATAGATGGAAGAGGCAGAAATTGTTGAATAAGCTAGATCTCTGATTAGGAAATTGTCTGTCTCCTTAAGTCAGAGCCAACGGTGTCAGCTTTACACTTTATTCACTGGCTGTTTAATTTCTTGCCAATTATAAGGCACTTACTGGTCTCAAAAGAAGGGAGTTTGGGGCCGATAAAAGCACTTTCCATCCAGCCTGACCCCAGCATCCAATCCACTCCAGTCATCAGCTCTTCTGGCAAGTATGACCTCTGCCAGAAAGTTACCTCACAAACAAGATGAAAAGGCAGTGTTTGATGGAATAAGTGCAACAGGCATTTCCACTACTGTCTATGTACCTCTTTGCTAGGATCAAACTGCAGAAAAGCCAAAGACATTTGCAAATAAAGGCAGAAGATGTTTCATTTTGAAGATGAGCGTCATAGAATAACACAATTAATGAGCACTTTAAAAAATTACCAGTTGCAGTTGTCTTAAATTGGGTAGTGAAGATTAGTTAAAGCTCTTGGGACTGTTTGGCTAGCCATCTGGAAAAATGATAAATACTCCTTCCCTTATTTATGAAAGCTATTATGAATGTTAATCCTTACAAAACTACCAGAGATATGAAACTGGATACTAGTAAAAAGTGCAACAGAAAAATTGTAATTTAATACCAGAGCAGTAATTAATAAAGTAATAAATACATCCTAAGACTTCACAACTCAGACAAAACACTAACAAGCTGTTCAGTAAGTAAATGCTGTCATATTTTGTTCATTGAATACAGTAAAAATGGTCTTGGAAAAAAAATAAAGGAACAAAGAGAAACAACTCTGTAAATGAAGATCATCCTATAAGGCACATGAACAACAGGTCAAATCAAAACTAATAGCAACCTGCATTCTGGCAGATCCTAAACTAAGGTGTGCAAGTGCTGCCAAGTGCTTGTCTCCACACCTTTTGTGGGTGGAATATTAAATGCAAAATAGTGATTCAGTATATGGTCAGTGATCAAAGTTATTCCTCTTTCTTTCCAGAAGATGTATTGTTCTACGTGGGTATTAAATGCTTATGAAGAAATAATCACAGGCTTGAGGAGTTAATAATCTGAAGCTAAGAGGAAAAAAAAAACCAAAAACCCAAGCAGACTAGAAGACAAATGTAGCATGTTTGAGGTACACCAAAATTGCCAAATTCCAAAGCTGAGGTGTAATCAATACCTCTCCTAAAACTCTCTCTGTTGTGATGCCCTCAAAAGATTTCGGTGTCAATAAATCAGTGATGTCACCATCATTACAGTCACTAGTGTGAGTGAGTGCGGGTTCAGCTGATTAGAATAGATTTGAAAGGTATATAGCAAGTCAAGACAGTATCACAGTATCACAGTATCACTTAGGTTGGAAAGGACCTCGAGGATCATCGAGTCCAACCTATCAACACAGACCCCATGACTAGAGGTTACTTAAGAAACAAAATCACTTCCACATCATTTTATCTCTCCATTTTTCCTGTCTTTTAGAAGATGTATTTCATTTCTTTGTAATGCCACATGAAGAGAAAGAAAATGTCACCTTTTTAAATGGATATATGTTCAAGCTCTTATGGTTTTTTAATAAATTTCTTTCAGTTTATCTTAAAAAAAAAGAAGAAAATAAAAGAAAGAAAGAAAAGAAAAGAAGAATCTACTGTTTTCTGGTACATCACAATGCTGAAATCAGACAGAATCAGACCTCTGACAGAAGGAAAAGGTTTACTAGCTTAAGCATATGGAACCTGGCCATTGTAGAAGACATGGTCAGATAGTATGAAAGGTCTCTAACAAACTAAGAAATGTTTTGATTGTGTGTCCATCTATTGCTATTTATCTTTAGTATGCCTTACTCATACACAGTACCTACCTTGTCCAAATACAGTAACAGAAATAAGGAACTTGGTGATCAACAGTAAGCAGCAGTAGACCTCAAAGAAAAAACAATCAGTTACATTTCTACACAGGTGAAAATATAGAGAGTTGATTTTTAAACATCATTTTCTATTTCTTCTCCCATCCAACTTGTGTGCAACATTTAAAATGCAAGAATTTTCAGTTCTTTATAAAGAAAAGCAGTGAAATCCAGCCTCAGACTTCATTATAGGCTTAATGCTCACTGGATCAGGGCACCAACTCATCATCACCATGGCTGTCTTACTACAAGAAAAGGTCTTCTTGGCATTCCTCCTTCACATTGTTTAGCTCTATGGTAGCCATCATATTGACTTTTTTTTCCCTTGGACAAAGAAAGGAACAGCTGCTTAACTTAAAAGACAGCATTGGCACAATTTAGGCTGGGAAAAGTTTCTAGATATCAGATGAATGAAGGTCTAATGAATGAAGGTTGTCTAGGACAACCTTTAGAAAGCAAAAAACTACTTAGTGTAATGTAGGCTTTGATGTAGTCCTTGAGAATTTTAGCACATAGATGCCTACAATAGGAAATCACTAATAAGAAGTTTTGTCCAATTGTGTGATCTCACATGTTTCACATCTGCTCTTGTTCCTTGTTATCTATACAGGTTCTCAGTGTAATATTTTAAGCTCACCTATGCAGGCCTTCAGAGCATCAAAGCAATACCTTTTATATTATAGCAATAGTTAGCCTAAAGTGCCAAGGTTACTCTTTGGCCCATTCAATATTAAGAGTGAGTCATCTTCTGTAAAAAATTTTCACATGCACAGAACTAAGCAAATGAACACAGAAGATTTTCATATATCCTGGGTTCCAGGTAGCTGAGGTGAATTGTGCAACATGGGTCACCAAATCTCTTTTCCCATACAGCTCTTTAGATGATGATATTCTTCCCACACAATTTCTCTTCCATCACCCCAGGGAGTTTAATCATACCTGTTGTGATGAAAAGCCGACTTCTAAATTACTTTGGACACCCTCTGGACTCAGTTCCAAAACACCCAATTACCTACCTGCCAATTATCTACATACAAAATGCCTTCAGAGTTGGAATTTCTCTTTTACAATGCTTCGCCTAGGACGTGGTGACTATGTCTTTAAAACCAGTTGTAACATCATCTGCATTAACATTATTTCCCTTTCTTTCAGTAATCATTTTAAGCATAAAATTTGGAGGGTTTAAAACTTGTTGTTGTTAGAACCAGTCTTTACTCAGTACTCTATCACTAGCCTCATTTTTCACAGTATCACAGTGTCACCAAGGTTGGAAGAGACCTCAAAGATCGAGTCCAACCTGTCACCACAGACCTCATGACTAGACCATGGCACCAAGTGCCACATCCAATCCCCTCTTGAACACCTCCAGGGATGGTGACTCCACCACCTCCCTGGGCAGCACATTCCAATGACAAATGACTCTCTCAGTGAAGAACTTTCTCCTCGCCTCGAGCCTAAACCTCCCCTGGTGCAGCTTGAGACTGTATCCTCTTGTTCTGGTGCTGATTGCTAGAGAGAGGAGACCAACCCCTTCCTGGCTACAACCACCTTTCAGGTAGTTGTAGAGGGCAATGAGGTCACCCCTGAGCCTCCTCTTCTCCAGGCTAAACAATCCTAGCTCCCTCAGCCTCTCCTCATAGGGGTTGTGCTCAAGGCCTCTGAACTAAAAGTAACAGAAACAATTGCTGCCTTTCCAAATGAAGTATCTTTACTAGGTACTAAGTTTTCAATTCACTGCTGTGGGCTTTGCTTTCAGACCAACAAACACAGTCAAAAGGATGACTGACTTCAGATACTTCTCTATTTGAGAAGTTTCAGCTCTTGAGAAGTAAGGTACTCGGGGACGGAAAAATAAGGACATAACAAAGTCACATCTCATTAATATTTAAATAAAGCTTTATATCATATTATAACAAGGTATCTAGTTACAAACTGCAACCTAAGTGTTTTACTGAATACTATCAAATTGATTAAACATTGTCTTTTCTAACTCTTATGTTCCAGCATAACCCTACTTATTTCTATCTTCCCCACAAATGTTAGAAACTTTTACTTTAAAAGGGGAATTAAGAAAGAAGATAGGAACTGGCAAGTAGACACCAGTAAGACCAAGAGGCAACTTTCACCTCTGGCCTCCTGTGAGAGAACACATTTGAATGTTGCTTCTAATAGAGCATGGAAAGGATAGTGAGAAGTGTGTTTGTTGATGAAGGACGTGGCTGATGCAAATGAGGTTACATGTCCCACTAGGCACAGATTTGTGATATTTTGGGGGAGGAAGTGGGTGGCCTACTTTGCTTCCTCCCTCCCTTAAAGAGAAATACTTACTGCATCAGCCCCACTATCTCTGGTTTTCTGACACTGATGGAGGAGCATGGATATAAGGAACCTTTATTTACAACTCAAATTCGTGTCCTACATTTTTCTGTGTTGTAATTAACCATAAGACAATAGTGCTGCTAATGAGCTGTATGTATTCCCTAATGCAAATCAAATGAGGAATTAGTGATGTTATAACTTCCTTTTAAGGGAACTGTTGTCAAAGTCCCTTGTAACGACTAGAAAATTCAAGTATCCTCTGTGAGACCTCTAAAGAATAAATACCATAATAACATACTACATTAAGATTCTCAACTGAAAGGAAAAAGAATAGATGGCAACTTTACCTGCATTGTTCAGATGATAAAGTGATTATAGCACAAACCCAGAGGTTATTGTCCCTCTGAATATTTTTCTTAGCAAAGACAACTCATCACAAATCACCAACAGGTAACATAAAATGAAGTAATACTTTCCAGGTTCTTGTAACCTGATCCATACCTGCAAAAAAAAACAGCCAGGAAGGGACTTTTGACAAGGGCTTGTAGTGATAGGACAAAAGGGAATGGAATGTCTAAGCTTGAGGGGGTAGATTTAGTCTAAATATTAGGATTAAGTTCTTTACAGTGAGGGTGGTGAAACAATGGAACAGGTTGCCCAGCGAGGTCACGGATGCCCCCTCCCTGGAGGTGTTCAAGGCCAGGCTGGAGGAGGCCTTGAGCAACCTGGTCTAGTGGAGGATGTCCCTGCCCACAGCAGGGGAGCTGGAACTAGATGATCTTTAAGGTCCCTTCCAACCTAAACCATTCTATAAATCTATGAATCTTTTTCTTAATGAAGTGTAGTATCTAAGAGGGGAGGATGTCTTTCCAAAGAATCTAGAAAAATCAGTTCACAGCTGGGCCACTCTCAAAGTGCACTCTTGTTCTGGATTCTTCCTCTTCTAATGACTATTTCCAGTCTGGAAAATGTGTGGCACAATTCTTTGCCCAGGCTACTCCGGGCAAAGAAGCTCTGAGGGTTAGAGCAAGAAGAAAGCAGGCTGAAATACAAATGGGCAACTAAGGAAAGCAAAATATAGCATGATCTGTCATCATGATATGTCTCTATTCCTAAATTGCTTGTACTCCAGACTAGAAGATTTACTGAGTGAGCTGGCAGTATGCTTAGAAGTGATGCTCCAGGCCATCACAGGGAAAATGGAAACTCCTTCCTGTACTTTCTGTGCTATACTATGTAAGCTCTTATAATATTTATGAAAGTACCAAATTGTAACTAAAGACTATCCGGGACAATTGTTCTGTCAACAAAAGAACACAGGTTTCTGCAGCACCCTGGTAACTGAGCAGGAGTCAAGTTACCTCCCATCAGCCAGCGGGGAAGCTAAGTTTTCCCTTGCGATTGTGAACCACCAAACTGGTTTTGGCAAGATACAAATAGCTGTGTCCCTCAGACATCTAGGCACTGAACTTCCAGTTATGGAGAAGTCACATTTCAAGAGTTTCAGCCCTGAATGATGGACTTCACCTTAAATCAGCAGCAACTGCAAAATTATTTGCCTGTCAAGTTACAGGCCAATGTTGGGATAAAAAATCAGAGAAAATCAGCAACAGTTTGATCAAGTACTTGGATTTGTCTAGCAAAGGACTGAAATGCCTATAACCATACCACACAGCTTTTCAATTTTAGTAAAATTTGTTCATCTCAAAAGTGTAATAATTTAAATACCAAATAGTCAAACCTGGGAAAAAACAAATAAAATAAGGATAAATCTTGAACCTAATTCATAATTCTCATTTTAAGTCAACTCTCAGTTACAAAACCCTCGCTTGTTTTCGTGACTGCCACATCACAGTATCACAGTATCACTGAGGTTGGAAGAGACCTCGAGGATCATCGAGTCCAACCTATCAACACAGACCCCATGACTAGACCATGGCACCAAGTGCCACGTCCAATCTCCTCTTGAACACCTCCAGGGTCGATGACTCAACCACCTCCCTGGGCAACCCCTTCCAATGACGAATGACTCGCTCGGTGAAGAACTTCCTCCTCACCTCGAGTCTAAACCTCCCCTAGCACAGCTTGAGACTGTGTCCCCTTGTTCTGGTGCTGGTTGCTTGGGAGAAGAGACCAACCCCTTCCCAGCTACAACCACCTTTCAGGTAGTTGTAGAGGGCAATGAGGTCACCCCTGAGCCTCCTTTTCTCCAGGCTAAACAATCCCAGCTCCCTCAGCCTCTCCTCATAGGGCTTGTGCTCAAGGCCTCTCCCCAGCCTTGTTGCCCTTCTCTGGACACGTTCAAGTGTCTCAATGTCCTTCTTAAACCAAGGGGCCCAGAACTGGACACAGTACTCAAGGTGCAGCCTAACCAATGCAGAGTACAGGGGCACAATGACTTCCCTGCTCCTGCTGGCCACACTATTCCTAATGCAGGCCAGGATGCCATTGGCCTTCTTGGCCACCTGGACACACTGCTGGCTCATGTTTAGGCAGCTGTCGATCAACACCCCCAGGTCCCTCTCTGTTTGGTAGCTCTCCAGCCACTCTGACCCCAGCCTGTAGCTCTGCATGGGGTTGCTGTGGCCAAAGTGCAACACCCGGCACTTGGACACTTCACATCTGTGAACGTACAGCCAGTGTAAAGTACAAATCAAAGCAAGGATCCCAGTGTTACTCAGGCGTGCTGTCACGTAAGATACCACCTCATCTGAGCTCACTGTTCAGGGCACACCTGCAAAAAGTCATGTAAAATAGTGAAAAACACTGTACTGGATCAAATCTTACCTCTGCGTGTTTGACATTCTGCTTCTGACATTTGCCTGCAGCAGACACTCATGAGAAAAACCCCAAAGAAATTAAACTATTTCAGTCTGATCTCTCATACCTCTTTGAAGTTCCCAGCAACCAGCACAGTCTGAAGACTGTCTCCAGACCACCATGTTCAAGAGCTGCCAACAGATAAATCCACCAGGAATTTTTTCAACACATATTTGAATTTATACTTCTGCTGATCAAACAACTGCCTTCTGAACTGCTTAGCAACTGAAGAAGTTAGAGTTCCCAGTTAAGGTACAAGAAACAGCCAATATCCATTTCCTACTAATTTTCCCCCTATCACATGATTTTGTAAACTTTTGCCATTTTATGTCTCTGAGGAAGGGGCAATCTTTTTCTGAGGACAGGGGTGACTGATGAGACCAGGTTACTGTGGTCCCTTCTTTGCACAAAAGTCAGTTTGTACCACCAAACCTCTGTTCTCAGCTCCATCTCTGTGGTACTCTGAGGCACAGCTGTGTACAGTATTGAAACAGTTTCTAATACTAACATAACAGTGTCTTCTTTTTATTTGCTGTTCCTTTCCTAATAGTTTCTGACATGGGTTAGCTTGCTTACCAGTGAACACTGAGAATAAACCTTTATTTAGAATAAAAAAACCTTTATTTAGAATAAACCAAACCAGGTTGGAAGAGACCTTCAAGATCATCGCGTCCAACCCATCAACCAATCCAACCCACCCAAACAGCTAACCCATGGCACCAAGTACCCCATCAAGTCTCCTCCTGAACACCTCCAATGATGGCGACTCCACCACCTCCCTGGGCAGCCCATTCCAATGGGCAATCACTCTTTCTGTATAGAATTTCTTCCTAATATCCAACCTGAACCTCCCCTGGCGCAGCCTGAGACTGTGTCCTCTTGTTCTGGTACTGGCTGCCTGGGAGAAGAGACCATCATCAGCCTGTCTACAACCTCCCTTCAGGTAGTTGTAGAGAGCAATAAGGTCACCCCTGAGTCTCCTCTTCTCCAGGCTAAGCAACTCCAGCTCCCTCAGCCTCTCCTCATAGGGCTTGTGTTCCAAACCCCTCACCAACTTTCCCCCAAGATTATCCACAGTGACATGTGTTATTTCCTTAGTAGCGATATTAGCTGAAAGCAGTGACTCTGAAACACATCAGCAGACTCACCAGTGCTTTGTGAAGAGTTGCACAGAATTTATGTTCACCTCTAGTTTTGATACAAATTTTCAGATTCTTCCTTCTTTAAAAAAATCCTGGTTTAAGCATTTTATCAATATATGTAAGAAGATCTTTGAAATGATGTCATCACTGTTTCCAGGACAATGGAAGCTCTTACGCCACCAATGAAAGGGTGTTACCACAAGTGCAAAATGTCACAGGGCCACAGCAGTATTGCTTAAAAGATTCTAGGCAAAGCTAGCTTCTAGTCTGGTGACTCTGACAGTTTCTACCAATGATCTAAATGCAGATTTGCACTTATAATTAACATGTACCCACTTTCAACATCCTATTTGCAGCACATAACTCTTCTGCAGCCTGCTTAACTGTTTTCTTTGAGCTTAGAAAGTGGGGGTGGCTTTGTTTATTTGTTTGGTTGTGTTTTCAAACTCCGAGTTCTAATACTTCAGCACCATTTGACTATAAACACCCATACTAAATATATCTGACAGAATAATATGTTACCTGGATGTAGAAAAGGTAGAAACAGCCAAATACAGTCTTTGCTATTTCATTCTTCCATGGATAAAATATACTCGGGGGAGGTAGGGGGTGGAAATCTCCCTTTCTAAAGGTTTGCAGCTCATGTAAATCATTTTGGCTTCCCCGACTTGACTGCATCCCTGTCAAGCAGTCCATGTACAGCCTAAGCAATATCAGTATATCATCTCAAAAGTGTGCAGGGAGAGACAGGGATAAAAAGTTGACCAGACATGAGGCCATTCTGAACTGTGCTGGCACATTAGCATGGCACTCTGCTGGAGTTAATCACCATGGTGAGAAATAGTCCATATAAATATACCTCCAGATAGCTGCTGACATTTTATGGCTCTCCTTTGCCTTCTGTGGGAGTTGCCATTTATAGCCAAGAAATAGTTCTGATTTTATTCTTTCCAGTTTCTGGATCTAAACCAGTACTCGAAGGCTGTTTAACAAGACCATATGAGACTTCCCAGTTTAAAACTGCCACCACCCTGCTGAACTTTAAAAGGCAAGAGGCACTGGTCTGGCATTCCACCTTATCTCCCCATCAGCATTTTCTTATTTATATTATTCCATACAGAGACAACTCTTTTTATCTTTAGCTGTGTGGTGCGGTGTGGTTTGGAGCGCTTTTGGCAACTTCATTTGTAGTCAGTTCTGCTTAAGATCTGAGTGGAAACATCCATTTACACCATCAAATACAGAAAACAGGCTCACACATTCAATTCTGACTGGTGGTAACATACTTTTTGTTGCCTGATTGCAAGATGCAGTCTTGCAATCATTATACACACTTCATTGCCCTGTGTAATAGAAAGCTGCCATGATAGCTGCAGAAAAATGCGTGCCAGAAATCTAGCATGCTAAAATTGCCTGTAAAAATGCAGCTTCTAGGGTATGATTTTGCAAAGAAAATATGCATAATAATGACCATGTTAGGGCTCCTACTTCAGCCTCCAGTCTCAGATACACCAAGATATTTAGGTGCTGCCATTGCATTGCGTTTCAGTCAGAAATCTGCTCTCCATCTTTTCTCATTATAGTTCCATTCAAAAGAAAAGCAAAACCCTGCTGAAAATACTCTGTTTTATTTTCATTTAACACTGACATTGGTTCACAAAAGCCCTGCACAAATCCTCCAATACAGGACACTGCTGGCTTTGTTTAAGCTTCTAAATTGGGTTGTATAGAAACTTATTAGACTGTATATCACCCACTCCAAATCCTGTATGAACTCTAAGCTCTGCAAAGCGTAGTGCTAACCGAAAAAAAAAAAAGAGAAGATTGTAGAGAGAAATAAAATACCAAACATAAGCTTCATAATTTGCCAGGAAAACTGTAGATAAAAATAAAGCTTGGAGGTTAACTCTAATACTTGGCTGCAGGAAAGCTTACTTTGCTGAGGACTGGAGTTTAGAATAACTCCCCAAAGAACTCCAGCACTAGCAGGAACAGACTTCAAGGACTTACATTATTTAGAAAACAATTCCTTCTACAGCCAGAATGATTAGCTTTCAAAAGCACATCTGGCTTTCCCTTTTCTCAGTTTTTAGTTAAAAGAAAACTCCTTTGCCAATAATATTTTTGGAGAAGACCCAGAGTGGATAAAAATGTTTCCATCAAAAGCGAACAGCTTTGCAACAGTGATGATAAATTCCATCGTGTCTCAGGGAAGGAGCAACGGTAATTGGATATTTCTGGCTACTATATGTTCCCTCTGGCTATGGGGGATTTTCCCCTGTGAGAAGCTACACCCAAAATATCTCAAATGTTCTATCAGTGGCTTTCTAGGCCAGAAACAACCTTAGTGATTGTTACTACTACCAAGTTTCGAGTTTTGCTCATTGTTCCATGCAAGGAAGACTATCCCACATTTTTTCGACTACTGAAATGCTCTATTCAAACCTAGTTCCTGAGAGCAAGAACTAGCTCTTTTCAGAGCTCATGGAAGTAAGGAAAAAACAACTCATACCTAGTGAGACTACTTCCTTTGCATCAGTTATTGCCCATTCAGTGTCAGAAGGCTGACATGTGGTCCTATAGTTGTATGACTTAATCTGAATCTGGGATGGTGCAGTCCTGCTCTCCAGGTTCTTTGCTCATTCATCATAGCTCCACCTGGCCCACGCCCTTGTCACATTACAATGCACACATGAATTCCAGGGGTCTCCCAGTGGACTTAGAAGGATCTGCAAGTGACCTTTTCCCCTCTTGGCTGTCCACCACACCCCCTGGACAACTGCTATCTCAGTGGGCAGAGCTGACACAGCAGGCAGGTCATTCACGATTAGCTTATCTGTGTTGAGGCACTTCTCAGGTTCTTAATGTAATCATCACATCACAAAGGTGATTTACATTCAGGAGAGGATTCCCACGAAGTATACATTGAGGAGGGAATGTAGACTCCAGGTACAACAGAAATAACCCAGTCCTTATTCAGGCTGAACCTGAGTAACCTTTAAAGTGACCTGTGTCACTTTTAAAGGAGCAAGTTCAGGTGACTCCATGGTAGATATTCTTACTCAGTATTGCAACCTACATTACCTGTACTTTTCAAGATATAAGATGTATACAGGTATCTGGAGAACAAATAATTTTACTGCTTTTAAGACCAACTTATTCCAGAGGTATATTCCCATGAAGCAGACTGAAGTAAAGAACCAGGACATTGCAGTAAGAAGCACACCAGGAGGCTACCAGGCCACTGAAAGTAATCCTGACTCTGGAAAGTGGCAGCCCTATTGCACCCAAATAAGCAGTTTAATCTAACACCTTTCACCTCATAACTGTGGCAAGCAGAGACCACACATGTGGCCAGTTCCTACAGTGCAGCTGACAGGCAGTTCCTAACACAGCCTTTCAAGTGCCCACACCCAAATGTTTCTCAGTCAATTAATTTTGACAAGCTACTCACTGGATGGCATTCACACACCTTACAGAATGTAAAATCACAGAATCACAGAAACATTCAGGTTGGAAAAGACCCTCAGGATCACCAAGTCCAAGCAATACCCTACTCTACAAGGTTCACCACTAGATCATATCCCCAAGCACCGCATCCAAAGCACCTTTAAATACACCCAGGGTTGGCTACTCAACCCCCTCCCTGGGCAGCCTGACCACTCTTTCTGTCAAAAAATTTTTCCTAGTGTCCAGTCTGAACCTACCCAGTTGCAGCTTGAGGCCATAGTGAGATTTTCGAGGTACCTGCAAAATCAATAACTACTCAGTTCATAGGTAAGTTGGGGCTCATGGGACCACTGCACCTAAACCAAACTGACCGACACAGAGGAAGTCAATACCTGGAAAGTTTCCTCTGGGTTTGGTTGGTTAGTTTGTGGGGGTTTTTGTTGTGTTTTGTTTTTGTTGTTATTTGTCTGGGGTTTTTTGTTTCTAATATTTGTATTTTAAGAAAAAGTAATATGTAAGAATTGTTAGGTTTTGAAATACATTTTTGTTAACAAACCCTCTTTTGGTTTGTTACTGATAAACTTTTTGCTTCTTTTTTTGGGTATCATAGTATCATTCAGGGTTGGAAGGGACCACAAGGATCATCTAGTTCCAACCCCCCTGCTATGGGCAGGGACACCCCACACTAGATCAGGCTGGACAGAGCCTCATCCAGCCTGGGCTTAAACACCTCCAGGGACGGGGCCTCGACCACCTCCCTGGACAACCCATTCCAGGGTTTCACCACTCTCATGGTGAAGAACCTCCTCCTCACATCCAGCCTGAATCTCCCCACCTCCAGCTTCATTCCATTCCCCCTAGTCCTATCACTACCTGAGATCCTGAGAAGTCCTTCCCCAGCCTTCCTGTAGGCCCCCTTCAGATACTGGAAGGCCACAATGAGGTCACCTGGGAGCCTTCTCTTCTGCAGACTGAACAGCCCCAACTCCTTCAGTCTGTCCTCATAGGAGAGGTGCTCCAGCCCTCTGATCATCCTTGTGGCCGTTCTCTGGACACGTTCCAGCACCTCCAAGATATGCTCAAGATATCAAGATATGCTCAAATAAAGCAAAATGTCACAGGTCAAAATTTAGCATCTTGCCACTGCACCTGAGCTAGACAAGGATTTGAGCTAGTGCACAAATATCAGCACATTGCATATTTGACATAGTGTAAGCTAGCTTTTCAAGCCTCACCCATTTGTATGATACTGAATGTGTTCTTGTAGCTACAAAAGCTGTTTGAGCATTACCAAATAAATATTCTGATCCTTCCACCCATCATTACATTTCTCCATCCATGTCAATTTTCCTGCTGCCTCATCAGGATAGCCATTGTTTCAGAACCCTCCCTTATTTTTGGCACAAAATGTAGAATCCCCACCTTCAACTGAAGGGCATAATTCTCACCTGAGCAGCACCCCTCCACCCCCCCCCTTAAACATTCATAGAAAAAACAATGACTCATTAATCAACATCTTTCCAGGATTTCAAGTTTCCAGGCTGATTGCAAATCAATTTTCTGGCATCAGAGAAACATCTCTTTCAAGTCTGAAATTCTGCTGCTACCCTTGATCAGTTCTGATGGGTACCTGGACTCATTCCCAGCAGCAGGTAATCATTTCACATGTAATCCTAGAAGCATTAGTTCCTCTCTTTTGTTGCTCCTCTGATAAAGGTAGTCCTGAAAGCAGCAATACAGCTGCACCATTTCCATTTCAAAGAGAAGGTGACAAAGCTGAGAAGCAATGACAGATCATTTTAAAATCCAAATAAACTCAGGGAACTGAAAATTATTATTACAGTGAAAACCATGGAAACTTGACTCTGAGTACAGCATCTGTAGAATATGGAGCCTGGTAAAAGGGTGCTACAGAACAGTTCTTTTGAGTCTGGTAGGATGCTCTTCACAGAGCCTCGTGTATTATGTGTTTGTGGTCTCTTATAATAATGATATATCACAAAGACACTGAGCACAGACATCAGAGGCAAGCTGCCTAAGGTGAGTAATCATTCTAGCTTTTAATGTCGGACCTGGGTTTAGTCATGTTGGCCAAGACTGGTGACAGGCATACAGAAATCAAACAGTTGGCCTGAGTTCATCTGTTTGGAATTAGCCTAAGCACTTTAGCCTCTGTCTTTGCTTCTGCTAGCAGAAATCGATTTGCATTCACTGTTCTAGGCTGTACCGAAGTGCATCATGCTGAGAGCTTGAGCTTGTGTCACACAAACCACTGTTCCTAGGTTGAAACCAACCTTTCCTGTAGTGACAACAGTATGTACAAGTGTTCATGCTATCTTACTGAAACAGCTTTGTAGAAAGAGAAGTTATTTAGTAAATCCATATCAAAACTTAAAGCAGGTTTTAACTTTCTGCTGTTCTTGCAAAGGATATTGTTTGTGGAAAATTAATCTGACCAGCCACGGACTCATTTTTTTTCATAGTTTCATTCAGGGTTGGAAGGGACCACAAGGATCATCTAGTTCCAACCCCCCTGCCACGGGCAGGGACACCCCACACTAGATCAGGCTGGACAGAACCTCATCCAGCCTGGCCTTAAACACCCCCAGGGACGGGGCCTCGACCACCTCCCTGGACAACCCATTCCAGGGCTTCACCACTCTCATGGTGAAGAACCTCCTCCTCACATCTAGCCTGAATCTCCCCACCTCCAGCTTCATTCCATTTCCCCTAGTCCCATCACTACCTGAGATCCTAAGAAGTCCTTCCCCAGCCTTCCTGTAGGCCCCCTTCAGATATTGGAAGGCCACAATGAGATCACCTCGGAGCCTTCTCTTCTGCAGACTGAACAGGCCCAACTCCTTCAGTCTGCCCTCATAGGAGTGGTGCTCCAACCCTGTGATCATCCTTGTGGCCCTTCTCTGGACACGTTCCAGCACCTCCACATCCCTCTTGTAATAGGGGCTCCAGAACTGGACACAGTACTCCAGGTGGGGTCTCAACTCCAGGTGGGGTCTCAACTCTATCTATTTCTACACCCATGGAAGCATCTACATTGAAATTATTTTCCTGTAAGTAGTCAGTCAAGTTTAACTACTTTCCAACTTAGCCAGTAGGTATGTTTCTATCTAGATATGCCTACCATGGTATCTGGGTATGCCTCCCATGGTATCAGTATCATGGCTTTTAATACAACATATGATTTAGATGGCACCGTCACATAGTAAGTGCTATACATGTTGCATAGGCCAAGTTAACATTTTGGATCTCACAAGTGCAAGCAACTACAACATTTTTAATGAGCTTAACACTCTTGAGGAAAAAAATATTGGACACACATTGCACTATTTCAGTGAAGGAGAAAGAAAAATGAATAACAGGCTTGGACTGACAGCAATAGCTTTTTCCCATAACTGCATAAGTGGCAATGTGGTGATGAATAAAATGTGTTCTCAGAGGAGAGAGAATACAATGGAGAGAAGAGACTGATAGCTTTCCATAAAATATTTAGATTCTTGCTTTGATTTCCTTTAGTTTTGTGGTTAGCTGTTGCCTAAGGATTACTCTCTGATCAAACACATCACACCTTATATTAGATACAGTAAATCTGATGCTTTGTGTGGAGCACTGATGGCTTACCAAAAAGTTGCATCAAATCTCTAGCTAGTTCAAGGGGTGTATGTGCAAGTGCACCCTCAGCAAGTTTGCTGATGACACCAAGCTGTGTGGTGCAGCAGACACGCTGGAGGGAAGGGAGGCCATCCAGAGGGACCTTGACAGGCTGGAGAGGTGGGCACAAGCCAACCTCATGAAGTTCAATAAGAGCAAGTGCAGGGTCCTGCATCTGGGTCGAGGCAATCCCAGGCACAAATACAGGCTGGGCAGTGACTGGCTGGAAAGTAGCCCTGAGGAGAGAGACTTGGGGGTGCTGGTGGACAAAAAGCTCAACATGAGCTCTCAATGTGCATTTGCAGCCCGCAAAGCCAATCAGATCCTGGGCTGCATCAGGAGAAGTGTGGCTAGCAGGTCGAGGGAGGTGATCCTCCCCCTCTACTCAGCCCTGGTGAGACCCCAGCTGGAGTACTGTGTCCAGTTCTGGAGCCCCTATTACAAGAGGGATGTGGAGGTGCTGGAACGTGTCCAGAGAAGGGCCACAAGGATGATCAGAGGGCTGGAGCACCTCTCCTATGAGGACAGGCTGAAGGAGTTGGGGCTGTTCAGTCTGCAGAAGAGAAGGCTCCGAGGTGACCTCATTGTGGCCTTCCAGTATCTGAAGGGGGCCTACAGGAAGGCTGGGGAAGGACTTCTCAGGATGTCAGGTAGTGATAGGACTAGGGGGAATGGAATGAGGCTGGAGGTGGGGAGATTCAGGCTAGATGTGAGGAGGAGGTTCTTCACCATGAGAGTGGTGAAACCCTGGAATGGGTTGTCCAGGGAGGTGGTCGAGGCCCCGTCCCTGGGGGTGTTTAAGCCCAGGCTGGCTGAGGCTCTGTCCAGGCTGATGTAGTGTGGGGTGTCCCTGCCCATGGCAGGGGGGTTGGAACTAGATGATCCTTGTGGTCCCTTCCAACCCTGAATGAAACTATGAAACTATTGTTTCCCTGGAGATAGGGCAATCCAAATGAAATACCGTTCTGCTCCCTGGACCAGAAAGAGGTGCTAGTTTTGCAGTAACAAGCCCTCCTAACATCAGGCCTATTTTGGCTGTCAAAAATGACTTGAGAGGTTGTCAGCTTTATACCTTAACTGAGCACTGTAAGAAGCTAACAAGAATATCACCCAGGTACCAACAGATGATTTATTTATTTATTTATTTTAGCTGCATGGGAATTTCCTATATCTCTAAGTTTCTCAAGTTCCACTAAGAGGAAATCAAACTTTTTCAGCATTGCAGTAGACAGTTCCATTACTGAGAATTACATTGTCAGTCTCCATATCTCACACCATCAAAAAAATAATATCCAATGCACATATTGGCTCATTTATTGTTATGAACTGTAACTGCTTACAGCAGCACAAACAGCTCTGGGGACCATTTGATGTAAATTCTGCACTTGCTTAATTCAGTGCAGCTCATATACCCTCAGTGCAGATATTTCAGATTTATATAAGCACAAAGAAGTAAATTTAGAACTGGGAACCATGCTCAGCAAAGTCCTCACAGTTAGTCCCACTTGCAGAAAGAATTATTTGGTCTTTCCCTTTAAATGTGTTTGAAAAGCCTTAAAAAGACTGAACACATCCAAGTGCCAGGTTCTGCACATTGGCCACAACAACCCCATGCAGTGCTACAGGCTGGGGACAGAGTGGCTGGAGAGCAGCCAGGCAGAGAGGGACCTGGGGGTGCTGGTCAATGGTAGGCTGAACATGAGCCTGCAGTGTGCCAAGGCAGCCAAGAGGGCCAATGGCATCCTGGCCTGCATCAAGAACAGTGTGGCCAGCAGGAGCAGGGAGGTCATTCTGCCCCTGTACATGGAACTGGTTAGGCCACACCTTGAGTCCTGTGTCCAGTTCTGGGCCCCTCAGTTTAGGAAGGAGGTTGACTTGCTGGAACGAGTCCAGAGAAGGGCAACGAAGTTGGTGAGGGGCTTGGAACACAAGACCTATGAGAAGAGGCTGAGGGAGCTGGCATTGCTTAGCCTGGAGAGGAGGAGATGCAGGGGTGACCTTATTGCTCTCTAAAACTACCTGAAGGGAGGTTGTAGGCAAGCAGAGGTTGGTCTCTTCTCCCAGGCAACCAGTACCAGAACAAGAGGACACAGTCTCAGGCTGCGCCAGGGCAGGTTTAGGCTGGATGTTAGGAAGAAGTTCTATACAGAGAGAGCAATTGCCCATTGGAATGGGCTGCCTGGGGAGGTGGTGAAGTCACCATCACTGGAGGTGTTCAGGAGGAGACTTGATGGGGTGCCTGGTGCCATGGTTTAGTTGTTTAGGTGGGTTGGATTGGTTGATAGGTTGGACACGATGATCTTGAAGGTCTCTTCCAACCTGGTCTGGTCTATTCTATTCTATTCTAATCTATTCTATTCTATTCTATTCTATTCTATTCTATTCTATTCTATTCTATTCTGTTCTATTCTAAAATCCTTCCTCCCTCCAACACACACAGGTACAGCTGGAGTGTTTTTACATCTCAAAGTGCCTTCTTCTCTTTAAGAAAGAAAAAGCATGGAAATCTGTACTTAAATTCTGGTATAGGGTGCCATTGTTAGCATAAAACAGAACTGCCTGAGGTTGGCATAACTTAAACAGAATCCCTCTGCAGATAACTGCATTCAGAGCAGATCCTGCAGAGTCACCATGCCTGCACCATGTCACATATTTATGATCCCACAGGAAAATAAAGAATTAATTAAATAAAAAAGAGCTGAGTCCAGTGATACTTGTAAAAGAAGTGAGAGCAGGTAAAAACACGCTCTGCATAGAGTTGTGCCAGGAACAGCTCACTCCAATACACACAGCAAACACATTCACTCATACTCCTGCATCTCAGTGAACTTTCTCCTGCATGCCTATCAGCCATGGAGAGCAGATCAGTAAATTGTTTGTTCAGTAGCATTTTACACCTATATTTGTTTAGGGTGCCTTATCCCTAAAGAACTTGAGCAGCTGTGCATCTTTGAGGATCCAAACCTAAGCTTCACTCACTATCCAGTAATTCAACCTGAGTCATTAAACACATATTTGATGATCATCTCCTGCCAGGAGCACATCCCTACCAAGTTCAAATACCATATTTGGATTATTCACTTTGCCCTCTGCAATCCACATGCCAAAATTTCCTGTGGCAAATAATTAAACCACTTACATTTCCAAAAAGCTGGCAGTTCCAAACAGCTGGCAAGTAGTAATTCATAACACAACTGTCTTCTTACTGGAGAGCAGCTTAGCTGGTGGAAAATGTCTGGGGCTTCACTAATTGAATGCAACTTGCAGCATATAGAGCTGAGATGCTGGCAACACTTCGCCACTACCTGTTAGAACACATAGCAGGAAGGCAGAGTTACTCTGTGTGGTAGTGTCACCACCATGCACTCTTCAGGTGCCCCAGGAGACAATGCCACACAAAAGGGCCAGTAAATGGCCTTTTTGCACTGAAATGCACCACTGCTCATACAGACACCTGTAAATTCTGAAGAGGAAATAAATACTTTGTGTATCACAATCTTTCAAGCCAACCTCATGAGGTTCAATAAGAGCAAGTGCAGGGTCCTGCATCTGGGTCGAGGCAATCCCAGGCACAAATCCAGGCTGGGCAGTGACTGGCTGGAAAGTAGCCCTGAGGAGAGAGACTTGGGGGTGCTGGTGGACAAAAAGCTCAACATGAGCTCTCAATGTGCACTTGCAGCCCGCAAAGCCAATCAGATCCTGGGCTGCATCAGGAGAAGTGTGGCCAGCAGGTCGAGGGAGGTGATCCTCCCCCTCTACTCAGCCCTGGTGAGACCCCAGCTGGAGTACTGTGTCCAGTTCTGGAGCCCCTATTACAAGAGGGATGTGGAGGTGCTGGAACGTGTCCAGAGAAGGGCCACAAGGATGATCAGAGGGCTGGAGCACCTCTCCTATGAGGGCAGACTGAAGGAGTTGGGGCTGTTCAGTCTGCAGAAGAGAAGGCTCCGAGGTGACCTAATTGTGGCCTTCCAGTATCTGGAGGGGGCCTACAGGAAGGCTGGGGAAGGACTTCTCAGGATCTCAGGTAGTGATAGGACTAGGGGGAATGGAATAAAGCTGGAGGTGGGGAGATTCAGGCTAGATGTGAGGAGGAGGTTCTTCACCATGAGAGTGGTGAAACCCTGGAATGTGTTGTCCAGGGAGGTGGTTGAGGCCCCGTCCCTGGGGGTGTTTAAGAGCAGGCTGGATGAGGCTCTGGCCAGGCTGATCTAGTGTGGGGTGTCCCTGCCCATGGCAGGGGGGTTGGAACTAGATGATCCTTGTGGTCCCTTCCAACCCTGAATGAAACTGTGAAACTATGAAACTATGAAAGGGTTACTAAGCATGGGAACAAGCTGCCCAAGAACATGGTTTAGGTGTTGCACTTAGGGACATGGTGAACTTAGAAATGTTAGGCAAGCTGGACTCAGTGATCTTAAGGCTTTTTTCCAACCTAAATGACTCTATGTAAGTATTTTCTGTAATAGCTGAGAAGAATATGTCATTCCTCTAATCACCTACCTTTTCATCTGCTGACAATGGCCATAGCCAGGATAGCCTGACTAGTAGAAAAGAAGAAAAAAAATAGAGAATTATTTCCCCTCCTTTTCCACAAACACAGTCTCAATTTTTTTCCAGTGTCTGGTGTATATCAGTGTTCTGATTAGATAGTTTGCTCATATGCTCCCTCCATGCCAACCACTGACAAACCACCACAGTTAAAATGGAAAACTACACCTGTTCAGGAAGTGTGCAGAGACATGAACATTACTCCAGTCATTAATTAACTTTACAACTCCATTCAAAAAGTACTTTCTGACTTTTGAATATGAATAAAAGAAGATGTCTGTGCTTTGCAAATTAGTGTCTGTAATGCTTAAACTTTGACATCCTTTGTTAGAATATTT
Source organism: Melanerpes formicivorus (assembly GCF_026170545.1). Classification (NCBI taxonomy): domain Eukaryota; kingdom Metazoa; phylum Chordata; class Aves; order Piciformes; family Picidae; genus Melanerpes; species Melanerpes formicivorus. The sequence goes on from NW_027142376.1 coordinate 10,220,978, forward strand.
CAGATGCCCATTGTTAAAAACAAGCACTACAATGCTGCTTGCATGGGCAATTAATAATGGAATAAATCAGAATGAGTTCACATTGACAGTGTAAAGCAATCCTCAAAGCAAAGGAAAAAAATTACCAAAACCCCTCTGTGTTTAGCAGAAATATGAATGAGATCCATCATGCTTGGTAACAAGATCATGCACTGTAATTACCTGTTGGAAAGCTAGTACTGTAAATAGCCTAAGTTAGCTGAAATCAGGCTGTGAAGTCTGAGTATGTCTTTGTTGAAGGGTGTTAGATTTCTGGGTCCCCCTCACAGAATCACAGAATTACTGAGGCTGGAAAAACTGCTGAGATCATCAAGTCCAGCTTAGGACCTAACACGACCTTATGACCTGACATCAGCTAAACAATGTCACCAAGTGCCTCATCTAATCTTTTCTTAAAGACCTCGAGGAAGTGATTTTCCCCATGTATATAGCATTGGTGAGGCCACACCTTGAGTACTGTGTTCAGTTTTGGGGCCTTCACTACAAGAAAGACACTGAGGTGCCAGAGCAGGTCCAGAGAAGGGCAAGAAAGGTCTGGAGAATAGGTCTAGAGAGTAGTGGCTGAGGGAACTGGGGGTGTTTAGTCTGGAGGAAAGGAGGCTGAGGGGAGACCTCATTGCTCTCTACAGCTTCCTGAGAGGAGGCTGGAGAAAGGTAGGTGTTGGTCTCTTCTCCCAAATAACAAGCGACAGGACCAGAGGAAATAGCCTAAAGTTGCATTAGAAGAAACTGCACTGGCAGGGTTGTCAAACACTGGAATAGACTCCCCAGAGAGGTGGTTGAATCCTTGTCCATGGAGGTGCTTAAAAAATCATAGTATCATAGTATCAGTCAGGGTTGGAAGAGACCACAAGGATCATCTAGTTCCAATCCCCCTGCCATGGGCAGGGACACCCCACACTAGATCAGCCTGGCCAGAGCCTCATCCAGCCTGCTCTTAAAAATCTCCAGGGACGGGGCCTCAACTACCTCCCTGGACAACCCATTCCAGGGCTTTACCACTCTCCTGGGGAAGAACTTCCTCCTCACATCCAGTCTGAATCTCCTCACCTCCAGCTTCATTCCATTCCCCCTAGTCCTATCACTACCTGAGTCCCTCCTCAGCCTTCTTGTAGCCCCCTTCAGATACTGGAAGGCCACAATTCGGTCACCTCGGAGCCTTCTCTTCTGCAGACTGAACAGCCCCAACTCCTTCAGTCTGTCCTCACAGGAGAGGTGCTCCAGCCCTCTGATCATCCTTGTGGCCCTTCTCTGGACACGTTCCAGCACCTCCACATCCCTCTTGTAATAGGGGCTCCAGAACTGGACACAGTACTCCAGGTGGGGTCTCACCAGGGCTGAGTAGAGGGGGAGAATCACCTCCCTTGACCTGCTGGCCACACTTCTCCTGATGCAGCCCAGGATCTGATTGGCTTTGCGGGCTGCAAGTGCACACTGAGAGCTCATGTTGAGCTTCTCATCCACCAGCACCCCCAAGTCTCTCTCCTCAGGGCTACTTTCCAGCCAGTCACTGCCCAGCCTGGATTTGTGCCTGGGATTGCCTTGACCCAGATGCAGGACCCTGTACTTGGTCTTGTTGAACCTCATGAGGTTGGCTTGTGCCCACCTCTCCAGCCTGTCAAGGTCCCTCTGGATGGCCTCCCTTCCCTCCAGCGTGTCTGCTGCACCACACAGCTTGGTGTCATCAGCAAACTTGCTGAGGGTGCACTCAGTGCCACTGTCCATGTCACCCACAAAGATGTTGAACAAGACAGGTCCCAGGACTGATCCCTGAGGGACTCCGTTTGTCACTGGCCTCCACTGGGACATGGAGCCATTGACAGTCACTCTTTGGGTGCGGCCATCAAGCCAGTTCTTTATCCATCTAGTGGTCCACCCATCAAACCCATGTGTCACCAGTTTGGAGACCAGGATGTGGTGCAGGACAGTGTTGAAGGCTTTGCTCAGGTCCAGGTAAGCGACATCAGTTGCTCGCCCCTCAGCTATTAATTTTGTGACCTGTTCATAGAAGGCCACCAGGTTGGTCAGGCAGGATTTGCACTTGGTGAAGCCATGCTGACTGTTCCCAATCACCTCTTCACTATTCTTCTGAGCCAGTAGTGCCTCCAGGAGGATCTGCTCCATGATCTTTCTGGGCACAGAGGTGAGACTGACTGGCCTGTAGTTCCCTGGTTCCTCCTTCTTACCCTTTTTGAAAATGGGAGTCATGTTTCCCCTTTTCCAGTCTGTGGGGACTTCCCCAGACTGCCATGACAAGATGCAGAGAAGTGGTGATGAGGACAGGGTTTAACACCAGACTTGGTAGAGGCAGATAATGGTTGGACTCTATGATCTTAAAGGTCTCTTCCAACCAAAACAATTCTGTGATTCTACAATTAAGTCAGGATGTTATTGCCTGACTTACCTATACTCAGCAATGGCATAAGCCTTCACACTGACTCTACAGGCCACAAATCTGTTTAGCAGACAATTTTAATCATTTGGAATTGAACAGAATATAACTAACAAAGCAGACACAACTGTAGAAAGAAAGACAAGAGACCAGGGGTTTGAGAACTGCCTAAAAATATTTCAGAGCCATTAGCAATTGTCTTTGAGAACTTTTGGAGGATGGATGAGGCTTCTGATAAACAGCTAAGGGTGAAAACAGTGCTTATCTGTAACAACAGAGAGAAAGGAGGATCTTATAAATGACTAAGCACTCAGTCTGACTTTCAGTCTTTGGAAAGACAGCAGAACAAATAAATCAGCTCTTACATAAGCACCTCAAAGATAAGGACACATCAGCAGGGATGTGCCAGCAACAAGTCAATTCAGCCCAAGTTAAACTTCCTTTAAGGCAAGCAGCAAACCTGAACTCCAGTGGAGATATGAGTGATCCTTGCTTTGTAAAGGCTTTGATTCAGTGTCATGTAGCAGTGCCAAAGGCAAGCCACAACAACATCATAAGACAGATGCAAAACAGCACTGAAAAAAATGATGAGTTATCAATGAAAAATTGTCCAACTGGAAAGTTTATCAACCTATGTTATGCAGAACACTGCCCTAGGGCTCCAACCAGCCAATATATGCATTGTAATTTGGAAGCTGGGAGGCACTCCATCTGCAAATAACGTCAATCTGGAAGATGACAACTGAAAGCAATTGGAACAGCAATGAGTAACTGCTTCAAGTCCCTTCCAGCCCTAACTGTAATGTTTTTTCTTCACAGCTAACCCTTATGCAAAGCACAAGCTTTAATCCCATCATTTGGCACTTCCCAAAGCTTTCCCTTATCTGTGTCATGCATTTGTTCACCTTCTTTTGGCCAAATCCAAACAATCATGTACCTCCTCTCAGGCCTTCACAACTTGTTTTCACTGCAAGTTCCTTGGAAAAGGGGCTGCTTTACACCGTACCTGAACATCCCAAACATTTGCTGTGATTTCTAGCAGCTTACATGTTACAAATCAGTGAAGACAAGAAAAAGAAGAAGAAGAGGAAGAAGAAGAGGAAGAAGAAAAGGAAAAAGAAAAGGAAGAAGAAAAGAAGGAAGAAGAAAAGGAAGAAGAAAAGGAAGAAGAAAAGGAAGAAGAAAAGGAAAAAGAAAAGAAGGAAGAAGAAAAGGAAAAAGAAGGAAGAAGAAAAGGAAGAAGAAAAGGAAGAAAAGGAAGAAGAAAAGGAAGAAGAAAAGGAAGAAGAAAAGGAAAAAGAAAAGAGGAAGAAGAAAAGGAAGAAAAGAAAAAAGAAAAGGAAGAAGAAAAGAAGGAAGAAAAGGAAGAAGAAAAGGAAGAAAAGAAAGAAGAAAAGGAAGAAGAAAAGAAGGAAGAAGAAAAGGAAAAAGAAAAGGAAGAAGAAAAGAAGGAACAAGAAAAGGAAGAAGAAAAGGAAAAAGAAAAGGAAGAAGAAAAGGAAAAAGAAAAGGAAGAAGAAAAGGAAGAAAAGAAAGAAGAAAAGTAAGAAAAGAAAGAAGAAAAGGAAGAAGAAAAGGAAGAAGAAAGGGAAGAAGAAAGGGAAGAAGAAGAAGAAAAGGAAGAAAAATTAAAAGCAAAGTAAATAGAAAAGCGAAGAAGAAAAAGAAGAAAAAGGAAAAGCAAAAGAAATAGAAAAAGATGAAGAAAAAGAAGAAAAAGGAAAAGCAAAAGGAGTAGAAAAAGAGAAAAAGGTAAAGGAAAAGACAATAATCCAACACAAAGCAGGTAGGCCTCTTTGTCAAAAGTGGTGATTGTTGTTTTCAGCATTAAAGTATTCTGAATGTTTTAGAACTTTCAAGATGCTTTCTTTTCATGCAAGACTGAAGGCAAGAGGAATCAGCCCTGTGTGTACAGCACATATACTGAGGGCTGACACATGGAAAATGAAGCAAAGTCTGTATAAAATTAAACCATCCCATACAAGGACACACAGGGCCTAAGGGATGGAATTACTAGCCCTAAATGGCACAGCAGCCAGCTTCTGCAGCCTCTGATCCTGCAAACATTGAACACATATGCTCAGCTTGACTCTAGTGAGTTGAACGGAATTATTTAGAGTAGTAAAGCATATGCACAAGCACTCACAGATTGGGGGTTAATGCAGGCCATAAGGAAAAAAAAAAAGAGGATGAAACCAGACAGTTCCTATGCTACAGAGCAGTTTCATTTCAGCAGATCTCCTCAGACCCATTTGCCCGTGCCTAGAACTTTCCTTCCTGTAAGCACCGTCTTCCCAGCAAACAGATAGGGTGGAGCTCTTCCTGCCCTAGCACCTACACAGTGCTTCTGGATCTAAGGTGGCAGTAAAAAAGCACCCTCGAATTTGGCACCTTGTGGCCTTTCACTCATTTCAGAGAAACTGAACCACATGCTGGGTTTTTTTTTCATTGGCAGTGACACACAAGCCAACCTACAGGCTTTTACAGACTGTCCTCACCCTCACCTCACTGGTAATTTCCAGACTCCCAGCCAAACAAACACTTATGTCTTTGAAGGACCAGCCCCTGTACTGTGATGCCTCTCCTCTTCACTGTCTCTGTCATTCAGATCTGATTTTAATCTTTTTAATGTTTTTACATGCTTTTTAGGGAACACAGCAATTCACTGGATCCTTAAAAGGCACACCACCAAAAAAAAAAAGACCCCAAAACAACAACAGAAAAGGAGTATTTAAAATAAGCCTGGATTCTGTATGCTGTAATGTTTTATGATGTAATCAATAGAATAGAATAGAATAGAATAGAATAGAATAGAATAGAATAGAATAGAATAGAATAGAATAGAATAGAATAGAATAGAATAGACCAGACCAGACCAGACCAGGTTGGAAGAGACCTTCAAGATCATTGAGTCCAACCTATCATCCAACACCACCTAATCAACTAACCCATGTAACCAAGCACCCTGTCAAGTCTCCTCCTGAACACCTCCAGTGATGGCGACTCCACCACCTCCCCAGGCAGTCCATTCCAATGGGCAATCACTCTCTCTGTGTAAAACTTCCTCCTGACCTCCAGCCTGAACTTCCCCTGGCGCAGCCTGAGACTGTGTCCCCTTGTTCTGGTGCTGGCTGCCTGGGAGAAGAGACCAACCTCTGCCTGTTTACAATGGAGAAGAAATTATGCTACCATGGTCAAAGCATAGGACTGACACTTGAAAGACATGGCCTTTATCACAGACCATTACTGTGCTTCTGAGCACCTTATTCAAATTCTTTGGCTGAATTTCCATCAGTGATTCACAACAGCTATATCCAACCAGAGCCTTCAAGCCTTCAAGAGGCCACACCTAACAGATTTCCTGTTAAATATCTCATACACTGCCTACTCCATAACCAACGTTTTCAAAAGAAAGTTGAGAACAGAAAACCAGTTCAGAAATGGTAAGGTTCCAGTAGCAAACTAGAGGTGAAATTCAAATCCTAAGGCTTAATTAATTATTGAAAACATCTGACAGGAAAGTATTCTTGACATGTTTTATTTCTCACATTTTCCTCTCTGGAGTTTGCTAGCTCCAAAAACCATGTTTACATGCCAGCCCCTGGAGGGTCAACCTAAAGGTTTTGTGATTATGAACTGATTAGAGCTGGTGTAGCCCCATGAGAAAAGTGCTTCACAGCAAATTACCTATGACTTTGACATGGGAAAATAATATAATAACCACTTCCAGGCTAGTACTTCTGCACTGTGCCACAGGAAGTGGTACATGCAGCTACCACATCAGTTCTTCTAAAGGAGAGGGACAGCAGAGCACTAAACATGAGCCAAAAAGCTCTTAGCCAAGTTCACTCTGCACTCTGCATGGCAAGGTGGCAGAAGTACACAGCAGGCTGGGCTGAGATGATTGCAGCAGTGCTTCAGGTACACCACTATCACCACCTCTCCTTTGAGAGTAGCGGGGCACCAATGCAAAACCAGCTGCAAGGTAGAGGCACAACAGAGGAGGGACAATCTAAGATGACATGTGGTGTAGTTACAGTTAAGCCCTCCTAGCTTAGCCACACTCTGTTCAGCCATCAGTAAAGGAACTTCAGTTTCGCATCTAGAGCTCATTTTGCTGAAGAGGTCTAGAATATGCTGTGCAAGCTGAAACACAGCTTTGCCCTCATGCACTGTGGCCACAATGGGCAACTGTTCTGAACTTTAATAGCACAGTATACCAGGTAGCACTTCTTCCAGAGACACATAACCCATGCGTGGACAAGCGGCCATTAGGTTGTGCAGCTCCCATTTCCTTCTGCCTTTTCCACCCAAAGATTTTGTTTCACCAATGATTTTGCCAGTAGCAAATCTTGACACCTTCAAAAGGTTCTTTTTATTTCCAGTCTGATTAAAATAATGCTTAGAAAGTTGTCTGAAGAAAAAAAAAACCAACCTCAAGCAAGGATGATCAGTAAATATTCATTAGGATTATTCTGAACTAAACAGTGGGTTTAATTTTGATCAGCCTTCCTCCTTAGTGAAAAAAAAAAAGAGGTATTGAGAAGAGTTCTTATATGAACAGACGTGTACACATCCTTCTTGTATCCTGTCAGTGCATTCTTTGGTAAAATTATACTGTCATATGACAACAGACTGATTTGTATCACAGGCTTCTTCTGAACAGAGAATGTTTCAGCAACTTGGACTAAGTATTTCATACGTGGGAGCTTTTCAGAGAGAAGATGCTGATGGGTCTGTTTAAGCAAGCAGAAAGGAAGAAGCTGTGGAATAATACTGAGGGACACTGTTGACAGAACTTGGTCTTTTCATTAGAATAGAGATAAGGGCATAGAAACAGTTCCTCTGTTTTCACACCACCGATCACTCCAGTTGGCCTCGGGCAAGTGGAAGCAGCCATAGGCACGCCCTATCCCAACAGCAGGGAAGTGGGTTACATCCTGCAATTCTTGATACATAGAATCGTGTAGGGGTTGGAAGGAACCTCCAGAGATCAGAGTCCAACCCCGCTTCAAGGCAGGACCGCTTCGGGCAGGTCACACAGGAATGCATCCAGGCAGCTTTTGAAGCTCTCTGGAGAAGCAGACTCCAGGAGCTCTCTGGGCAGCCTGTTCCAGTGCTTTGCCACCCTCAAAGTAAAAAAAAAAAACAGAAAAATTTCTCATGTTGAGATGGAATTTCCTGTGATTGAGTTTATGTCCATTGTCCCTTGTCCTATCACTGAGTATCACTGAAAAGAGACTGGCTTCATCCTCCTGCCAGCCGCCCTTCAGATATTTGTAGACATTGGTAAGGTCTCCTCTCGGCCTTCTTTTCTCCAGGTCTCTCAGCCTTTCCTTGTAGGAGAGATGCTCCGCTCCCTGGAGTTGCACTGAGCTGAATTTGTCTGAAAATTGCTGTTGGAGAACTTGCCTGAACGTTCTGGGGATAAGTAGGGGTGGTGACAGATCACAGGTTTGGTGACATGAACTACTTTCAGCATGGCACATACTGCATTTCTTTCTGTGGACTTCCTTTCAACCAGTGTCAAGTCATGATCTCAACTCAGAAAGGGGACTTTTTTCAGCTGCTGAGATAAGCACAACCCTGGGTACAGGAAGGAGGAGGAAGTAGAGGCTACCCAACTCTGCAGGGGTTATAATGGCACTGTCTCATTGCCCTGGCAATGCTACTAGGTCCTTTACTGAGCAGGGGTGGTTTCAGTGCTTTGGTGGTGTGAAACACTCCTGAGCTAACAGCTTTGGATGGGACACCAAGTTCATAATGGCAGGGACTGCATTGCCCAGAAAGCTTAGGGTAACAGAGAAACACCAGAATGGCCACACAAGGCAGTTCAGGGTACTGGAGCTATTGAAAAGCCTCTCTAGGCTATCAGTCCAGAGTGGAGGTATCACATAAGCAGGAATCTGAATTAGTTAACCTTAGAACAGAGGCAGCTCATTTAGATTTCCTGGTGTTTAGTGTCTGTGTTGAATATCTGTGTGGTTTCTTCACTGTAATGTCACCTGCTAGTTTTATGGTTTTAGCCACAATAAGTTTCATACAGCCAAGATGTTTTTCCTGGCCACAAAAAGTTCACCTTGCCCTGACAGCAATCCTCTGAAATGTTTGTATTGAACTCTTAGAGTATCTGGCCTAAAGAAACAGAAATGAAAAGGGACAATGAATGAAAAAAGCCAGGCTGAGAGGATTGAAAAAGGAAACTGGAAAACAAAGATCTAAAAAATAGAGAAGTGAGCTAACATCAAAGGTATCAGAAGAGCAGTTCCAGCTGCAAAACTATGAAAGTGTGGTGTGCACTTCTTGTTTATTTTTGTGTGCAATTATAGAAGAGAACCAGAGCAAATCAGTGGAAAGTCTTGTTATTGTTTGTGTGAAATAGCACACATGAATCTAGCAGTGAAGAGGTTTAATTTCACCAGGCCCAAGTCTCCATCCATCCCCTCAAGCTCCCTTCACTAGCACTAAGTAGACTGGCATTTTGGCATCTCCCACATCTTTTGATAGCAGGTTAATGGCTCCACAATGTGTATGGAAAGAAAAGTCAAGCTCACTGCTTTAAAATGGGCTGAACCAAATGCCAGTCAGTGTGAACCCTACACCATTTGGTTGCTTATTAAAAAACCAAGGACTGGGCATTACACTGCTAAAATCTGCTTGTCATGGGTCTAAGCCAGCAAGATTTCTTTTACATTTGGGCAGGTGCATGTCATGGTCAGTTACTGCAGCTCAACAAACAGCTGGCACCTAGTCAAACTGCAGTAGAGCAGCTCTGTATCAAGAGTTCCAAGGTGATGGTGCAAGCCCATCTGATGGAGTCTCAGAGGCTTCCAGGGGCATCACAGGATCAGGAGCATTATGCCTGGTTTTAAGGGCTAAAGACATTTAAAGGGCTTGCTCAATGCTAGGCTTCCTATAAGATATTTCAGCATGTAATTCCTGCCACAGAGGGACTGTGCACCTGCCTTGCTAAATCTAGGCTTTCACATCTCACTGCTTGATAAGATACCTTATAGGCTGTTTTCCTGAATAAAAAACCATAAAACTTTGAAATAGTTTTCAAATTAAATGTGCTAAAAGACAGAAATGCCACTTGGGTATGAGAGCTAGAAATGTTCCTCACAGACATATAGCATGAGGAAAAAATACTAGACAAGAGGAAACAAATGGAAAGGATCTGATGTTAGTTAAGAGTCTTTCTACTGTTTTCACAGGGCAAATGTCCTAGAATCATAGAATCAATAAGGTTGGAAAAGACCTTAGAGATCATCAAGTCCAATCTGTCACCCAACACCTCATGACTAACTAAGCCATGGCTTCAAGTGCCATGTCCAATCCCTTTTTGAACACCTCCAGGGATGGGGACTCTACCACCTCCCTGGGCATCACATTCCAATGGCCAGCAACTCTTTCTGTGAAGAACTTTCTTCTCACCTCAAGCCTAAACTTCCCTTGGTGCAGCTTGAGACTGTGTCCTCTTGTTGTGGTGCTGGTTGCCCAGGAGAAGAGACCAACCCCCACCTGGCTACAACCTCCCTTCAGATAGTTGTAGAGAGCCTCCTCTTTTCCAGCCTAAACAACTCCAGCTCCCTCAGCCTCTCCCTGTAGGGCTTGTGCTTGAGGCCTCTCCCCAGCCTCATTGCCCTTCTCTGGACATGTTCAAGTGTCTCAATATCCTTCTTAAATTGAGGGGCCCAGAACTGGCCACAGTACTCAAGGTGTGGACTAACCAGTGCTGAGTACAGGGGCACAATGACTTCACAAATATGACCAAAGACAGCAGTTAGCAAAAAGACCTAGCAAAAGTAAGCAGTGGGTGAAGGATAAGAATGAGGGAAATATAATGATGTCAGGATAAGTATGAACTTCACAAATAAAGTAGCGAACTGATTACAGGGAAGGTCTAATATGTCATAGCCACTTAACTTTATAGCTTTCCTTTAAGTCAAATCATGTGCAAATGTGAGACAGTGTGGATTATTACCCACTTGGAAAAGTCTAAACTCTAGTTTTCCCAAGTATTTTCACCTCTAATAAATACTAGAAGCAATAATCCCCATTGGAATTGTGCTATCATGACAGTATGAGGTTGGCTTGCATGGATATTCAGACATTGTCTGCCAGGGAAATAGTCAGAAAGCAATTAAATCTGTCTGCCTGTGCTGACATTTTCCTCTGTGTTCAGGTCCTTTAATTTCTGTAAATGTACATAACAATTTGAACTGATGAGGGGGAAGGGAGGGGAAAACCACCAGGCCCTAGAGCCTCTTTTGTATCAGGTTAGCATTTTGGTTTAAAATCAAGCTTGATCAGTTTCCTAACATGGGTAAAAGTCCCGTGTAAGAGGCCATGCCACTTTCCACTCAAATGGCCAGAAGCCATCGTTTCCACACAAAACAAAAGCAACTCAAAGCTTTAAATCCCAGCCCATTGTAGGGACACAATTGAATTCTCTTGCCAACATGAGAACAGAGTATACATAGTCACTGCATAGGACTGACAGTCTGTGTGGGAATTACTGAAATCTAGCTGCAAGATTTCCATATACAGACATTTCCTGCCACGAGAATATTACAGTGCTAAGTCAGCATCCAAAGTATTCTAAAGAACAAAAGTAAAGCCTCTAAAATAGCAAGGAAGGGAAAAACATAAACGTATACACACAAAGGAAACTTCATACATTCAATACAGACATTTAAAGTGGAAGATATCAAGGTCATACCCTGTACCCTTTATTCTGTAGGAGGGAGGGAGTTGTCAAAGCCAAGCCTGAGGCAGTATCTGACCTTTCCCATTTTTTCCCCCCTTTGGATAAGAAGGTTATGAGACGCTGCCCAAGAACTGAACTCTAGGACATAACAAACTCCAACACACATTTGCAACTGAATAGAATGTATGTCTCAAAGTAAGGCCCCAAAGAAACAACTTAGTGGCAGCAGAAGTGACAGAAGATACTTGAGTCTACAGGCAGTTAATAAAAATCTAATCTTGCTATAAACAAAGGAAAGGGAGTTTATTTAGTCAGCCATTGTATGCTTGAACACAGCAGTGCCTATGGAGGTTTGATGGCTTCTCAACTTGTCAAATTAATTTTGTGACCAAAAGTCAACTAATGCAAGTAATGTGCACTGAATTAACTCTGTCCATTCACCTCCCAAGAAATCTTGTTTGGTATAAGGAAGATTGAAAGGTGTAGTCTGTGGCTACATCAGCTCAAATGCCTAACTCACCCCTCTGACCTGAAACCCTGTGGCTCAACACAAGGAAAAATAAGAGATTTCCCAAGAAGTGTCATGATGGAGAGCAGCTGATTCTCCCACAGACAGTGCATGTTAAATAACAGCCTTGTGCCCTGATATACACAGACATCTGAGAAGAAAGCAGCTGCCATCCACGTCAACCCCCCTTCTAAGCTGCCTCAGCTCAGTCCCACTACAGACAGGCAAGAATTAAATGGTCTGCAGTGTTTTTTTTCCCACTGTTCTCTCATTCTCCTTTTCCCTTTTGCAGTGACTAATGATATTTACCTACAATAAAAGAACCATAACAGACTGTAATAAAGCCTTTGCTTTTCTATGTGCCTAGGTGGTACACCTGTGCAGGGAAGTAGAGTGCTAGAGCATCACAAACCTAGCTCTGATGTTACTGTATGGCACTAATGTAATACTCGGTAGGTCTTCCACACATGCCCTGCAGCTCACTACCTACCATTACTGATCCTTAATTCATAAAACTAATTCCAGTATTATCAGAACAGCTCTTAAATGTCTTGAAACAGGCAGCTAAGAACAATCATGTACCACTGCAAATGGTATGCTTTGATGTCTGTTTCGCCTGAGTGCTGACTTGCTTGGATAAATGACTAAACTCTTGCTTCATCCATGTATGCTTAGAACAATTGGATTTTTGGCAGAATTTTGTGCACTAAGTTTGCAGCTTCTTCTAGAAGAAAGCAGTTTTGGAAAACACACTAAAACAACTGTGGCTTTTAGGGGGAATATTAGAACCCCTCCGTTCATATCTCCTCTCCTATGAGGACAGACTGAAGGAGTTGGGGCTGTTCAGTCTGCAGAAGAGAAGGCTCTGAGGTGATCTCATTGTGGCCTTCCAATATCTGAAGGGGGCCTACAGGAAGGCTGGGGAAGGACTTCTCAGGATCTCAGGTAGTGATAGGACTAGGGGGAATGGAATGAAGCTGGAGGTGGGGAGATTCAGGCTGGATGTGAGGAGGAGGTTCTTCCCCATGAGAGTGGTGAAATCCTGGAATGGGTTGTCCAGGGAGGTGGTCGAGGCCCCATCCCTGGAGGTGTTTAAGGCCAGGCTGGATGAGGCTCTGTCCAGCCTGATGTAGTGTGGGGTGTTCCTGCCCATGGCAGGGGGGTTGGAACTAGATGATCCTTGTGGTCCCTTCCAACCCTGACTGATACTATGATACTATGATATCACAGAATCACACAGAATCAAAGAATGTTAGGGATTGGAAGGGACCTCAGAAGATCATCTAGTCCAACCTCCTTGCCAAGGCAGGACCACCTAGAGTAGGTCACACAGGAATGCATCCTGGCAGGTTTTGAATGTCTCCAGGGAAGACAACTCCACAACCTCTCTGGGCAGCTTGTTCCAGTGTTTTGTCATCCTCAGAGTGAATAAGTTTTTCCTTATGTTCACCCTCCTATGCTGCAGCTTGCACCCATTGCCCCTTGTCGTATCATTGGACATCACCGAGAAGAGCCTGACTCCATCCTCCTGACGCTCACCCTTCACATATTTATGAACATTAATGAGGTCACCCCTCAGTCTCCTCTAAACTTTATAAAGAGACCCAGCTCCCTCAGCCTTTCCTCATCAGGGAGATGTTCAACTCTCTTAATCATCATTGTGGCTCTGCACTAGACTCTTTCAAGCAGCTGCCTGTGCTTCTTGAGCTGAGGGGTCCAGAACTGGCCATAATATTCCAGATGCAGCCTCACACTAGGGCGGAGCAGAGCAGATATGTGGTGGTCCAGTTTTGGTGCCCCCCTTTTAAGCAGGGCGCAGCTACCTGATGCAGAGCGTGCGATTTACAGATGTGTAACACCTCCCTCTGCTGGCTATAACTGTGGGAATACTTCGTTTCCCAAGAAGGAAGGCTTTCTCTGGAGTGAAAAAGCTGAGATCAGGTCACTCAAACGGTCACCTCTCATCTTGCTCTTGAATACGTTTACAATCGTGAGCCCTTAGTGAAATGGTTTGAAGATAAAGTGACGTTAGGCAAATGCAGTAGAGTTGTTCTAAGGAAATTAGGATTAAAGGGGGTAGCTGCTTTGCAGAACCTGTCATCTTGAACTCTGGAGCAACATCTGATTTAGCAATACTGATTATTAAGCAAATTTGAAAAACTAAAGTCTTAATGGTGAACCTGAAGTTTGTTCACTAAAACCACAGTCATTTAATGTAGAGGATTAACCAAATCTCAGTTCCTCACTCTTTGAAGACCACTAGAGCTACAACTCAAGTGTTCCTGTGTATCCCACACTAACAACATTCTTTTTATCTGATCTTATCTGTATTTTTTGTTTAAATGCTCAATAACTGACAAAACTGATTAAAAGTTATCTGGACCTGTTTGGAGACTGAGAAGTCAGGACAGACTGAAGGAGTTGGGGCTGTTCAGTCTGCAGAAGAGAAGGCTCTGAGGTGACCTCATTGTGGCCTTCCAGTATCTGAAGGGGGCCTACAGGAAGGCTGGGGAAGGACTTCTCAGGATCTCAGGTAGTGATAGGACTAGGGGGAATGGAATGAGGCTGGAGGTGGGGAGATTCAGGCTAGATGTGAGGAGGAGGTTCTTCACCATGAGAGTGGTGAAACCCTGGAATGGGTTGTCCCGGGAGGTGGTCGAGGCCCCATCCCTGGAGGTGTTTAAGACCAGGCTGGATGAGGCTCTGGGCAGCCTGATCTAGTGTGGGGTGTCCCTGCCTATGGCAGGGCGTTTGGAACTAGATGATCCTTGTGGTCCCTTCCAACCCTGAATGATACTATGATACTATGAAATGCTAGCCTACCAGTACACTCCAGATAACAAAGCAAAATTGGGATACTCTGTCAAGACAGTTTCTCAACTCACAACACAGAGACACACCTTCAGAATGCATAACATGCTATCACCCTAGAGGGCTACTGGTCCCTGTAGAAGCTTCAGGTTACAACTGGGAGAGTACAATTCCCTTATACTCCAACATTCAGTGGCATTAAGCTTAGATAAAGACATTCTAAATTTAATCTGCTTTTTTGTAAGCTGCTATCAGAGTTGGTCACATGGATTCTATGTGGGCAAGAAAAACAGAAAGGATCATCCATTCCATTAAAAACAGAATCCACTTTCATAGAATGGTCCAGGGAGGGAGGGACCACCAAAGCTCACCCAGTCTGACTTTGCTGCAGTGAGCAGACAACTAGGTCAGGCTGCCCAGGGCCTCATTGAACCTTGAATATCTCCAGGGAAGGGGCCTCAACCACCTCTCTGGGCAACCTGTTCCAGTGCTCCACCACCCACATAGGAAAGAACTTCTTCCTGATATCCAGTCTAAATCTACCCTTCTCTAGTTTGAAGCCATTGCCCTTCATCCTGTAAACTGCAGGCCCTTGTAAACAGTCTCTTTCCATTCTTCCTGTAGGATCCCTTCAGGTACTGGGAGGCTGCTATTAGGTCTCCCCAGAGCCTCCTCTTCTTCAGGCTGAACGACCCCAGCTCCCTTCTATAGAATCATAGGTTCTTAAACTATAGGCTACAGATACCATTATTTTTCCTGCTACAGGACTGTGGAGCTCAACACATAATTCAGTTAATATTTTTAATCACAAATCACACAATTGTAAATAAAGGAAATCACTGAAAATTTTAAGTTCATCATAGCAAGAGAAATTTTCATTGTTCTTCATTTTTTTAAAAGCCTTTTAAATTCCTGATTCCTTGCTTTTTATTTCCCTTCTTCCATTGTTTGATAAGCTTTTTTTCCTCAATTTCCCTTACCTGCATCCTGCATGCAGGCTGAAACCATTCAGGCAGAATTCATCACAGGAAAACCAAAATAATATCTCACTTCCATATTCCCAGGAGGAGACTGAAATTACCAGTTCTTGGGAAATGGGCATTAAAAAAAAAGAGAGAAGAAATTACTATAGCCAAGTTGTCAGGGAAACTGTTAGCACTGTGGTAGCTCAGGAAAGGGAGCTATTTGAAACACTTTCTTACAAGTACCCCTGCAAACTATAGGGTTGCTTAAGAGGGTAGGAGGTGCACAAAGCCTGAAAGCATTATTGCCTTTGAAAGGCTTAGTAACTCCCGGCTGCTGCGAGCCACCTCACTGTAGAATGGACTCTTGCCACCTTTTCAACATAGCTGTAGGGTTCTGTGAATAGGACTCGCTAATTCTCCCTTTGTGGAAGCCTTTAGGAAGCTTTTCATTGTACAGCACATTCTACAGGGCTCCTAAAGGCAAAAGATAAGAGTGGTATTTTCTAAGGAAATGATCCAGTTCTACAGCGAGCTTTTTAAACATTATTTGGGCCCAACCCTGCCACATTTCCTCTGCTACTTAAGGGACAGCAATTATCACAGCCAGCACTAGACAGGCTTCTGCAACAGAACTCCATTACTTTTACTCCTCCATGAGTAGACAGAGGAGCAGCACTTTGGCAATTCCAAACACTCAGGCGGCTTCTGGAAGCTGTAGTTCTCCAAGTCACATTCAGCACGAGGCTATGCTTATTGGTGTAATACTCCTCTCCTCTGCCCTCTGTTATAAACTCTTCTGACTTGCCTTCTAGCTGCTTCAGAGTGTAAAATGACCTGAACTTAGAACACACTGGGAACATGCTGCTGGGATATAAGCATCTCCCCAACAGCCTTCCTTACACAGACACACGCATACCCAGATGATATCTTGTTTTGCTCTGCTACTTGCCACAAACACACACACTTAGAATTAATGTATATAGCAGCCCTCACAGAAGCCTGGTGGGATGACTCCACAACAGGAGTGTTGCAATCAATGGCTAACCAACTTTTCAGAAGGGATAGGCAAGGAAGAAGAGGTGGTGGAATATCCCTTTATGTTAGGAAAACATATGAAACCGTACAAATTAACAAAGGTGATGATAGAGTTGAGTCCTTATGGGTAAGAATCAGGAGTAAGGCCAGCAAGAGTGATATCATGGTGGGAATCTGTTATAGACCACCCAGCCAGGATGAAGAGGTAGATGACATTTTTTATAAGCAGTTGGGAGAGGTTTCACAATCACTACCCCTTGGTCTTGTGGGAGAATTCAGCTTCCTGGACGTCTGCTGGAAATACAATACAGCAGGGAGACAGCAGTCCTGGAGCTTCCTGGAGTGTGTGGAGGATAACTTCCTGACACACACAAAACTCCCTGGTCACACATGCCTCATACATGAGGCTATTCATTATTCCTTGCAAGAGGCCTGTGCTAGGCTTGAGTTTTCTGTGGGAGAAAAAGCAGAGTAAAGAGTGGAGGGAGAAAAAGAAGATGGGGGAGGGGGGCAGAATCCAAAGAGCTAAAGACTTGCAGAACAATAGCAGGTTATCATCAGAGTCAAAATTAAGGTTTTGGGGGCTATCCCAAGTGTTTTCTTCATATTCTCTCTCTCAGAAACAGAGCCAAGGCACACAGTTCTTTGGTTACAGACTTACAAACCAGCTAAAGGCAAAGTTCTGTGAGCTGATTACATCTTCTGTTCTGCTGGCTATAGGAAGTTTCCTTACACCTGCATAGCTTGCTCATAGACTATTATTAAATTATTATTCCTTCTTCAGTTGCTTGGTTTGCCTGATTGAACTATGGACCTGCCAGCCCTGAAGATTCATCCAACTTGTACCTACTTATCCTCTCCAAAAGTGCCTGCCATCCCTGGCTCCCTTTCACCTTAGAGCGTGAGGATGTGCACGCACATACACAAGGTGTGTTAGGAGGTTAAAGAGGTGAATTTGTGCTGGGAGCAGGATTGGAGTCTCATCTTGGCACAAGAAGAAAGGCCAAGACATGTTGGAATTTGCAGAGACATATTCCTCAAGTTGCTTGAACTGTACTTAGCTCTCAGACTCCTAAACAAAGACCACAGGACTCAAGGTCACCACATTCATGCAGACAGTTGTTAAGCAGCACTTGAACACACACAAAGCTGATTCAGTCCACATCTGAGGCCCTGCCATCAAAGGCACTTGGTCACATGCATTCCTCAGTGTACAGAGCTTCTCTCTCACTCCCCAGAGAAGGAGCATCCATAATATTCACATCATTCATTTCACTGCCTATAAACCTCTGGAGCAGAATAGCTTAGCCTGCAGTTTTGCTTTCCTCTGCTGTGAGGATAGAAGTTCATTGTAGTTCTCCAGATTAGTAAGCACGTATTTGAAACTTACTGGGGCTACAGAGGCATGGGAAAAAGAATGAAACCCAAGCCTGTAGCCCCAAAGGCAAGAAGAGATTGCATAGCACTGTTTGGACAACCTTCTCACAACACTTGACTTTTCCCAGTAATGCCTAACTCATATTCCTGCTAAATGAACCTGTTTAAGCCACCTGTGCCAAGCCTTGAAAGAAGATCTTGGCAGACATCTGCAGCCAGTTCTCGATGGGTTCTACGAAAAGCACCCTGTTGCAAACAGGGATCAGGAAGAATACCTTTGCAGACACTGGCACTCACTTCAGTCCACAGCTTACCAATTATTTCTGTACTGTGACAGAATAAGGCATTTTTTGTGCCCTAACAACCTGTACATAGCAGGGAAACAGTGCAGCCTTACTCCCCAAAACACCTTTTACTGGTCTGCAGATTTAGGCTATAATTGTTACAGACACACAGCATAATTTATTAGGACTTTGATACATCTGACCTAGCTCTGAGATTGATTTAGAGAGTGGAAGACAGTTGCATTAATAGAACTTGGGTCGTCCTGCCCTGATGAGAAGCAGAATCTGTCCTATAGAATGCAAACTGAGGATCCTTCTCTCCCAACCACTAATCCTAAGACCCTTGAATAATAATAAATAATAAATAAACCAAACCAGGTTGGAAGAGACCTTCAAGATCATCGTGTCCAACCCATCAATCAATCCAACCCACCCAAACAGCTAACCCATGGCACCAAGCACCCCATCAAGTCTCCTTCTGAACACCTTCAATGACGGTGACTCCACCACCTCCCCGGGCAGCCCATTCCAATGGGCAATCACTCTTTCTGTATAGAACTTCTTCCTAACATCCAACCTGAACCTCCCCTGGTGCAGCCTGAGACTGTGTCCTCTTGTTCTGGTACTGCGTGCCTGGGACAAGAGACCATCATCAGCCTGTCTACAACCTCTCTTCAGGTAGCTGTAGAGAGTGATAAGGGTCACCCCTGAGTCTCCTCTTCTCCAGGCTGAGCAACCCCAGCTCCCTCAGCCTCTCCTCATAGGGCTTGTGTTCCAAACCCCTCACCAGCTTTGTTGCTCTTCTCTGGACTCGTTCCAGCAAGTCAACATCCTTCCTAAACTGAGGGAGGCAAGAGAGGAGCAAGAAGCTGACAAATGTCAGCTGGCATGGCATCTTAAGGCAAAGATAATGCTGATGCTCCTCAAATTTCTTGGGGAATAATTTCCCTGGCAAAATGTAACTCTGTTTTGCAACTTCTCTAGAGGAAGAGGCAAATGTTGTCATGTGGAGCTAAGGAGAGGACAGGTAAGAAGAGGAACCTGGCCTCCTTGGGGAACAGAAGCAGGGCAAGTAACACAGGTCATGGTTGAGAAAAGAAACTTGGTGGGACAGAGGAATTACAGAGTATGGTATTACAGAAGGACCATGATGTAACACCCAGATGTTAATTTTGGTATAAATAACCTTCAATGTACAATGTATTTGAAGTGCAAAACCCCTGCAGCATGACAAATCTTGCTGCAGGGCAGCATCAGGCTGCGTACATGCACTGATGCCCTACACACTTAGGCAACTCATTCCCATTAGCTTTAGTAGGAGTTGTTATACATCTAACTAAGATTTGGCAACTTCCTATCTTTGTGCACATCCCATGAGCCTCTGCAGAAGTACAGGTAAGGCCATTGATTGGGACAGTGTTTCTGCCCAGCACAAGATGCAAGGTATAGTGAAGAAGAAACCACATCACATTACTGCTAGCTTCAAAATCATTCTATGCCTTAAACATAAGGTAGCTTTCTCTGCAGGCCCGTGCCCTGTTGCTATCACCTAATGCACGTTTCAGCCTGCATGAAGCACCACCCTACTCATGAGAAATTTTGCAAGAAATTGAGGTAATTTCAGCATATTTAAAGGCATTAAAATCAGTTTGTTAAGTATCAAACTCTGAAGTAAAGCACATAAAAGGCATTAATCATCCAAGTAAATCCATTAGTCAGTTGCACAGTGTCCATGGCTGTGCCTGTACCTACAACATTGACAAAATCAGAATGAATATCGGCCTTCACCAACTTGCTGTAGCAAGGATTGTATATTCCTAATGGTTCCTAGGTTAGTGTGGTATCAATACATGCTCAATGCATAGGATTAATAGGTCGATACGAAAAGCGAAACAAATGCAGCCATGGATGTGTATGTTTGTAAGTAGTTTACATTTGCAATTTGGTTACCAATCCAGTTCCATTCTGCTGCAGGGAATCTCCATAGACAGTTTCCTAACACCACAAAGGAAGTTTCCATAGCAGAAAATAAAAGCAGGTTCTTAAAATTCCCTGTTCAAATTACCTCCGTTCTTGAAATGCAAGAGGGGAAGAGCAAAAAGTTGGGTAAGGAGGAAAGCCCAAAGAACAGCAAACAAACAAACAAACTAAAAAAGCAGCCCTATTTTGCCTTTTTGGAGTTACAGGAGGAAAAACAAAGGCAAAGTATGGAAAATATCTAATCTTAGTGGGGAAACAAAAACCTGTTCTGGAAGCTTAAAGTTCTGCTTAAAATCAAAATGTAAGTGATGGAGGGATTCTGAGGAATTCACAGAGGTATTTCTCAAGCCAGAGTTAGCAATTGTTTGCATTTCTCTTAGTTATAATGCCCAGAATGATTTTTACCTTGGAAAAAAAATCTTAAGAAGACTGTCTCTGCTGATCTGCTGCTCACTACCAGTATTGCTTTTATTTACCTTCACGCATGCCAGTTCAGAAGTCAAATGTAGTCATTCCTGCTCTAAATGGTCAAAGATAAGAGTGGCACAAAAGCAAGGTCTCAGGTAATGCCTTTGCCAAGAGGCTGTAAGTTTGAGACACTTCCAAGCCTCCCTCCTCCTATGAAGCTAAATCATAGCTAAGGAGAAAAGCTGCCCATCAGCAGTTACTTCCACATGGCCCTTGTCTGCTTACACCACCTCTCACCAGTACTAGGGTAATTGCATCAGGATGGCTCAGTGAAGTACACCAGGACCTGACCCAAGTTACACATAACTATTTTCAGACAGGTTATATGTCAGACAGGTTATATGTCAGACAGGTTATATGTCAGACAGGTCAGCTTTCTGTTTCTGCCCACGACTCTGCCCCACACATAGCTGTAGCATCACAACTTATAGGGGCACATGGGGAGGGTGAAAAAAGGGACCTACATAGGAAGAGAGACTGAAAACTGGAGCTGCTTAGGCCATCTCCATTGCCAAATGTCACACATGACTTAGAATAGAATAATAGAATAATAAACCAGGTTGGAAGAGACCTTCAAGATCATCATGTCCAACCCATCAACCAATCCAACCCACCTAAACAACTAAACCATGGCACCAAGCACCCCATCAAGTCTCCTCCTGAACACCTCCAATGATGGTGACTCCACCACCTCCCCAGGCAGCCCATCCCAATGGGCAATCACTCTCTCTGTATAGAACTTCTTCCTAACATTCAACCTAAACCTCCCCTAGTGCAGCCTGAGACTGTGTCCTCTTGTTCTGGTGCTGGTTGCCTGGGAGAAGAGACCAACCTCTGCCTGTCTACAACCTCCCTTCAGGTAGTTGAAGAGAGCAATAAGGTCACCCCTGAGTCTCCTCTTCTCCAGGCTAAGCAACCCCAGCTCCCTCAGCCTCTCCTCGTAGGGCTTGTGTTCCAAACCCCTCACCAACTTCATTGCCTTTCTCTGGACTCGTTCCAGCAAGTCAACCTCCTTCCTAATCTGAGGGCCCAGAACTGGACACAGTACTCGAGGTGTGGCCTAACCAGTGCAGTGTACAGGGGCAGAATGACCTCCCTGCTCCTTATGGCCACACTGTTCTTGACTTCTTGAACTCTGAGTCTTTCTCCCTCTCCTCCATCAATCCCCACTTCCAAGAAGTCCATTAGACTATTAAGGCGTATTTTGAAAGCTTTTCTCTCACTTGGAGTGGTGGTTAAATAACCACCCTTACATTGTCCCTCTCAAGCACACAGAGCTATTTTGGTACTACCATACCAAACAGGAGTGAATACTATTAACTGGTTGGGGTGACTAACTCACATTTGAAATATTACATCTTGCCAGGTTATTTTGGTACATCCAATCCTTTCTCAAGCAAGAACTTCGAAGCTGATGAGGACACACAGACAAACAGATAGCAGCAAGAAAAAAAAAAATGGACAAAAAAGTGAAAAGAAACCAAAAAAGGACAAAAATTAAACATAAATAAACATGTGTGAATCTCAAATTAAATTGGGTTTGTTTTCAGGGCTTGTCTAGCTTTAATCCTGGAAGACGTGTTTGCCTGAACCAATCTGTCCATTGTCGGTGAACAACAGGCAGTCAGCAAACACTTCTCTTGAGTTATTTTTGTACATTCCAACTTCTTCACTGCCAACTGTTCAAACCTATTTGCAATGATTTGTTTTTCTTCCTGGTTTGAAGAATGTGATGACAGTCAGTGCAAGAAAGCCATGTAATAGTTAGTGTTGTGCAAGTACTGGAATGATGAGTAAATCTTTCTGAGCAAACATGGTCATTTCTCCACAATAAATTTATCCAGTTGTTGGACTCTACATGCTTGTGTGGACTACTGGATAGTAGATCTTGCAAAGTGTTCATTTAGATCTATTGACAAAATTAGCAATAAACCTGAATACCTCAGGTATTCTATGAAGAGCACATTCCCTAGAGAGCAACTGGACCAACTTAGCTATCACATACAGCTTTGTAAGCCAATAGAATAGAATAGAATAGAATAGTGCAGAATAGAGCAGAATAGAATAGAATAGAGCAGAAAAATAGAGCAGAATAGAATAGAATAGACCAGACCAGATCAGACCAGACCAGGTTGGAAGAGACCTTCGAGATCATCATGTCCAACCCATCATCCAACACCATCTAATCAACTAAACCATGGCACCAAGCACCCCATCCCCCATCAAGCCTCCTCCTAAACACCCCCACTGATGGCGACTCCACCACCTCCCCAGGCAGCCCATTCCAATGGGCTATCACTCTCTCTATGAAGAATTTCTTCCTAACATCCAGTCTAAATCTCCTCTGGTGCAGCTTGAGACTGTGTCCTCTTGTTCTGGTGCTGGTTGCCTGGGAGAAGAGGCCAATCCCCTCCTGGCTACAACCTCCCTTGAGGTAGTTGTATACAGCAATAAGGTCTCCCCTGAGCCTCCTCTTCTCCATTAAGGAGACAGAACATTGTCTGCTCACTATGAAGTCCACAGCAAAACTTTGCTGGTGTAAGAATCAGCACCAGCACAAAACAAGAACAGATCTGAAACACATGTCCAGGTCCTAACAAGAAACCTTGGCAGAACAGTTCACCTGTAACTGCTTCACTGGCAGTATTTCCCTCCTGGAAAACAAAAATCATATTTTATAATAATATACTTGCAGAAAGAATAAAGAGAAATTCTACCTCCTAAAGCTCTCTCCACAGCCACTCTGAATGGCTTTTTCCCTCTTCTTGACTGTGTCTCTCATTTCTCAGTCAAACTCCTAGCAGCTGCTTATTGAAGACTTCAGTGGTGATTCTGGCTGGCAGAGGGCAGCTTATTTCTTTGAAAATAATAGGCAAAGAAGGATACAAAATAAGAAAGATTTCTTCACAGTTTCCAGCACAGGGGATGAGTAATTCCAAAGGTATAAAAAAATTCTCTTCTGTTTGCAGTATTGCTTTCTTCTTTGTTTGGAGGATGCAACAAAGAGCTAATTTAGGAGATATCAACAAAGCTATAGTGCACAGAAGGATCTATTTTATAAGGGGGGGGGGGGAAGGATGTAATTAACAGCTGTCACATATAAAAGTTAATTGCACATTATTCTTTTGCAGTAGAGATTCATGAACCCATTTCAACAGTTTATCAAGATAAAAGAAGGTAAACAAAACAAGATAAAACCCAAGTAACTCTCCCCATAACTTATTCAAATGCTTAAACATTCTTTAGAAGATAACTCAGTTTGCTGCTGACTTGCAGTTAGTATGCAAATAGCCAGACACAGATACTTGAAGGCTTTGATTTGAAACTCTGAGAAGATTCCAGAAGAAACATGAAACTGCAGCTTACTCTTCTTGAAAGTCACAGTACTTTTAGCATTCATTCCCTACAGGAATGGTAAGATCAGAGAGTGTTTATAGTGAATCTCTGTGATACATGAAAATGCACAGCCTATATAGAATTTATGTGCCAGAGATCTGGATTGACTTTTGATGCATTGTTGAAAGCTATTGGTACTGTTCACATCTGCAAATGCTTGATAGAATTGCTGGCTTTATGAGAAGTTACTTATTTAATTAACACCAGAGACCCAGTTTGAGGATTATTTGAAGATAACCAGAACATTCTTGTTATTCTTGCATGCCTTCTGTTAGCTGTTAGAAAAGAGATTTCCATTCTTGCATGCCTAGGAATAAAAGTTCCATCAATTAAAATAATTGACCAATTTTGCAACGCCACTCTGCCTGATCTTCATTGCCTCATGTAACCTGCAGCTTGCTGAGTCTTCTGTAAAGACCTTGGTAGCTTATTCACCTAATCCATCAAACAGAAAAGGAGTAGGTGTGCTGGTCAAATTCATCCAAAAGGCATGCTGTGGCAACTAACTGAACTCCAGGATCCACATCAACTTGAAACTCTTCCCTTCTAGCACACAACAGGCAATATTGCAGTCACTGGACAATCAGACAGCTGACAACTGCAATTAAACATCTTGGGATGGATTGTCTTGAGGCCAATGTTGTAATGAGAACAGTACACACAAGAGGTATTTTAAAATATCACATCCCTTAGATGCTGTTTACAATCCAGCTTCTCAAGACCATTGACAGAAATATTCTCCTTTAGGATAAGCAGCGTAGGACTTACTTTACATTAGCCTACAGCACCTGAAAAATTGTAGTCAGGTAAAACATAAAAGTAGAATTAAAATGGTTCAAATGACTTCAAGTATGTCTCTGGTGAGCATTTATTTACATTGCAAAACTACTGCTGAGAGAAGGTGAATTCTTGCTTTTGAAGTGGCCATAACAGAGAGACTACTCTGGTCTGAGCTTAAATGATAGCTTAAAAGCATCTGAAAGAGATTCTGTGATGGAAATAATCCTTTCACACCTTGACTCATATATTTTTCCTTAACCAACAGGAGACATTTAATAGTTTAGACTATTAACTATTACTCTGGTCCAGACCTGCACCATAAATCCCTGGCATAACATTTTCACTTAAGACAGCCTGAAATGACCTGTTTATCAATGTCCACGATGTGATACATCTGTTTGGTTTAACTTAGTATTCCAGTCATGGAATTTATGAACATTAGGTGGCATATCCAAATTATACATCAGGATAAACCCTGAAATTATATAGGCTTGCTTCTTTCCCAGACCTCTTGACCTCATTTACCTAAACCCAGCCTGACCAAGCATCTCTCTGGGTTTTACATCTGTATTTCTACTCTTCCAGATCCTTCGTGCACATCAATGTGTAATAACACAGCTTAGCCTCAGATAGACTCCAAGGCACTGGACCAGGAACCATTAACTGTTTTGAAATATGATCTCATTTTGCTTTTTTTCTTATTGCTTAGCTAGTTTCTACTCTCATGTGCTCTCTTTCTCATTAAACTATAAAAAAAAAGGGGGGGTGGGGGTGGGCAAAAGAAAAATGCCTCCTGTGAGGAGCTTGGTCACAGGCTGTTTGAAACATGATCTCTAGCTAAAAACTTGCTGCAAAGATGATGACTACACTAAAACTAAACAGAAAAGGGATCAGAAGACCAGCTGCCTGGGCATGACTCATTTTCTCCTACACATGTAAGCTGTGCCTTGAGAAAGGCATAGAGACAGAGATCAAGAAGTCTTTAATAAAATGTGGGCTGTAATCTAATGATTGGTACCAAGTGAGAAACAGATTCATGGCTCTGGAAAGGAACTGCTTGTGCAAATAAGATACAAGCTCCCATTAGACCCTACTTGTCTAAGTTGTTAAGACTCCCCCTCCTACCACTATTACTCATGCTGAGTATGTAATATTATTCATTATTACTCATAGTTTGCTCTTTGAATAACCTCATTAACTTCAGTGAGACATTTGCAGTAGGAGGTAGTAGATAATCTATGCATTTATATATGCATTCATGTCCAAATAAAGGCTATCAAGTGAGAAGACTGAGTTTCCCTTGATGACTAAGGTGATCCTTAAAACTCTGGACCCAGAACTGAAAGTATTTGTGGCTGCTGCTGGAGACATGCTAAGTCAAGCTTTCAAAAGTACCTGTGGCAGAATCACAGCAGCTTTCATGAGGATACTGCAAAGTTACACCAAGCTTTCACCTCCAGGCTCTACTCTATAAAAGAAGGTTCAAAAGGGGCAGTTGCCTGCCCTTCAGTATGCCCAAACAGCACACCAGTAATGAGGTTATCAAGCAGATTCACAAGAAAACACACACAGCTTGATACCTCACATACCACTCATCCATTTATTCCTGCTATTCTGTGGGTCCCACTGACATTCAGAATATTTCTCCTCTGCAGGTCATCTTTCTTTCAAAGCTAAGGAGAAGAGCAAGCCAGTTAACCATTTATTAGGACTTGAAACTGTGCTTTATCCTTCTCTGTGATCATCTCTGGCAGAAGGCATGTGATCATCTCTGGCAGAAGGGCAGGCTCTTGTGAAAGAAGGAGCCCGTGAGAGCACCTCAAACCATCCAGGTCATAAACAACATGTCTTGCTCCTTTTATTTTTTGAAAAGGAATGTTCATTTTCTCCATGGTTTCAATACTTCCCTGAACTTTAGGTATTGCAACAGGAATTCTTCAATAATATTTTAAAAGAGGAAAATTCTTTGCTAACTTTCTACAGAAATAAATTAGGACAGCAGCAGCAGCAGCGCCACAGACAGCGGGAGACTGGAAGACAACAATGAGTCAGATATCATAGCTGATGTCTGCTTTATGTTTGAAGGAATTCCTGCTATGGGTGAGAATCATAACTTTTGATTCTGTCCCTGTGTCTCCCCCTTACTCCTCTTCCCCAAGCAAAGATTACTAGCACAGCTATAAAGACATCACCCATCCTGTTTTCTCACCACTACCCATCTCATCCTTATGAAAGCCAGCTGGACAAGGCAATGTCTGTGAAGCCAGGCTCCTAACCCCATCAGGGGAGGGTGATAGCAATCTAAGAGAAGCAAGGCAGGACACTTTCTAAATACTACCACCCACAGGAAAAATTGTACTCAGCTGTTTACAGACTATGCAAGCCTGTCTGCACTCCTGGCTGTGGACAAGAAGCAGGAAAGAAAGGATAGGGTCAGACCATGCTTTTTGAGAAGGAGACCCTCTTTCCTCCAGCTCTCTGAAGAACACCTTGAATATTAGCCCTGTACTGTTGAATTTGCTTAGTCTCATGCACTGGGCACACTGGTGGTTCCCACTTCATGACTGTCCGAAGCTAGTGTTAAACTTCACTTCCAAGACAGAGCTGTGATAGCTGAGGTGACCTTAGTGGCTCACACTCACCAGCTCTTTTGCCACTTACTGAGTTGCCATGACCAGCAAAGTTCCACTGCTGGATGCACCTGATCAGCGTCAGCCCCTCTTCTACTCTCCCAACCCACTGCATCAGAGACCTGCCCCAGTCACAAGCCTCACTGAGGCATGTGTTTGAAAATAAATCAAGAGACAGCACACTGGATGATACAATGCCTCCTTCCTCCTCAGACTGTAAACATGAGCCATCCCCTGCAGCTGGGGACAATTTTAGTTACCACAACTCTTAAGAAACAGCAGTCTATGCACTTCCTTTAGAACTATCATCGTGTTTTGCTCTGATACAGATACAGGCTGAGGCTGGGGAAGGAAACATCAGTCTCCTCCACAGTGGAACCGTACTAGAGGCAGACACCATCTTACCCAAAAGAGTGAATGAAGTGGAGCCACCCACCCTTGACTGAGTTTTCAAACACCTCCTTTCAGTCAGATAGCCTTCTCCTTAACACAGGGCAGGGGGAGGGATGGGTGGAGTTCTTCTCAGACTTTTAAGTATTATCAGAAGTACATACTGATTGCTCTGTTTCTAGACAGGGGCCAATGCCAGCATGGATTGCAGTTGTGTACAAATCCTCCCCCTTCTTCCAAAAGCTCAGTCATAATTTCATAGAGGCTGATCACGACTGATATACTTTAGCCAGCTCCAGCAAATAACCAGCATAAGAACCAGAGTCTATGGGACAAACCCAGGAACTTCTGCACCTGTGAAACTCAGGCTTTCGTTATCAATGCTTCTAAGAATTCTGTAGATTCAGTCATATCATTCCACCTCTCTGTCAGAACATTCTGAATCAATCTATTTTTTTTCTGTTTGAGAAATAAACAGTTATTTGCCTACCACATAAAAGTGCAGTGAAGAAATGTTAGGTAACATCTGTTAAAAAAAAAAAGGAAAAGGAAGGAGAGGGAGGAAGGAGAGGGAGGAAGGAGAGGGAGGAAGGAGAGGGAGGAAGGAGAGGGAGGAAGGAGAGGGAGGAAGGAGAGGGAGGAAGGAGAGGGAGGAAGGAGAGGGAGGAAGGAGAGGGAGGAAGGAGAGGGAGGAAGGAGAGGGAGGAAGGAGAGGGAGGAAGGAGAGGGAGGAAGGAGAGGGAGGAAGGAGAGGGAGGAAGGAGAGGGAGGAAGGAGAGGGAGGAAGGAGAGGGAGGAAGGAGAGGGAGGAAGGAGAGGGAGGAAGGAGAGGGAGGAAGGAGAGGGAGGAAGGAGAGGGAGGAAGGAGAGGGAGGAAGGAGAGGGAGGAAGGAGAGGGAGGAAGGAGAGGGAGGAAGGAGAGGGAGGAAGGAGAGGGAGGAAGGAGAGGGAGGAAGGAGAGGGAGGAAGGAGAGGGAGGAAGGAGAGGGAGGAAGGAGAGGGAGGAAGGAGAGGGAGGAAGGAGAGGGAGGAAGGAGAGGGAGGAAGGAGAGGGAGGAAGGAGAGGGAGGAAGGAGAGGGAGGAAGGAGAGGGAGGAAGGAGAGGGAGGAAGGAGAGGGAGGAAGGAGAGGGAGGAAGGAGAGGGAGGAAGGAGAGGGAGGAAGGAGAGGGAGGAAGGAGAGGGAGGAAGGAGAGGGAGGAAGGAGAGGGAGGAAGGAGAGGGAGGAAGGAGAGGGAGGAAGGAGAGGGAGGAAGGAGAGGGAGGAAGGAGAGGGAGGAAGGAGAGGGAGGAAGGAGAGGGAGGAAGGGAAGAAAAATAAAGAAAAGAAAAAAGCAAAGGAAAAGCAAAGCAAAGCAAAACAAAGCAAATCAAAGCAAAGCAAAGAAAAGCAAAGCAAAGCAAAGCAAAGCAAAGCAAAGCAAAGAAAAGCAAAGCAAAGCAAAGCAAAACAGAAAAGCAAAGCAAAGCAAAGAAAATAAAAGCAAAGCAAAGCAAAGCAAAGAAAAGCAAAGAAAAGCAAAGAAAAGCAAAGAAAAACAGAAAAGCAAAGAAAAGCAAAGAAAAGCAAAGAAAAACAGAAAAGCAAAGCAAAGCAAAGAAAAGCAAAGAAAAACAGAAAAGCAAAGCAAAGCAAAGAAAAGCAAAGAAAAACAGAAAAGCAAAGCAAAGCAAAGAAAAGCAAAGAAAAACAGCAAAGCAAAGCAAAGCAAAGCAAAGCAAAACAGCAAAGCAAAGCAAAGCAAAGCAAAGCAAAGCAAAGCAAAGCAAAGCAAAGCAAAGCAAAGCAAAGAAAAACAGAAAAGCAAAGCAAAGCAAAACAGCAAAGCAAAGCAAAAAGAAAAATTCAAGGCAAGGCAAAGCAAAGCAAAAGTTGTTTATATAATTTGTCTTCTACAAATACAGTAGTGGAAATTCTCACTGATATAATACAACTACCTGTTATATCTTTTAAGAAACATGTTTCACCAAGGGGCCAAGGAACAAATACTTTTTAAGGAGGAAATAACTGAACCACCAAACCCAGTTTAAAACTATCTGATTTCTGATCGCAGGAAATGCTGGGTTAGTTCTATTCCCAGCTACTGGCAAGCAAATGGCAAATCCTCCACTGACTTCCACAGAAGAATGGTAGGACCTGGAGGCAGTGTCTTTTAAGTTACTGATATTCACAGGAATTTCCCTGGGAGCACAAATGTCATGCAGTAAGCGCTGCACAAGCATGAAACGGTGACATTATTACCAGTGCAGACTAATGGTTCATGATCTTTGCACTGTAGCCTATAGTGCAAATGTCACTACATTTGCTAATATATTTATTTTCCTTTGTGTTTGAGGGTATGGATCACAGCAGGAAAGAATTTTATAGTGACCTTTGCAAAGCTCACACAGCTAGATTATGTCATGGTAATAGGACAACCCAAAGGTCATGAAACATTATTCTGCCCTACTAACTATCAGAAGTGTGATGGGAATTACAAAAGGTACCTGTCCCCAGGACTAGATTTTCTAGTCTTCCACCTCTGGAAACCTGGGCTCAACATTGGCCTGGCCACACCACATATATGCTGGAGGCACTTAAAAGTCCTCATTAACGTTTCACCAGTTAACTGAAGGCTGTGCTTCTCGACTTTACAAAGTTCACTCTCTCTTTAGTTACTCCTGAATCACCCAGTCAGTGAAGGTAATAATAATGTTTAGATGTGGGGAGGGAGAAATTGTTTCCAAACACACAGGAAAAGGCTGTGATCCCCTTAAGAACAGACAGCATGAAACTACAAAACCAGCCTGAAGATGAGGTACAGGCACTATCATAGTATCAGTCAGGGTTGGAAGGGACCACAAGGATCATCTAGTTCAAATCCCCCTGCCATGGGCAGGGACACCCCACACTAGATCAGGCTGGACAGAGCCTCATCCAGCCTGGTCTTAAACACCTCCAGGGATGGGGCCTCAACCACCTCCCTGGACAACACATTCCAGGGCTTCACCACTCTCATGTGGAAGAACTTCCTCCTCACCTCCAGCCTGAATCTCCCCACCTCCAGCTTCATTCCATTCCCCCTAGTCCTATCACTACCTGAGATCCTGAGAAGTCCTTCCCCAGCCTTCCTGTAGGCCCCCTTCAGATACTGGAAGGCCACAATTAGGTCACCTGGGAGCCTTCACTTCTGCAGACTGAACAGCCCCAACTCCTTCAGTCTGTCCCCATAGGAGAGGTGCTCCAGCCCTCTGATCATCCTCATGGCCCTTCTCTGGACACCTTCCAGCACCTCCACATCCCTCTTGTAATAGGGGCTCCAGAACTGGACACAGTACTCCAGGTGGGGTCTCACCAGAGCTGAGTAGAGGGGGAGGATCACCTCCCTCGACCTGCTAGCCACACTTCTCCTGATGCAGCCCAGGATCTGATTGGCTTTCCTGGCTTCAAGTGCACACTGAGAGCTCATGTTGAGCTTCTCATCCACCAGCACCCCCAAGTCTCTCTCCTCTGGGCTGCTTTCCAGCCAGTCACTATCCTGGATGACATGGTCAGATAAAAGCTCCTAATGCAGCAGTGCACAGCTTGTTTGCAGTAGACCATGCCCGTGATTATTTCACAGTGATTGTCAAAAATTAGTTGGACAAGCACAGAGCTGTTGTGTCAGCCTACTTTTCAAAGGTACACAAAAGGCAATACAATTAAAAGAAGAAAAGACATTAGTGTGCATGTGTGTGTTGAAGAGCAACACTGGTATAAGTGCCTGGAAAAGAAGTGTGTTTTCATCACAGTGTCATCTGGGGGCACAGGATGCAAAGTGAAAATTGGAGAAACAAAAAGAAAGCCACACAAAAGTAAAATCCAAGGCACAAAATCACGTGGAAGACAAAATGAGCATTGCTGAGACACTAAGGATGCAGAAGCAAAAGCTGGGGCATCCACTGATACATTCAAGCTGTTCTGTTCATTCACACACAAGCAACATGAGGTGAAGTAGTTCCAGGCAGAAAGAACAGGATTCCTGGAGATGACACATGACTCAGAAAAGCATTTACCTCCTTTGCTTCAGAACATCCCATTCTAGCATTGCCACAACATGTCACTTTGAAACCAAAATCACCTTGAGAAGAATTACACAAACACAGGCAATGTGGTTAACCCTGCTGAGACTTGTTGCCATGATGTAACCACCTTAGGGTTTTTTTTCCCCTCAGTCTTTTTCATGCCAGGATTATAAAAGTTTAACTGTTTTTAGCCACTAGGCCTCAGCTACATTGGCATTTTGCTGGTACAAAGGTATTTTATTCTAACAGAACATGGCCTTTTCCCATCTCTGCAACAGCAAAACGTGGCTGTCTTCACATGAAGCTGATGCTGAGAACATCTTAGCTAGTCCAAAATTATAGCAATGGGGAAGAAATGTGCTGGGAGAAGTGAACCAATGGCCATTTGTGAACAGTTGCAGAAAACAAGAGGAATGTTTTTTGGGGACACCAATAGGATTCCTTCTAGGTTTCTTATTTTGTTCTAAAAACAGAATAGAATAGAATAGAATAGAATAGAATAGAATAGAATAGAATAGAATAGAATAGAATAGAATAGAATAGAATAGAATAGAAGTAGAGTAGAGTAGAGTAGAGTAGAGTAGAGTAGACTAGACTAGACTAGACCAGACCAGACCAGACCAGACCAGACCAGGTTAGAAGAGACCATCAAGATCATCGTGTCCAACCCATCAACCAATCCAACCCACCTAATCAACTAACCCATGGCACCAAGCACCCCATCAAGTCTCCTCCTGAACACCTCCAATGGCAGTAACTCCACCACCTCCCCAGGCAGCCCATTCCATTGGGCAATCACTCTCTCTGTATAGAACTTCTTCCTAACATCCAGCCTAAACCTCCCCTGGTGCAGCTTGAGACTGTGTCCTCTTGTTCTGGTGCTGGCTGCCTGGGAGAAGAGACCATCATCCACCTGTCTACAACCTCCCTTCAGGTAGTTGTAGAGAGCAACAAGGTCACCCCTGAGGCTCCTCTTCTCCAGGCTAAGCAGCCCCAGCTCCCTCAGCCTCTCCTCCTAGGGCTTGTGTTCCAAGCCCCTCACCAACTTCGTTGCCCTTCTCTGGACACGCTCCAGCAAATCAACCTCCTTCCTAATCTGAGGGGCCCAGAACTGGACACAGGACTCAAGATGTGGCCTAACCAGTGCAGTGTACAGGGGCAGAATGACCTCCCTGCTCCTGCTGGCCACACTCTTCCTGATGCAGGCCAGGATGCCATTGGCCCTCTTGGATGCCTGGGCACACTGCAGGCTCATGTTCAGCCTGCCGTCAACCAGTACCCCCAGGTCCCTCTCTGCCTGGCTGCTCTCCAGCCACTCTGACCCCAGCCTGTAGCACTGCATGGGGTTGTTGTGGCCAATGTGCAGAACCCGGCACTTGGATGTGTTAAATCTCATGCCGTTGGACTCTGCCCATCTGTCCAGCCTGTCGAGGTCTCTCTGCAGAGCCTCTCTACCCTCCAGCAGATCAACTCCTGCCCCCAGCTTGGTGTCATCAGCAAATTTACTGATGATGGACTCAATGCCCTCATCCAGATCATCAATAAAGATGTTAAAGAGCACAGGGCCCAGCACTGATCCCTGGGGCACACCACTAGTGACTGGCTGCCAGCTGGATGTGGCACCATTCACCACCACTCTCTGGGCTCGCCCCTCCAGCCAGTTCCTAACCCATCGCAGTGTGCTCCCATCCAAGCCATGGGCTGACAGCTTGGCCAGGAGTTTACTGTGGGGGACAGTGTCAAAAGCCTTCTGAGGTCCAGGTAGACTACATCCACAGGCCTCCCCACATCCACCAGGCGGGTCACCTGATCATAGAAGGAGATCAGGTTGGTCAGGCAGGACCTGCCCTTCCTAAATCCACGCTGGCTGGGCCTGATCCCTTGGCCATCCTGTAAGTGCTGTGTGATTGCACTCAGGATGACCTGTTCCATGATCTTGCCTGGCACTGAGGTCAGGCTGACAGGCCTGTAATTCCCTGGCTCATCCAACCTATCTATCTACTTACCTATCTATCTATCTACCTACCAGTATATCTATATCTGTCTACCTACCTACCTGTATATCTATACCTACCTACCTACCTATCTATATCTATCTACCTACATCTATATCTATCTACCTACATCTATTTCTACCTACCTACCTATATATCTGTATCTACCTACCTATATATCTGTATTCATCTACCCACCTCCAGGGGAGGTTTAGACTCGAGGTGACGAGAAAGTTCTTCACCAAGAGAGTCGTTCATCATTGGAATGGGCTGCCCAGGGAGGGTGGCACTTGGTGCCATGGTCTAGTCATGGGGTCTGTGTTTATAGGTTGGACTTGATGATCCTCGAGGTCATTTCCAACCTTAGTTACTCTGTGATACTGTGATACCTATATCTATCCACCCACCTACCTATGTATCTATATCTACCTCTCTACCTCTATGTATTATCTCTATCTCTATATCTGAATCTGATGTAATTGTAAAGGACAATTACTACAGAATACAACGTTTCTCTTTTTCTGTTTCCTGAGTAGGACTGAACACGTCTGGCAAACTTCACACTGGAATCTCACAAAACGAGCAGAGGTTTTGTGACCCAAATCTGCCCTCTGCTGGAAGTACAAGAAAAAAAAAACCCAAATCCATAAACCCCCCAACAAACCAAAACCACCACCAAACAAACGCCAAAAAAAATAAAAGACTCCAAATACAATTTGAAATGGATAACTTCGATATGGCATCCTGGCCTGTATCAAGAACAGTGTGGCCAGCAGGAACAGGGAGGTCATTCTGCCCCTGTACTCAGCACTGGTTAGGCCACACCTTGAGTCCTGTGTCCAGTTCTGGGCCCCTCAGTTTGGGAAAGATGTTGAGTTGCTGGAATGTGTCCAGAGAAGGGCAACAAAGCTGGGGAGGGGTTTGGAGCACAGCCCTGTGAGGAGAGGCTGAGGGAGCTGGGGTTGCTTAGCCTGGAGAAGAGGAGACTCAGGGGAGACCTTATTGCCCTCTACAACTACCTGAAAGGTGGTTGTAGCCAGGTGGATGTTGGTCTCTTCTCCCAGGCAACCAGCACCAGAAGACCAGAAGAAAAGGACACAGTCTCAAGCTGCACCAGGGAAAGCTTAGGCTTGAGGTGAGGAGAAAGTTCTTCACAGAAAAAGTGATTTCCCATTGGAATGTGCTGCCCAGGGAGGTGGTGGAGTCACCATCACTGGAGGTGTTTAGGAAGAGACTGGATGGGGTGCTTGGTGCCATGGTTTGGTTGATTAGATGGTGTTTGATGATAGGTTTGACTTGATGATCTCAAAGGTCTTTTCCAACCTGGTTAATTCTATTCAATTCTAGTCTAGTCTAGTCTATATTTTTCTATGCATTACAAACAAGGCTTCTTTACATTATATGTTCTCTTTCTCTGAATGACAGTGATTAAGTTTTCTGAAACAGAACATTACTGATCATCTACCAACAGAACATTACTGATAGTGCACAGACTTAGAGTCTATGCAGGAAGGCAAACGCTGGTACAGTCGAGAGCCTACAGCAAGCACTAACCTGATAAAAATATCTGTGTCTTCCTTCTCTCAGGAAGTTCCCCACTAGCTGCATATGTGAGAATATTCATCTTCTAGTACTTTCACCCTACATAGACTGTTAAAGTCACACATACCACTGCTGTCTTGTCCCACCTCTGCTTCTCAGTTATTTTTTTCGCTTTAAAATGCCTGTGGTAGTTTTTGGCTGGCTGTGCCTAGAAAATTTTCCACAGATCTTGAACAGAAAGCAGTAGAATGTAAATAAATTACTATTGGCTGTAAGAAGGAAAAGAATGATAAATTCTTAAGAATCCCATTGGGCAGACCAACTAACAAAGTTGGTGTGTATAAGCTAACTTTCTCTCTTTTTGGCTTCCTCACTGGCAGATACTAACTTCTGGCTTCTGCTGGCTTTGCTGTCCTTGAATTCATTCTTCTTGTGGTTAAGTAACTAACAGCATCTCTCTGCTCTTTTTCTTGTCCCATGTACGGTGGGAGGAAAGGGACCAGGGAGGGGGAAGCTATTAGTAGCACCCTGGTTTGTCCAGGGGGGTTCTTGTGCTGTTTATAAATTGTACATATATGTAAATATTGTATGTTTGGTACATATTTGTTGCAGATATATATATAGATTGTAGTTTTTTCTTGTAAGTACAGCTTCATTTGCTTTCTAACTAAGCTGGTCTGGCAATTTTATGTTGGAGGGGGAGAATTTTCAACCCACCACAATACCCCAAACCTGCTTGAACAGCTTCAGCATGTATCCTGTATTCCCATGCACAAAGATCAATGTGTATTAAACAGGTCTTTAAAGCCCTTCAGCTTGACATGAAACCATAATTTTTCACCTAAATAGAATAACCTTGTTAAAACTTGGTTATCACAGCTTGTGCAGCCTGGGCATGTTGCTAGTATAGAAGCTACTAATGGCATGAGCTCAACAAACATTTGTGCCAAGAGATGAACTCCAGGCCCACGCTGTAGCCTCTACTTCCTCAAGGACTTTATGCCAGTAAATAGTTGTACCCAGGTGTTGCTGCACAAACACAGGGTAGTCAAAAGACTGTAGCCATAATCTTTGTATGTGTCCCAGAACCTCAAAAAAATCTGTTCAAACACCTTTGGAAATTACTTTCCTGCAAATGAGCTCCTGCCACGCAGGGAAGGAGGGACTTGAATCATCAGCGGATCTAAAACAATCAAGCATGATTTTAGCCACCCTCACAGTTTCACAAGGCACATATATTCGGACTCTGTGACTTTGTGGACATTGAGAGCTCTCCTTTCTGGGCAGTACCTGCAGTTTGCCATTGTTTAGCCAAGCTTTTACATCGTGGCTACCATAAACCTTCCTCATAGGCAAAGGTGTCTGCTCATTCCCGGCAAGGGCTATGCTCCTCTGGAGCAGACTAATCTATGAACTGCACTGAGCTTGCAGCACAGAGCTGCAAGGTGCCCAGAGGGACAGCTTAGTCCCTGGCAGCTAAGTATGAAGCCAGTGCCTTACAGGGAGCAACAGATTCCCTGTGTTTTTCTCCTGCATGGGAAAGGAGTTGCGGGATCCAGTTGAGCTCCTTCCTATTCCAGCTGGAGCCAGTATCCATCATGAAGAGCAAAATGGACAACCTGGCTGATCCCTTTGCTTTTGTGAAAAGCAAAGGCTTCCAGCTGCTGCTCTCAACTCTGCTCTGCTGTCCATGTAGGCACCAATGGTCATGTATGTGAAATCTGAAAGCTTCTCAGACATAGCAAAGTTCTCCTGCCAAGCGGCAAATAACTCAAAAGTGATGAAACCTCTGAAAAAAGCTTAGAAGTGAGTTTACAACCACACGCTTCTAAGGAATTACTGCAGCTAGAAATACGTGAAAGCTCCTCATTCACCTGCCAAAAAACAGTGTGGATTTTTGCAGCATTAAACCTCCTGGTGATGTACTCTATGGGAAGGTGTTGCAGTCTAAACACTATCCCAGGAGAATAGAATAGAACAGAACAGAATTAACCAGGTTGGAAAAGACCTTCAAAATCATCAAGTCCAACCTATCATCAAACACCATCTAAGCAACTAAACCATGGCACCAAAAGCCTCATCCAGTCTCTTCCTAAACAACTCCAGTGATGGTGACTCCACCACCTCCCTGGGCAGCACATTCCAATGGCCAATCACTCTTTCTATGAAGAACTTCTTCCTAACATCCAGCCTAAACTTCCCCTGGTGCAGCATGAGACTGTGTCCTCTTGCTCTGGTGCTGGTTGCCTGGGAGAAGAGACCAACCCCCACCTGGCTACTACTTCCCTTCAAATCAGAGCCCGAGTCATGCTTTATACCTTTGCACTGCAAAAATAAGTAAGCCTTGTCTTCAGGACAACCCTCAGCAGGCAGAGGTTTTGCCAATGCCTTTTGTTTGTAAAGAAAGTCAGATTTGTGCTTTGTAATTCTCAAATGATAGTGTGACCCTCCTGGGTCTGTCTTGCTTACTGAGTTCAAGCACTATGCCCTTTCTTCTGTTGAAGTTTTATTCTTCTTCTTCCCACCCCCCATCAAGAAATGAATTTAATCTAATTTCAGAGGCAGATGAAGTGCAGGTGGCCGAGAAAAATTCTGTCTTTATTCTTTCAAAAGAATTTTACTGGGTTTGGTTACTTACTTTTCCTGCACAATAAAAGCTCTGCAGTGGAGCGAGGGCTTTTCCTGCAAGCATATCTAGCACAACCAGAAGCTGCTCCAAAACAGGTCCTGTGGACATCCTTGCAACCAAAAGAGTAAGTATTCAATTTCCAGCCAATGCCAAATTGCTAGCAGAATACAAAGAACATTTTAAGCTGTAGAAGCTCAAAGGCTGCCCTTATAGTTGCATCGTAGCACAGAACCAGACAATCTGCTGGTGACTGAAACTAGTGATAGGACTAGGGGGAATGGAATGAAGCTGGAGGTGGGGAGATTCAGGCTAGATGTGAGGAGGAGGTTCTTCACCATGAGAGTGGTGAGACCCTGGAATGGGTTGTCCAGGGAGGTGGTCGAGGCCCCGTCCCTGGAGGTGTTTAAGACCAGGCTGGATGAGACTCTGGCCAGCCTGATCTAGTGCAGGGTGTCCCTGCCCATGGCAGGGGGGTTGGAACTAGATGATCCTTGTGGTCCCTTCCAACCCTGATTGAAACTATGAAACACAGCTGCAAAAGGCTACAGAAGGAGGAGGATTTTGTCCTCGGTTTCCTTCCGTCTCTGGCAGCCGGGTGTTTAGGAGAGACCTTTTGCATCAGCCACTGCTCAGCCGCGCTCACTCACACAAGAGGGCACTGCAGCCACACACATCAGCACACAGCGCCTCAGCCCAACAAGACGCTCATCTGCAAGGACAGACTTTAAACAATTCTTCCCGAATTAAGAGCCCTTGTCTTCTCATTCGGGCTGGCAGCAAACACGCAGTATGTGCTGAAGTGTTACATTCATATACCTTGCAAAAAATGGACTACTGTGGGGGTAAAACACACCTTGCAGACTTTATCCCAGTTCCAAACTTGAATAAAAATGTGATGGTTGCTGTTTACCTGCATGCCCAGGGAACTGAAGACTAAAGTCTGGGAAACCATCATAAGTTTGGGGTGATTTGTTGTTGTGTTTGGTTGGTTTGTTGTTGTTTTTGTCGGTTGGGTTTGGTTTTAAAAGTTAAATCCCTGTTCATGCTGTTGAAAGAAAGGGAAAAAAAAAAAAACATTTTCTGGGCTCCTAATGATAGGAATAATAAGATTATACTGGAAAATAGAAACCTCCTAGATATTCACATGACAACTGTAGAAGAGCTCATGGCAGGTATTAAAAACTCATTCTCATATCTGCCCCCTTGATGATGTAAATCTTCATGCATCTTTGTGCTTCCAAAGGATACAGAATACATAATATACAATTAACCAGGTTGGAAAAGACCTTTGAGATCATCGACCCCATCCTATCACCCAACACTCTCTAATCAACACTATCTAATTACAAGCCCTATGAGGAGAGGCTGAGGGAGCTGGGATTGTTTAGCCTGGAGAAGAGGAGGCTCAGGGCTGACCTCATTGCCCTCTACAACTACCTGAAAGGTGGTTGTAGCCAGGAAGGGGTTGGTCTCTTCTCCCAGGCAACCAGCACCAGAACAAGGGGACACAGTCTCAAGCTGCGCCAGGAGAGGTTTAGACTCGAGGTGAGGAGGAAGTTCTTCACCAAGAGAGTCCTTCATCATTGGAATGTGCTGCCCAGGGAGGTGGTGGAGTCACCATCCCTGGAGGTGTTCAAGAGGAGATTGGACGTGGCACTTGGTGCCATGGTCTAGTCATGGGGTCTGTGTTGATAGGTTGGACTCGATGATCCTTGAGGTCCTTTCCAACCTTAGTTATACTGTGATACTGTAATCAACCAAACCATGGCACCAAGTGCCTCATCCAGTTTCCTGTTAAACACCTCCAGTGATGGTGACTCCACCACCTCCCTGGGCAGCACATTCCAATCACTCTTTCTGTGGAGAATTTCTTCCTAACATCCAGCCTAAACCTCCCCTGGCACAGCTTGAGACTGTCATTCTGTCACAGGCTGCCTGGGAGAAGAGACCAACCCCCACCTGGCTACAACCACCCTTTAGAATCAGAGCATTCACAATTTCCACTAACTCAGATATGAGTTAAAACCACAAAATATCCTAAAATATCAGACTACCACTAACACAATGTATTTGTCAGCTGCCTAACTTTAGGCTCTCCAGTCGCCTAACTTTAGGCTCTCTCAACTAGGTTTCTAATAATAAATAGCAAAGAGGCGAAACATTCATGTTCTAGTTCAGAAACCCCAAAGCACCTGAGGTTTGAAGCTCTAGAAAGAAAGCAAGAGAAGTCTGTTACATCAAATTAGATTTATGTTCTTATTTGTCTGGGTGGACATAAAGGTTACTTGGCAAGAAGAACTATAGAATAGAATAGAATAGAATAGAATAGAATAGAATAGAATAGAATAGAATAGAATAGAATAGACCAGACCAGACCAGACCAGACCAGGTTGGAAGAGACCTTCAAGATCATCGCGTCCAACCTATCACCCAACACCACCTAATCAACTAACCCATGTAACCAAGCACCCTGTCAAGTCTCCTCCTGAACACCTCCAGATGAAAAATCATATTTCAAGCGAGCCACGGAGGGGAATATTCTTGGTGAACTAAACAACAAAAAGATAAGCAAATCCCACTTGCACCCTTAGAGTGTTTTTCATTTGGCACTGGTGATTAATAGAAATGGTTTGAAAAGAATAAACCTCTACAATGTGGGTTGAGATTTGCAGTGGGGAAATCTGCAGTCAAACTCTTGCAGCATCTGATTGCATAATTCCAGGGGTTCCTATGGGGAATGAAGTGAAACCACACCAAGGAAGGGTTAAGCATGACAGTCCAGAAACAGGTTGGGAAATCCTTAAAGATGATTGCTGGATGCTTTCAGGAGAACTATCAATCTGTAACATATCTTACTGGTATGCTCTGTTATTATCTGCTCTAGAGACAGCACACTGGACAAGGTGGATTTTTGGCCTAATGCCATATAACCACTATGTTGATATGGTCAACCTTGACAAGTGGAACCCATACTATACTGATCCTGAATCATGACATGACAAACCAAGCCAGACTTTCAGCCTACATCCCTACCATCCTCATCTAAGTGTTGACACACTAGAAGCAGAAAATTTCCAAGTGTTCCAAGAGAGGACACAGTCTCAAGATGCACCATGGGAGGTTTAGGATAGATGTTAGGAAGAAGTTCTTCACAGAAAGAGTGATTGGCCATTGGAATGGACTGCCCAGGGAGGCTGTGGAGTCACCACCACTGGAGGTGTTTAAAAGGAGACTGGATGAGGCACTTAGTGCCATGGCTTAGTTGATTAGATGGTGTTGGGTGATGGTGTTGGGTGATAGGTTGGACTCGATCTCAGAGGTTTTTTCCAATGGGGAGAGGGGAGAACAGAGAGGGGAGGGGAAGGGAAGGGAAGGGAAGGGAAGGGAAGGGAAGGGAAGGGAAGGGAAGGGAAGGGAAGGGAAGGGAAGGGAAGGGAAGGGAAGGGAAGGGAAGGGAAGGGAAGGGAAGGGAAGGGAAGGGAAGGGAAGGGAAGGGAAGGGAAGGGAAGGGAAGGGAAGGGAAGGGAAGGGAAGGGAAGGGAAGGGAAGGGAAGGGAAGGGAAGGGAAGGGAAGGGAAGGGAAGGGAAGGGAAGGGAAGGGAAGGGAAGGGAAGGGAAGGGAAGGGAAGGGAAGGGAAGGGAAGGGAAGGGAAGGGAAGGGAAGGGAAGGGAAGGGAAGGGAAGGGAAGGGAAGGGAAGGGAAGGGAAGGGAAGGGAAGGGAAGGGAAGGGAAGGGAAGGGAAGCAGAGTAGAGCAGAGTAGAGTAGAGTAGAGTAGAGTAGAGTAGACCAGACCAGACCATATTGGAAAAGACCTTTGAGATCATCAAGTCCAACCTATCACCCAACACCATCTAAGCAACTAAACCATGGCACCAAGTGCCTCATCCAGTCTCTTCCTAAACACCTCCAGTGATGGTGACTCCACCACCTCCCTGGGCAGCACATTCCAATGGCCAATCATTCTTCCTATGAAGAACTTCTTCCTAACATCCAGCCTAAACTTCCCCTGGTGCAGCATGAGACTGTGTCCTCTTGTTCTGGTGCTGGTTGCCTGGGAGAAGAGACCAACCCCCACCTGACTACTACTTCCCTTCAAATCAGAGCCTGAGTCATGCTTTATACCTGGGCAGCCCATTCCAATGGCCAATCTCTCTTTCTGTGAAGAACTTCAAACTAGGATTTATCTCCCACCTTCCCTATGCTCAAGCACAGCCATAAATCGCTCCTGCTTCTACCAAAAAAAAAATTGCCTTTTGTGTATGGAAAAGTACACTGCTGAATTCAAGGCTGGCACTGCAAACCAGAAACCTTCCCATCTATGAACTGCTGCAAATAATACATGTGAGGTTTGAAAAGCTGTTTGTGTATGGCCACTTCTAACATTTGCTATGTACAAAGACAAACCAACTACAGCAAATGAATTCTACCCAGATTCTTTGCACTAAGCGCTGGAGCACTACAGGTGCATTTGTAAAGCCAAAGGGCATAGCACTAAAATAGCATAATCCCTTGTGACATAAAAAAGCAGTGTCTGATTTGCTTCTATCATCCAAAGACATTTGCTTGTAGCCGTGCACTACCTAAATCTAAGGTGTTAATGTACTAGCCTGACTTCAGAAATCTCAGGAGCTGCTCACCCCGGGCAACAGATATGCATCTTTGAGGGGGGGGGGCTGGGGGAGGAGGAGGAGGAGGAGGGCTACTATGCAATATAACACATGAAAGCTCCATTTCTTCCAGGAATAAAGCAGCATCTTATACAACATCTATGTGAGCAGATTTCCCCCCCACCCCCCTGGTTTAGGCTAATTGGTTTTGCATTTCATTTGCAAGAACAATAATCATGTTGCTCTTCTCTCAACCACCCCCCAACATCTGAAAAAAGAACACCCTGCCAAAACAAAAAAAATCCCACATTCCCTCAAAGCCTGTGCTGCACAGGACCATATCTCTCTGTTCAGATTCATTTTGAAGAAATATCATTTTATGTTACTAGCCTAAGGCCAAATTCAACATATTCTACTCATATTAACTTCAATAGGGATGCATGAATAAATAGCACTCAGCGAGACTCCTTACACTGTGAAGTGCTACTCAGTGTGCAGACTGCCACATCTGGGCCTCTGTGACAGTGTCTTTCTTGCCTAGCCAGAAGGCATCCTGGCTTTGGAAAGGTTCTGATTCCAGCCAACATTCTGCTTCTACAGGAAAAGTTTTCCTACTTATATGTATGAAGAGCGACTGAAGAAGCTGGGGCTGTTTAGTTTGAAAAAGAGAAGACTCAGGGGAGACCACATCACTCTCTACATCCTGAGAGGATGTTGTAGAGGTTGGTGCTGGTCTCTTCTCCCAGGTAATTAGTGATAGAACAAGAGGGAATGGCCTCGAGCTACAACTGGGTGGGTTTAGACTGGATAGTAGGAAAAAAATGTTCACAGAAAGCGTGGTCAGGTCTTGGAATGTGCTGCCCAGGAAGGTGGTTGAGTCACCAACCCCGGATATATTTAAAGGTGGTTTGGATGCTGTGCTTGGGGATGTGGTTTAAGGGGTGAACTTTAGAGTGATAGGTTGGTCTTGGTGATCCTGAAGGTCCAACCAGAATGTTTCTGTGATTTTACAGAGTATCTGTGTCTTTCTCCTACTCTCACTCCATTATTTCCCTTTCCCAGATTGCATCTGGAAGACTGCTCACTAGGTCGTTATGCTTCATGTATACACATACCCTTTGTACATTT
The DNA here is from genome assembly GCF_026170545.1 of Melanerpes formicivorus. NCBI lineage: Eukaryota > Metazoa > Chordata > Aves > Piciformes > Picidae > Melanerpes > Melanerpes formicivorus. The sequence continues at coordinate 10,264,688 of NW_027142376.1, forward strand.
AGGAGTGCAGTGGATGGTCCATAACCATTACTACATCAAATAGGGTATGTTTTAACATTACATTTTCAACTGGAAGTGCTAGAGTTACAAGCCCAGAAAACAGATCTGTAAACACTGACAGGGCTGATGCACTGAAGGTGGAAACTGAGGCACCATGCTTACAAAGGTCAGGCATATCCCACAAGGTTTTGGCCTGAAACCTTCCTCCCCACCAGGGAGAGCTTCCTCATAGGGATGTCATATGTAAGTGACATGGTAATTCTTATAAGTTAGAAACAGCTACAGCTAACACAACTTGGAGATCACTATCAACGTGTTGTAGAGTAGAATTGAGCACAAAGCTAGTTAGAACATCTTCAGAGGTAAGAAATGCTATGCATAGACTAAGTGGCTCCTGATGAGACTGGAAGCTTTCAGCTCAGGCACTGAAAGGAAGTCAAGTTCAGAGCAGACATACCCAAATAATATGGAGAAGGGACCAAGACCCTGCCCCAGCAAAGAGAATCCATATGCAGCTCCTCCACACTTCCTCCTGGCACAACTGTGCTGGCTTCACACTGCAGAATTCAACCTCAGTATGTGGAAACAACAAGAAAATAAGCTCTGATTCAAAATTTAAATGCTACAGCTCAATGACCTGCCCCTGAGAAATGCTGACCACTTGGATTTTGCTGCAGTCAGTTCTGGTTTTTCATTACTACATGTACCTAAAGCCCTCTGCAGACTTAGACCCTGCCTTTGGGATTTAAGTAGAATATTTTCATCAGCTCAGGCATTCTGCAAGTTCTCCATGCAGGGGCAAAGTATGAATTGAAGTGCCATTTGGCTTATTAAAAATAACAGCACTCAAAATTCATACCATATCAAACACAGGGAAGCTGATCATTCTGTGACTGAAGGTTGAGCATGGCTTCTTTATAATGGAAACACAATTCCACACAATTGTAAGTCTGGGTTTAGGGCACCTGACATCAGGTTTAAAAAGGTGATAGAAGCACATGACATAAACCACTAAGCTTCCATGAAATTATCCTTCTTCATCAGAGCTCTTCTGGCAATGTTCTTTCAGAAGGCTTTGTTTAATGGGTATCACATCTTTACACTGCTCTAGAACTGACATTGCTCAGTCAGCTCAGACATTTAGTCAGTACCTTCCTGTTCCCAGTACTCAATAACAGGAGCCTGGTGTGCCATGCAATGCTGATCCAGGCCTCTAAGTTTTCTGTTTCCCTTGCACACCCACCACAGTTAGCCTTTTGTTTTTCTGCTGCTGAAGCATCCCATCAACCCCAAACCCGTTGACTCAAACCATATCCTTGTGTGGTCTGCTGCTGAGCAGACAGAATTAGATCCTCATACTTCAGTGACCTTGAAACATTATCATACCAGTCAGCCATGACTGCCAGAGCATCCTTGCAAATGCCACCAACCCAGGCTAGATGGCATTCATGCAAGACCCTACTACCAAGCAATGTGAGGACCAATTTCGTCTATGTAGCACTGCCTTCAGAAAGCCAGCATCACAGCATGGGAATTTGAAGCTATGGCACCTGAGGCTCAGCACCACAGGCAGACCTCCCTGAAGGCTCAAGAGAGAAACATACTCAAGGGCTGCTAGAGTATCCACTTTCAGTACTACAAGGTAAGTAGTACAATGAGAGACTGAAGTGCATTTAGTGCTACCATTTTCTTGAAGAAGCCAGGAATAAGGAGCATACTGCTGAAAAGACAGCTGGGCACACAAGGAGGGAGAGAAGGAATGAAAATGCAGCAGCTACAGCAAGTAGGACTCTAAATCCCAGAAGAACCTCAAGAAAGTAGAATCATAGAATTGTTAAGGTTGGAAGGGATCTCAGGGATCATCTAGTTCCAACATCCTTGCCATGGGCACCTCACACTAGATCACGTTGGTCAGAGCTACGTCCAGGGCTGAGGCTTCCACCACCTCCCTGGGCAACCTGTGCCAATGTCTCACCACCCTCATAGGGAACAACTTCTTCCTAACATCCAATCTGAATCTACCCATTTCTAGTTTTGTTCCATTCCCCCCAGTCCTATCACTACCTGACACCTTAAAAAGTCCCTCCCCAGCTTTCTTGTAGGCCCTCTTCAGATACTGGAAGGACACAATGAGGTCTCCTCAGAGCCTTCTCTTCTCCAGACTGAACAGCCTCAACTCTCTCAGTCTGTCTCCATAAGAGAGGAGCTCCAGCCCTCTAATCATCCTCATGGCCCTTCTCTGGACAAGTTCCAGCACCTCCAGATCTTTCCTGTAATAGGGGCTCCAGAGCTGGACACAGTACTCCAGGTGGTGTCTCACCAGAGCAGAGTAGAGGGGGAGAATCACCTCCCTTGACCTGCTGGCTATGCTTCTCTTGACACAGTCCAGGATGTGATTTGCATTCTGGGCTGCAAGTGCACACTGGTGGCTCATGTTGAGCTTCTCATCCACCAGCACCCCCAAATCCTTTTCTTCAGGGCTGCTCTCAAGCCAGTCCCTGCCCAGCCTATATCAGTGTTTGGGATTGCCCTGACCCAGATGCAGGACCTTGCACTTGGTCTTGTTGAACCTCATGAGGCTGTCTTGGGAAAGACAAATAGTACACTTACAAGCTGGCACTTCAGGAGACCAGAATTCAGCTTGCCCAGGGATCTTCTTGGTAGAATCTCATGGAAGACCACTGTGAAAAGTGAAGGGAAAGTCTGTGAGAGCTGGCTCACCTTCAAGCTGGTTGGTCTTCTCAAAGCACAAGGCAGTCCATTCCTGCATGCAGTAAGTCAAGCAAACATGGGGAAGGCCTGCATGGAAGAGCTGACTTCAAATACAAGAAAATACATGAAAAGTGTAAGGAGGAGTGGGCTTAGTCTCTTAAGCTCAACTTCTATCTCCAGTTATGTCAGATGCTTTGAAGTCTTCCAAAGCTCTGCAATCACTACAATACAAACAGTGAGCTTCTTTCCCCCAAGAAGAACTCTTTTGCAGATGCTAATAAGCTTAAGCAAGGGATAATTTTGCCTCCAGCTGATGACTGTTTATACAGAGTAACAGCAGCAGCACTGGGGTTGGGAGAGACCTTTAAGATCATGGAGTCCAACCTTGAACCCAGCACTGCCAGGTCACCACTGAGCCATGGCCCTCAGCACCACAGCTCCATGGCTGTGAAACCCCTCCAGGGATGGGGACTCCATCACTGCTCTGGGCAGGCTAAGCCAGGCACTGACAACCCTTTTGGGGAAGAAGTTGTTCCTCATGTCCAACCTAAACCTCCCCTGGCACAACTTGAGGCTGTTTTCTCTTGTCCTGTCACTTGTTCCTTGGGAGATGAAACCAACCCCCACCTGGTTCCAACCTCAGCCTCCTTTTCTCCAGGCTGAAAATTTTTTTCTGTGAGCAAGCAAGAGTCACCCAAAGCCCACCAAAGTTCTTACTTGAAAATTCTGTTTCGTCTGGAGTTCAGTAGAGTTTCTGGCCTTGATTGCAGTGCCAGGTTTGATAACAACAGATTACAGCATCATAGAATTTCAGGGGCTGGAAGGGACACTGAAAGATCATCTAGTCCAACCCCCCTGCCAGAGCAGGATCACCTACACCAGATTACAGAGGAATGCATCCAGGTGAGTTTTGAATATCCCCAGAGAGGGAAACTCCATAATCCCCCTGGGTAGCCTGTTCCAGTGTTCTATCATCCTCACAGTGAAAAAATATTTCCTTATATTTATGTGAAACTTCCTATGCCTCAACTTCCACCCATTGCCCCTTGTCCTGCCATTGGGCACCACCGAGAAGAGCCTGGCCCCATCCTCTCAGGGCTCACCCTTTACATATTTATAAATGTTGATGAGGTCACCTCTCAGTCTCCTCTTCTCTAAGCTAAAGAGCCCTCAGCTCCCTCAGTCTCTCCTCCTACTGAAGATGTTCTATTCCTTTAATCATCCTCTCACCTCATCTATCGAGTGACATCTCTCCTGCCTGCCTGATCTTGGTGCCATGGTCTAGCCATGGGATCTGTGTTGATAGGTTGGACTCGATGATCCTCGAGGTCCTTTCCAACCTAAGTGATACTGTGTGTGTGATCTGCCCAGACCTTCTCCAGAGCACGCACCAGAAATGCAGCACAGATATAACTCTCACCTGGACTTGTGGAATATTTCTATAGCTACTGCTAGACACCTACAGCTCCCTATAAACCTATCCAGACCCAGCCACTTCCTGAATCAACAGTTTTGCAGCACCAGGTCAAACAAAGGATCATTATTGGTTTTTTTTTTGTTGGGGTTTGGTTTTGTTTTGTTTTTAAGACTGAAGAATGACAGCCCCCTGATCCTGAGTGCACTCAGCATCTTTTTGAAACGAGACAAAAATTTCTGCAGGTTCCTTAAACTGGCTACAGGACCACCACACAAGTCTGCACTCATCTTTCTCTCCTCAGCTGACCAAGAGTTTCCAAATGTCCTGCAAGGTGACAGAGAACAAACATGATGTAGCCTGTGCAGCACGTTATATACTGTGTCTCATTCGGCCACTCCATAACAACTACCTTCTAGTTTCTTAAATGACTCCTCACAGCACAACCTGCTACTCACACACTGAATTGTAGCTTCCTCCCTCTGACAAAAGAGGCATTTTCTTGCAGGCAAGGTATATTTCAGCAGTCAATTCGTTTTTCATTACATTTGTCCTACCTATAGATACAAAGGCCTCAGAAAACAGAAATTATAAGAAGAAGAACAAAATATAGGGAAGATCTCCCTGAAATGATGAGAATACCTGCATCAGAGAAGATTTCTCCCTACTCACAGAGCTAGCCAGAGGGTTAGTAAAATGGAATTTAAATAATAATCTCTTAATATCATAAACCAATTTCAGTGGTTTTCACTTCTGCACAGTTCCCTTTGAAATCTATTACTGCATAATTTAGCTCAAAACTTGTTTTCTTCCACGTAGCACTGTCAGCTTATCTATTTACTTCAGTTTTACCTTGGTTTTCTTTTTCTTGCCTGTTTATTTTTTTCTCAGTGTATAGAGTGCTGTCTCTGCAGTCGGGCATGCACTGCTTGCAATCCAATTTTGCAAACTCTAGGAAGCTTGGGACATAACTCTAGGAGGCCCCAGACTGATTTTTATTCCACCTTGAATATTTGCTTCCTATTTGGAGGAGGCAGCAGGTTCCAGGTCAGCCCGGGAACTTTAAAATCAGCTCATCTCCCCTCCCACGGCTTCACTCCTCCTCTTCAATCAAGATATAACATGACTCTTCAGAGGCTTTGCCCTGGCTATTAACCTCTGTAGCTGTTATAATAGAGGATATTGAGGATATTGAAAGCTTTAGCTGTGAGACAACAGAGAGAGTTAATCCATTTAGTCTCCATCAGGATTTTTTTTAGGTGTGGTTATGGCCCATCTTTAAGTCTTTTTACGGTGTTTTCATTCTATCCTTCAGTGACCTTGAAACATTATGGGCGGCCATTAGCACTTCTTAGCACCACCGTATTAATACCAGGGTGGAGAACGATGCCGATCAAATCCCATTGAAGTGAATAGGGTGGAAGAACATAGTTTCCCTTGTTTGCTGCTGCTTTGGTTCTCCCTGCGTCTCTTGGTTTGGAGAGCACCTCACCAAAAAGAAAAGGGACCTGTGGGTTTTGGTTGGTGGTTGTTTTACCGTTTTTTGCTTGGTGGTGGTTGTTGGTTTTCCATGGGGGGAAGGGTGATGGGGGGGTTGTTGTCTGTTTGGGTCGTTGGTGCATTTGTTGTTGTTGTTTGTGGGTTTTGTTGTGGTGGTTGTTTGTTTTTTCTTCTGGGTTTGGTTATTGTGATGCTTGTTTGTTTTATTTTCAATTTCCAGTTCCTGAGTAGGTGGAGAAAATACTAGAAGGGCATTGCCTCTAATCTTGTATTCTTCTCCTGCAAAGTCTCAGTACAGAGGAAAGATGGGCAACTACCATAGCCACTTACCAAAAACACCCACGATCCAGTCTAGCAGAAAGCAGTCATCACTGCACAGCTCAGGCCAATCCCATCAATGGTTGTAGGGTTGGTTGTTTGGTTTTTTGTTTTAACTCTCACATGATCTACTTCTTAGTTGTTTACTTTTCTTGTTGTTTGTAGTGTACTAGGACTAAACACTCCCTTTGTTCTTCTAGAAAACCTCTCCGAGCATGAAATGGAAAGCACTCTGCCACTGAGCATTCCTCCTTGCAGCTGCTGCCCTACAACTCCTAACACTTCAGGCCGTTTACAGGGGGAATGTCAGAAACAAGAACTCAACCCACATCACAATCACAATTGTTGGAAGCAGAAACAACAGTGAGGCTATTGCACACATTCTATTATGTTACATAATGCTTAAGCTTTTTGTAGCAAAGCTAAAACAGGATCCTGTGTTTTCTAATGGCTTTCTCTTCCCTTGGTTGACATCAGGAAAGCACTACACCTGATCACAGATGGAGGGGCTGAGAAGTAAACCATGGAGCATGACCATGTGTGCTGTAAACCTGAGCTTCACTGTACTCCTACAGCTACCTAAATGCTGCAATTTTACCACTCTGGCATCCACCTGATCAGAAACTCCACTCACCATTTTCTAGATAGAGCATTTAAACAAGCTGCTTAACTGCTTTGGAAGACCAATACCTAAACTGGACATGACCTCGGCTACTGACTCCTCCACCCAGGTGTGACCTACCATGTGCTGTTACCATGGGAAAAGAGAATTTTGAATGTTTTGAAGTCACAGGTATTGCTGCTTGAGCAGATGAATGCAGTCACCAACAGCCCTGTCAGAAATATTGAGGTTTTCTATTATTTCTGATCAGTGCCAGCACAAGCATTTCTGCTTGTGAGAGAACTGATCCAGCTGAAGAATAACCCAATACTTGCTGCCAATCCACTACTCTTACTCACTGGCACACCCTGGCAGCAGGTATTGCCAGAGATTTATTATGTACACATAATTTAAGCAGATGAAGTGGAGAAATACATTGCACATCTGAAACGGTGATTTACAATGCAGCCTGATCTGATATGCAAACTATTGCTGGCACAAACTTCAGGAATATTACTCATCCTGTGAGTAAAACCAAAACCATTCAAGTAGCATAAATTTTGCTATGATTTTTTTTTTCTCTTCTGGATCAAAACTACTTCCATCCAAAACCAAGAAATTCACCTAATCTTTCCTCTCAAGAAGTTGCAATTAAAAGGCAGCAGAGCAGAATCCTGCTTTTACTGAAACAAGTAACAGAAGAGCCAGGTCAATAATAATCTTGGGACAAGACACACAAAGCTACTGGAAAATAAGCTACTTGATGTATCAGTGGATACTAGGGCTGCAGAGATGAGGCTTTGCTTGTCCTGTCTGGAGGAAGTGCTAGGATAAAATTGACATGATATTGTGAACAGCTCCTGAAGTCTTCTTTGTGTTGACATGTCCTCTGAAGAGTTTAAGGGCTCTTTTTGCTCAGATTACATGGGTTAGGGGCAGAAATATTGTGTTCTTACATTCTTACTCAGTATAGAAAGTAAGTAGAGAAAACTAATAATATTTCTGCTGTTGAGAATATATCACTGAGAGCAAGCAAGTGTTAATGTCATATAAACCAGTTATTTTCCAGGAAAAAAAAACTACTTCCCCCCCACCCCAAGGAAATTTACAATGATGCCAAACAACTTACAAACACTGTATTGCTTTGTGGACAAGTGGGATTGTAACTGCTTGATAAAAGTTTAGCAAGTAGTGCCCTACCTACACTACAAAAGCCTAACCCTGCTGTAAGAAAACCAGGGATCTCAACAGAACTAACTCCTTTGCCCTCAGTATATACTATCACAGTACAGAAGAACCCAAACACCAAGTTTCACTCCCAAACCTGCTAAAATTATACTACTTTTCATTACAGTCACTATAGTAGTGCCTACTTCAACCATAGGAGTCCTTTTGTAAACTGTAAAGCTGCAGAGCTAACACTGCAGTGGGAGAGAATATGGACTTACACTGAGCTCCTGGTACAGATTTGTTAACTGAGGTCCCACTCCATGTATTCTTCCCTTGTTTACAGACATTATACCCTGCTAAAAGAGAACAGAACATTGTCCTTGGGGCCTTTCTTTCCCATGGAGTACACTCCAGGAAGAAAGAACTCACCTTGCTCTTTGCCTGAGCTTGCTGATAAAAGCCTGGTTACCTTGAAAAAGCTCCTAAAAAACAAACAAAAATTAGGCACTCAGAAGGAGCCTGACTTTAAACAGTGGCAGGATGAAGAGAGAATGCTTTTCAGGCTTTAAGCATCATCATGTGAAGCTGGGTATTTGTAGCTTGAACACCTTTTAGTGATATAAGCTAAAAGCTGGCATGAGTTACCCAAATGCACCTGTTTCCTGTTTGATGCTTTCTCCAAAAGAAAGAACTGATTGAAAGTAGCCAGCCTGGTTTTAGTACTGCCACAGGAACCACAACAGAAGTTTTGTCCCGTCCCATTTCTCGGGCCATGTGTTTGAGGTACAATAGTCAAGACAGGTTGGTCCCTGTATAGCAGTAGCTAACCTATTTCTTTCATTATTGAAGAGGACTACTACTACAGGCACAGAAACAAGCTGCCCAATGCTGCTTCACTACTAAAAGGCAGCATGAGACCATGATAATGAGGACAAGAACCAGCTGCTGGAAGGTTACAAAGTAACCTCTTTAGTAATAAGTATTATCAGCAAGAAATCAGTTATCTGCTGTGGCATGCAACAGACAGAAGACTTCACTTTGCTCACAAATCTGGGACTGAGCTGATGGTCAAAGCCCAGGTGGTAGAGCAAGTCTTCCTCCAGACACACAGGCCTCCTGCAACCTGATTAACACCACTCACAGGTGGAAACCCTCTGCAAGCAGGTAATTACCCCTATGAGTAACGTTAGACCTTTACGCTTCATTATCAACAGGGTCAAGGCTGTAGATTTATCTCCTTCCCACCAAGAGCTCCTGTGAATGCAGTCCCCCAGGCAGGTAAATGACCCAGCACTTCATTCTCCTTTACTTTCTCTTTCTCCCTTAGCTTTTTTTTCCTTTGGACTCCAAAATGAAAATGGGAGAGAGGGCAGCAGGGTGGAGGAAAGCCTACAGAGGATTCCCCCTACTCAGATTAGGATTTAATTGTATTCCTAGTGAGTCCCTTCTGGCTGCGCTCACTCTTTCAGATGAATGTTTCATCAATGTGATTAGGATCACATCCCTCAGTCTCGTCTATTTATACAATTGGTTGTGACAGCTCAGAGTATAGTACTCCCTAAAGGAAATACTAGATACCACCCCATCATTTTATTCAAATCATATTTTGCACTCCACGCTTGCAGCCTAATGTCATTCTCCTCTGGATTACATATTTGCGACATCCAGCCAGCGCCAAAATCCTTCCAATAAGGATTAGGTTAATATTTACATTAGCCATGCTCCTAGTATTATGAGCAGGGCTGAGGGGAAGAGTGGGCTACAGGTACCTCGGGGGGCTGGGGAATTTGGTTTGGATGTACAAACAAACAACAACAAAAAAAGGCAAACCGTGACAAAATAGTATTAATAGCACCAATGGTGAACGGGCGAGGGGGGAAGTGCCAGCAGCGGGCCCCCTCGCAGCCATTTTCTCGCCGGGGTCGTCAGCATCCCACAGCCGGTAGTGCCGGAGGGACGGGGCACGTCTGATGCGTAACGGTACCGCAGGAGACAACGGGGCCCTATTCCTGTCTCGGCCGCTACCAAGCTGCCCCGTGCGTCCCAAAGGGAGGATGACGACGACTGAGAAAGGTTGAAAAAAATAACCACTCCAGCGACCCCCCCCCCCTCCCCTTCCCCCAGCGGTTAAGTCCACACTCCCCTCAGAGAGAAGGATGTGGGAACAAGCAAGTAGGTGGTGAAAAGGGGGTGTTGAGGAAGGTGGAGAAGAAATGCAGAGCGAAAGTAAAACCCCATCGCATTACTTGAAGAGAAAACACAAGGAAAAAATCCTGCTCCTTCCTCCCCAGAGCAAGGAGTAAGAAGCCCCTTTTCCCCGAGGGATTCAGGAAGACGCTGTCAGAAGAGGAAGGGTTTGTGGTCATTTCGTTTTATCGCTCAGGGGCGAGGCACCGGGGATACAATTTGGGGCGAACAGCATGAAACAAAGTTTCGTTAGAAAAATTAATAAATAAATCAGACGGTTGCCCCCGACGTGCCGCTGTAAATAGCACAGGCTAGAGAGGCGATAACCTGGCGGATCTGCTGTACCGAAAGGCAAAAAGTAAATAAAACCCTATACAAAACCAAGAATCTTTAGTTAGAAATAGTCTTAGTCCCTCTGACGAGCCCGTCTCTGCTGCCTCCATCGCCCCGCCAGGCTCCCAGGCTACGCACGCCGGGCACCGAACAGCTCCCTCGGGTCAGTAAGGAAATAACCCACAGAACTGCTAATTCACGGGCAACGGCCTCAGATGCTTACACGGTGCAGCCCCGTTTCTCGGGACCCAGGGGTCGGACGGGGCTCTGGGGGCACGGCGCGGAGCCCCCGGAGCCAGTGACGCCTTTGTCCGCACGGAGCGGAGCAGAAGCGGGATGGCTCCAGCCAGCAGCCGAAGTCCGGAATTTCCTTCCCTGAGAGCTAGGGTTTGCAGCTTTGCCGGGCAAGCTTGCAGCTCACCTCTCGCCGCACACTACCGCAACGGCATATTTTTATTGTTTCCTTTAGACCCTGCTTGTTACCATTCCTGACCAGCAGCCGCACAGTTTACATGCGAGAGCCACCGAAATCGCGGGGACAAGGCCGACGGCTGCATTCCTCTTTTGCAGCGTTTTGTGCCCGCCAGCTGCAAGACGGAGGTGCTGCGTTTCCCGGCACACGGCCGGATTGCCCGCGGGTGCCGGCGGTGCGGAGGAAGGGGCCATCAACCGCGGGGTCGCCCCCTCCCTCCACACCCGCGATAAAAAAGCCCGCCGAGGCGAGGCGGGGCCCTTTCCCGGGAGCCTGCTGTTTGCCTGAGTAAATCACATTACGGAGTGCAAGGGTACTTAACTTTATCTTCTGTTAATGTAAACAAATAAGAAGAATTCAGTTCCTTGATCTTTATTTAAATATAGAATTGTTTATCGGTGTCATCCTATGAAGATTAATTAGATACCTTTATTCACAATTTGGCGTCTGACACCCCATTTTAGGAATACATTAAATCACAAGGTGTTAATTGGGGCCAGTCAGGCACTTATGTTTCTATTAAACAGTGCGAGGACTTTTCACAAGTATTAAGGTTTTTTCGTTGTTTCTTCGTGTTTGTTTGGTTTTTTTTTTTTTTCCTCTTTTCAACTTTTTGCGTTTTAATTTTTGTTGGTGGTGCTCGATTTACGTTTTGTTTGTTGTTTTGTTTTGCTCGTTTCTTCGTTTTGTTGTGTTTGTTCGGTTTGGTTGTTGTTTTTTTTTTTTTTTATCCGCCCCGTGCAAAATTGCACAGCTTTTAATAACGCAGCGCAGCGGAACCGAAGAGCTCCAAAGCGCTCTCTGTGCTCGATCAGTGTTTGCTGTCCGGGAAGAGCGGGCGTGCAGCGGCCGGTGTGCCACCGGCACGCTGACTGGACTGCCTGCCTTTCCAGGGCGCTTTTCCGGGAGGGGGTATTCTCCACTTAAAACAAACAAACAAACCATCTACCAATCAACGCAAGCAACGGGAAAAGAATATATGTTCCGTACCTGGTAGCTTAAAAATTACTGCTACTCCTCCTGGGAGGGGACGTGGCTTCCTGCGCAGGAGAGCTGCTGGGACGCCGGGTTGTTTTTTTTCGCTTGCCAAGGCGCAGAGCCAGAGTCTCGCGCCGAGAAATGAATTGATCGAAATCTTCTCGGAGATCTGCCGCCGACTGCCCCGAAGTGGGGGTGGCCTCTCGAGGCCCCTGCCGGTGCTTCCCCGTCGTATTACCTCCTCCAGGGAAGGCCCCGTCCCGAGTCCCTGGTTGATTTTGTTTGCAGCTGGGCATCGCTAACTGTTTAATCCCATTAGTGCCTGCATATCCTCAGGAAAGGTTCTCTGCTGCCACCGCATCTAGGATTCAGCCGCTCTGCCAGGCAGCTCTTCCTCCCCAGATAAGCGGGCAGGGGAATTTCTTAACCCTGTTTCTGGAAACGGAGGGGGCAAGCAGAGGGCGGCAGGGGCAGCCCCACCACTGCTGGGGTGGGCGAGCCGAGTTCACAAATCACTCCCTGAGATGAGGGATGAGCTCACACCTTGCTTCCCATAGATTGGGGGGGAGTTACACGGAAAGAAACATGAACTTCTTTTTTTTGGTCAAGAAGCCGGGGGGTCAGAGGTTGGGGGAAACGGTAGCAGTGCATAAGAAGAGAAACAAAATAAGGGGAAAAAAAAAAATCATCAAAACGAAACCTCGAAGAAGCAGCAACCCCCACCAAGACCCAGACAACTCTTCCACACACACAGCAGCGTCCAGACAAACACGGCGCAAAGGATAAAGCAGCAAGGAGAAACTTGCCAGAGGTGCCTAGATTTAGAGACAACTCAGCCCCCACGTATTGTGCTCACTCCTCCTCACCCCCCCCCCCCCCAGCTGGGACACCCCATAACGGCTAAGAAGAGGCAGAGAACCACTCTCACTCCTACCCCTGGCACCACCACATTTATTAAAAATTACTATGTACATAGAAAAGGAAAACAGAGCCAAGTTTTGGTGGGAGAGGATTGTGTGCCAGTGCTCTGGGGTCGATCAATTTAAAAGACTGAAGCTATAGGCAAGAAGAGTAGGTTCAATTACATCACTTCCAGTTTTGTACAGGGCAGCTGAGAAAAAAAAGTCACTTTACATACAACAATACAAATCTTTTCAGGTTTTCCACAATGTTGCATATGCTGAGTTTGAGTAATTAAAAAGAAAAAGCTTTTTTGAACTTCAAAAAGTATCACCAGAGGTCCTCCTGAATTGAACAGCTATAGATCGACTATTATACATCAGTCCACAGTAGTCTATAGTGTACCTAGACAAAACCACAACTGTACACTTTGTTTTTGGCCACCTGAATAAAGGTTAGGCTTGTGGGGTGCAGGTGGGTTTTTGTTTTTTGCTTGCTTGTTTTATTTTTCTTAATGCAAGTCCTAAACTAAGAAAAGTCAAGATTTGGTCACTGTGACCCCACCATTAAGACCTTCAAGTCAAAAACGTGCCTGGTGAAGAGAGACCTTATTTTGGCTATCTTCTGCCAAAGGAAGCCTTTTTCTGTATGATATCTGACTCAGGCAGCTGTGCTGCAGGCAAAGATTGAAGAAGCCAACTCAATGTAAAGCAAAGCTTTTTTTGTGCAGCTCCCTAAACTCCAGCCCCCTCTGATAAGAGGGGCAGAAAAGGAAGAAGTGTAGGATAGTATCCCCCTTTCCCTGCCACATTACCTTGCCCAGAAGTGCATAGATTTGATCAGGCCTCTGAGCCAAGACAAACTGTACACTTTAGTGTCTCTGGTAAATAAACAGCATTGTAAAAATCTAGGCTCCTGCTTACAGCTTCCATGTATGGTTTCTTCTAAAAGAGGGCAAGAATTCTAGCAGTTTCCTCTTCCCCTACTTTGCAACCTGCAACAGTAAAAAGCTTTGGTACCTTCTTTAGAATTGCACACAACAATTCAAGGTGGAAGGCAAGAGTCTTTTTGGCAATTGTAATGCAAAAAACCCAAGGCCACCCTGAAAAAAAAACAAAAAGCAAACCACGAGTGGAAAAGTATGCTTTAAGAACTAGTATAGAATGCATAGTAGCCCATGCCTTTTGAAGTGTCTTTGTTATAGTCCTCAGCATTAATGTCCTCACATTTCATAGTTGGAGAATTTTCGTTGCTGGAAGTGCTAGGGGAGAACCGCCTTCTCTTACAAGCACCCGTGTAGACCCCAGAATCGTTTGAATCTAGGGATTTTATGGAGGGTGGAGTCTCTATCCAGGATGAGCCGATTTCTTCTTTCACCTTGTCCTTGGAAAGCTGGTCTTCAGAGAAACCTGGAGGACTTGTCCTGGAGGTCCAAGGTAACCCCGGTGTCATTTTTCGCTGGTAAGAGCCCCTGCTGCCCCAGCCTGCCATGGATGGAAATGTTGGGTCAGGGTAGTACCCCAGAGCATGGGATGTCTGAAGAGGGAGGGATTTAATGCCATAAGGGAGCAAGGTGCTAGGAGAGTAATCAGACTCATAGGAGTTCATGTCCAGTTTGTTGGTACTGGGCTGCTGAACAGGTGTTACAAACCACCTCTGAGGGCTGGCCACCTCTTCATTCTGCTGTGGGGAGAGCAAGCCGTTTGTCTGAGGGACGGTTCTCTCACCGTTGTAAAATCTGGCTGGGGGCAGGTTGTTGACAAACTGTTCTTGGAAGAATGGTTGCACACTATATCGGGCGCCGGGGACTATCTGGTGGGATCTAGGAGAATCCGTGGGAGATGGAGTTAATCTGTCATTTTCTGAAGCTGTGTACATGCTACAACATAAAAGAGAAACTGTTTTCTTTACAATTCCAGTATTACAGTGAGACAACACACAAAAAACCCAACCAACCCACAATCAGGAAGAAACAGACCCAGAAGTAAGCTTAACTAGGTGATGGTTTATTGGTATCCAGTTCAGGAGTTGCTCGTTTTTCCTACACTAGTATAAAGCAATTTTTTCAAGTACCACCACTGTAAGTATACTGCTCTCTGCCTGCCAGCCTGTTTTAAATAGGGGTACAGCACTTCTCTCCCAGCTGCTCGAGTTTTATAAAGGCCATTTGATACTAGGAGGGAGCATTAGGCAGATCTGACAATGAGAAAGTTGCCTGCTTTCCAGTACACTGCTGCCAATCTGTAGGCCAGCTAGGTTCTGCCGGTACTAATTACCTACCAACATTCAGAAGCCTTCTGGAAAGCAGATCAAGACAATAGAGTAACTATTCAAACACACGTTTAATGTCAAAGGAGCATATAAGCAAGCAGGCAGAAATATTACTACTTCTGAATAGCTGAAAGAATATCTAACTGAAAACTCTTCCACACATCTCAGGCTAGAATAAAGTCACCTCCACAGACAACTCTAAGAGGAGAGAGAAGTGTACTTACGAGTCATAGTTATCTCTGAAGCCTTTTGCAAAAGGATTATGGTCGATTTTGAGCTGAGTAATCTAAAAGTGAAAGAAGAAGATAGTAAGATGCCATGCTGAGCCCACAAGACAATTTTATTCGTGTTTTATACGTTCATGTAACAAGCCTTACACAAAACACTTACATCAGTGTTTTGATATGCTGTAACTGCTATGAACTGTGTTTCAGGAAAGATGAATGTTTGAGTCTTTGAGGAATCGTTCAGATCTTCAACACCATCTTCAGTCACTTCCACAATGTGAAGCCGGGGCTGGTACTTGTGCAGAGATTGCAGGACTATCATCTAAAGGGAATCACAGAAAGGACAAGATTTTTAGAGAAACTGCATCTAACATAGAAAGGTCTGCTTCATAGACCGACATTTTTTCCTGTAATTTGTAGTCTTTTGATTTGGGAATGGTACAATTTTAACTGCTAAGAGAAGATTCCATTTGTAGCCCTGTTTCACTATTAATCTGTAGAGCTAAAAATCTGTAAATGCAGATAATTAAGAGCTATCACCTACAATTCCCACTTTCCGAGTAGCTCCAGAAACAGATATTGGCTAAACCCAAAGAAATTCACACATCTATTTCTGATATTTCTAGTGGTCTGAGATTAGTAGCAAGCTTCTTAATGAGAAGGAAATGTTTCTAAGGAAAAACAAAGAAAACAATATCTACGATTCAAGGGAAGGAGTCACAATAACAATCCTTAAGCAGATCGGGGATTAAATGCTGTAGAGTTCCAGAAACTACGAGCTCTCCTGGCAGAGCATCAGAAGTCCCTCAAAAGCCTGCCTTCCCCCTCATTTACCTGAGCGTTGTTGTTGTTAGCACCTTTATTATTCGTTAGCTTCAGCTTCCCGAAAGAAATTTCCTGCCTCATCCAGTGAGCCCCGGTGTTGGGCGACTCGGGATGAACGTACACCTTGTTGCCTAGGAAAGAGAAACCGTTCAGGCGGCCATCAGGGACACCACCCGCTCTGTTCCGTCGCCGGCAGAGCCGAGGCAGCGCCCCGGCTCCCCTGATGTCCCATCTCCCCCACAGCCTCACCCACCGCGGAGGGAAAAAGAAAAAGTTGCTATATCTCTGCCCGCAGCGGGATGCCGGGGGTGTGAAAGACTCTGCAGGAGGTACTGCAGGCGGAAGCGGGGACCCTTTCTGGGAAGCAAGCCCACGGGGAAAAGCAGAGAGGCGAGGCCAGAGAAGCATCACTTACCTTGCATGTTGTTGTCCGCCTTGCCGCAGGTCACCCACTTGCCCCCTTGGAAACGCCAGTGGTTGGGGTCTGCCAGCACCACTTCCACGAAGACATTGTAGTGGGCGGTGGGGTTGAGGCCAGTGATGTTAAAGCTCAGGAAAGGAAACATTCTCCTGGGGAGGAAGGGGAAAGCAAACATGAGGCGGGCAGCGGAAGAAGGCTCGGACTCTGGCGGTAGCTTGGAGCCGGCCGCAGTATCGTATTGCCCGGTACAAAGTGGACCAAGGCAGCAAGCCTCAACCGACCCGCGTCCCGTCTCCCACTCTGCCCGCTGAGGATAAATTGGAAAAGCCGCTTTTCGAGGAACTCGTCCCAGGGCCAGAGCACCTACTCCCCGGGGAGATGGCTATTCTGGCCGGCACCGAGCGGCTCACGCCATGATCGCCACTACTTCTCTGCATTTCGAATCACCCCCTGCCCACTTACCGGCCTTGCTTGGTGATGATCATCTCCGTCTGATGTCGGTGGAACTTGAGCCAAAGCGGACGGTTGCAGAGGAAGACCTGCGCCCTCAGCCCTGGGCCGGCGGCTGGCACCCCTAGCGCCCCCAGCCCGCTGCAGGAGCCCGACGCCGCCGGATACGGGCCGTAGAGGGGTCCTCCGGGTGCTGCCTGCCCGTATTGGTACCCACTGCTGCCGCCGAACTGCGCCCTGCTACCGGGCGGACAGACGGTGCCCGTGAAGCCGCTTGGCGAGAGCACCGAGCCGTAGGGGTAACGAGGGCCGCCGGGCGCCTGGTAGACCGTGCCATGCTGCGCAGCCGGCGGGTAAGGGAAAAGGGCGCACGGCCCCCCTAGTTCAGCTCCGGGCGGCCCGGGGGACTGCAGGTAGTAGCGCTCAGGACTGAGGCTGTCCATCGAGTAGCGGGCGGCGGCGGCCGGGGGCAGCTCCTCCTCGCCGCAGGGGGTGGCCTTACGACCGTCCGGCTTGGGAGCGGTGAAGGACGGCTCGCCCGCCTCCGCTTCGCCCAGCATGGTTGGGGCCGCTCCAAACTTCTTGGTCGTTTTGTCCAGGTCGAGTCGCGGAGGCGACCCCGGCCGGGGCTGGGTCTGCCCACGGGAGCCACCAGCAGCGACCGCTCCGGTTCCCGCCCCGGTTGCCACTCCAGCCCCGCTGCCGCGCCCGCCGCCTTCCAGTGGATAGAAAGGAGCGCCCGGTAGGGTCCCTGCCGTCGCCAGTAGCAGAGGCTCGCCCAGCTGCATCCTCGACGGAGGCAGGGCGGAATTCGCACACAGGCCCCTGCCAACCCAAACCACCGCCGCAAGAATCTGCAGCCGGCCTCCGCCGAGGCAATTTATACCGACTTGCCGGGCTCCGCGGGCCGCCGGGGAGGGGCTTGCGCTGGGCTGTCTCATCGCGCCCTCCTCCCCCGCCGGCCCATTGGCTGGGCCGCGTGACACTAATTTAATTAGACAGCTACTAATTGGAACAAGTCACCTGTGACTCTGGTGTGTGTGTCCCCTGCCCAGCCGACTACCGGAGGGACTCGGCCCGCCCCTTGCCCCGAGCCGCTCAGAGTGAGGGGCGCTGCTGCATCACCCCACGGTGCCCTCAGTATGGGGTCCGACTTTCCCTTGCCCCCCAAAAAATCGAGTTGGCACCATTTCCCTGGGCACACAGCCACTCGGGACAGAGGGTAGAATCCGTAGCTGCGAGCGAGGGGTGAGGACGAAGCGGAAAACAGGGAGGATAAGCAGACCCCAGCACCGGCAGCCAACAGGGAGGGAGGGAGGGCGGCCATCCCCTGACAGGCGAGACGGGGCGGGTGACACTACCCCCCGGTCACCCTCCCGCTGGCCGTCTCGCCTTACAAATAATTGGGCTTGTGCCTTAGCGAAGACCAACAACAGCCTTCCCTCCTTCCCGCTCACCGGGCAGCGTCGTTATCACGCGGGTGACATGTTTCACCTTTCCGGCGACGTCTTTGTGTGAAGCGGCGGGCTTGGCTCGCAGTTTGGGTTTTCAGGAACTCGGTAGCCCGTCACTCGCAACCCACGTTCCCGCTCAGCATTTACCGCCGGGAAGGCAGATTTATAATTCAGGCGGGTGCCAGGTCTCTTGGGCGCTTTTTCTCAGCACAAAATCGGGAGCCTTTTGCTCCCCAGGGTAAGGGAAGAAGCAGCACCTACGAAGGTGTAGATACCCGTATGGCTTTGCGGAGCGGGTACAGCCTGCGTGAATTATTTGAAGCTACAAACACGCAGCCTCTCGTCCTCTTCTCACTACCAGACAGATCGCAGAGAACGCTGCTGAAACCTGCCTCTTTCTCCCGGATGAATTTTAAACCAGACCCACCGAGCGGCGAGGATTTCGTTGCCTGACGGAAAGACCTGGCTGGGGCTGAAGCAGCGGAGCTTTGCCGTCAGCCTGGCCCCACTCCCCGACCCGCTCGCCCCCTGCTCCCTCCGGGCCACGCCGCACTGGGGCAACCGAAACAAATGGCTAGCACCTGATCGCGGCCTCCAAGCCTCGGCGCAGGCTGGCGGGTGGAGGTGGGTGGGCGCCTGGCGGTGCCTGCTGAGGCACGGGCGGTTCTGAGGTCAGCCGAGGCTTAGTCCCAGTCCCTGACTGGAGACGAGAGACAGAGAAACCGAGAAACCGTCTCCTGCTGTGTCCACCTCTGGTCACACAGGCGGAAGCTTAGGAAAGGCTGATCATACACGGCACTGAGATACGGCCTGCCCTAGCCACCAGATCTCTCCATGATAGCACTTTGTCTCCCGACCGAAGATGACAATAAAAATTGACCAGAGAAGCTCGGCGCTCTGGCACGGATTGAACCGGCCACAGGTCGCTGTTGCCTTTTCCCCGGGCTGTTTCTCGGCAAGGTGCTTGCACTGAGCGCGGGGTGAGGGCGTGGGGGGCGAAGCCCCACCGGGCTGCCCTGCTCCGAATGTAAAACCGAACGAGGAGCAGTTCTCTCGGAGCTGCGGAGGCTACGCCTCCCACGCCTTCCCAGGGCCAGTGAGCCCTGGTGGGGCTCTCGACGGGGCCAGAACCTGCCCGGGGCTCATCTCCGGCAGCCGCTCCCTCGGGCTGTACCTTTCCTGGGCCAGGGCAGAGATGGAACGATATTTTACGGTGGTGTAACTGAAAGTGTCCCGTGATTTAAAACATCATCACATGACAGGTGCCACTTAGTTTAAGGCTGCTGCGGGTTTTTTCCCTTCTAAACTGGGCTAAGATCTCGCTTAAACAGAAAGGTTGAAAAGTGTTCGATGTTGCTCAGGTTTCCTGCGGACTGCACTGTTTCAGGGGGAGGGGTGGAAAAACCGTGGCCGCCCCGGGAAGGGAAAGCTTTGCAGTTTGGTTGGAAACACACCTAGGTGAGGCTCTCCCTAACGAACGAAGGGATTCATCCGGCTCTTTCCATACCCCAATTTATTTTCAGCCCGATTCGGGAAAGCAGCAGCCTGGCCTTCATCTCTGCCTCTCACCCGCAGCTCCCGCCGATTCAGGGACCCGGCAGTGGTGGCAGGAGAGGCCGGGGCTGCTCTCGCCGGGAGTCCCGTTGGGCAAGCCTTCCTGGAGCCCTGAAGAGGAGCTACGGCCGTGCGAGGGCTTGAGGGACCTGCCTGTAGCGCGGGCTCGTTCATTCATTGAGTACTCTGTAATCTCCTCTCCATACTCCACAAATTAAAGTTACTACCACAGCCACCGGAGTCGCTTGGGACCCAGTCTTTGTATATTCCCTCAGCCTGCAAATCTCCCTTCCCGGGAAGCTGGGAAAGCAGCCGGCGGATTGCCCCGGTCCCGCGCATTCTTTCCTCGCTGTCCCCGATCTCTCCAGAATCTGGGCAGGGAACATCGCGGAAAGAAACTCCGGTGTGGGACCGGAGATTTCGGAATAATTCCCACAACCCTTTAGATGTTATCTTCGAGGTAACACTGCAGAAACAGCAGAATCTGCTGAAACAGGAAAGGAGCATGTTAGGTTCGTAAATCTGCTAACATAACCTCCAAACCACGAAAAGAATAAATGGGGGGAAGGGGGTGAGGGGGAAGAAGGGGAAAAAAAGGCAAGTAATTGAGTAGTTACAGATTACTTTATTTTGTTGGGCTTTATTCAAATATACTCCTGGGGTTTATTCAAATAAGGAGCATTTCTGCCTGAAAAACCTGTTCCAGAGGAACAGCCCAAGTTATAGTGGAGTCACACTGTACTGAAGTATTTTTTGTGCTTTATTTTTGAGCCGGGATTGAGTCCTTTTTCCCTTCGTTGGAGTTAGGGCATATAGGAAAGCAGCCCCCTCTCCAACAAATCACTTGAGCACGCGGAACTGAAACTGTTAAACTGAAGTACTCTGAGCAGTAGGGCCTAAGAAGGGAAAAAGAAGTTGGGAACCTTAACCTCTATTCTGTCAGGTTGTTGTAACAAATACATGTATATAGACACATATGTAAATCCATGTATCACTGTTTGTAGCTATATATGTCGTTTATCCTTATGGATACACTCCTACCCCCCCAGTGGCTCTACATGGACACCCTAAAAAAAATTTGTCTACCACCTGCCATGCTGTTCTACCACAGCATTCTCTTCCTGATGTCCTGCTGCCACCACGACAGGTTTGAAAGGTATTTTCTGAATGCTATGTTTGAGTAGTGTCTGTAACGTAGCTTTTATCCTTGTCTGATTTTGGTTGAAAACTAGATGTCAGGTGCTGGATGTCCTCATCATTTGCTAGCCCTTGATTCCCAACAGGCTTCAATAATTTCACCTTCACCTCAAATTTCTGCTGGGATTTTGCAGATTTCCTATTTTTTTCGAGTCATCCAGTCTTCTCCCCCTTCAACTGCACAGAGAGTGTCTGGCTAGGCAGATGAAGGACGATACTTTTAGATACATTCATAGGACTTCCACTCTTGCACCATCTCTCAGTGTCTTTTTCAAAATCACTGAACCAGATTTTTTTCAGACATGGCACAACTCACAGGTAAGCAACTCCTTTTAAAAATCTTGATACCTTTCTTTTTCCAGGCTGTTGAGCATGTGCAGCCCTCAGAAAAATCAAGAAGAACTGAATATACCTGTGCAAGCCCTGGCATTTCAGCTTGATGCTTAACCTCAGTGACTATTTTCATGAAGAAGCCAACTACACTCTTTCAGTGCTCAGGCTGTCTCGTCTGTCAAATGCACACCACAGCCATCTATTTTGTGGGAATGTTGGGCTAAACTCATTGAAAATTATCCCTATTTTCTGACACAAGGAAGTTTTGCTACAGCTGCAAAGGCCATCAGTCCATTTTAGTTTGTACCAAGTGGGATTATCAGTGTGCAGACATAGACAGCCCTGAAGATATGAGAAGTGTAACTTAAAATCTGCTTTTGAGCTTGTGAAAATTCAAACCCAAGAGGGTCAAAGAATCACCTGTTGAAACAGGCATATGTGGACTTTAGAAATAAGGAGAAGAAATAAATAGATTTACATATCCAAAGAACTAGAGTCTTTAGTATTAACTGGGGACAGTGTGATATTAAAGCAATTTTACCCCTTAGTAATTAGTTCAATTTATCTTCCTCTCTTTTAGCTATCAAACCTATTTTTAAAAGCAGTGTAGAGACACACACATTAACAAAATGGACCCAAGAATGTTTAAGCCCCATAATAAGTGTGAGGCTACTTTACAAAACTGAGGAAGTAAAGAAAAGCCTTTTTTCTGGTCCAGATATATGAAACAGAAAGGACAGAACTGAATCTGAAACAGAAAGGACAGAACTGAATCAAGGAGTCAGGTGCTGGAAGACTCAGCTCAGTATTGGAAAAGAAAGTGGTATTCAAAACGTCCTTACTGGTCACTTTCTTTCTCCCCCTTCAAAGAAAAATAACACCTAAAATAGTTCCTTATCTGTGATTTTTAATTAGGGGGAAATGCAGTGTTTAGTGAAAACTAGTCGAGGTCTGATCCTAATCAGAAAAACATTGCAGCATAAGCAAAGGGAAGGATAAAATTACTCTGTGCATGGAGTGAATTATTGGACATGGATAATTTTGTTAGGTAAGACCACACAACAGCTTTTTGTCCTTGGGCCTATGATAGAGAGAGAGAGAGAGAAATAGGAATCTGTTGGAAAAAGTGTTACATCTTTGTAAAGTGTTATTAATAATAATAACAATTAAATTGCTTTGGTTTCCAGGTGACTTTCCTTGATCCAGATGGCATTGTACCCATTTAAGGAAGAGACTAAAATGAGCATCACAAACTCAGCCATAACCACAAGCAACATTTAATAGTTTGTATTATTCATGCAGAGGGTTCTCCAAGCAGCCCTTCTTAAATGCTTGCCTTTTCACCCTCCGGTAAGTGTAATGAGGGATGCCTAGCACGTTTCCCCTCGTTTTAAAGTAAGATCACTTACTGGTTTATATATTTGTGCCCATTGTCAGCCTGACGATCATGCAACAGAGACGTTAGAACACAACAGGAGCTGTGAGCTGGGTGTGATGGCCACAAATCTGGTCATTTGGGTCCTATTTGTATTTCCAGATCTCTTACAGACAGTTTTAAACAGCTAATTTTGGCTTACTTGCCTGCCTCGCAACAGAAACTTGACTATTGCAAGGACCTGGATTCAAATATACTCTTTAAATAGCAGCAATCAAAATTAGCAGCTCAGCTCCCATAAAAAGATGTTCTGCTTTCTGTTCTAACACTTTAAAAAGTACAATTTCATCATGTGAAGGCCCTGAGAAACCTCATGCTGCTTGGGGCTTATGATGTCAGAACCATGAAATATTTCCTGCCGATAACATAATAGCTGAGAAATACGAGTTTGGGAGGGCTTTGGCTTTTGTTTGCTCTGTGTTCATGCAATATGAGGCTTACAGTGCGAAAACAATTAACTGGAGGGGCTGGAAGAGCAAGTAGCAATGGGTTGCCGTGTAATTGCAGAAACAATGAGGAATTTCACGTGTTATCATTTGTGACAGCAATCAAACAGCAAGGCCTAGCAGGGAACCACATATGAAATAACCACTGCGATGGCTGAGTTTGCTATGAAAGCAAGAAAAAAAGCACAACAGGAATAACGTATAGGTACTCTCTGGGAAGAGCTGCAGGTTTCCCCTGCTCGCCCCGGGCTCCAAAAGTAGCCCGTTGCTACCAGGGCGAGATGGAGCACGAGTCCTTCCAGCCGTGCCATGCCCGCCCGGAGGGAGGGCAAGGCCCCAGCAGGGTGGCCAGGGCGAGAGGAAGCCCAGCGCGGGGGGACGGACCGCAGGAGGACTGCATTCCTGCGGTGTCCCCGCAAGTGGGCGTAGGAGGGGGGGTGTCTGTGGAGAGGGCAGCTCCAGCCCCGCACCTCTCCCCTCCTGATCTCTCTTCGGCTGCAAGGGCTGGCAGAAGCCGCCTCGACGGGGTGGGCCGCGGGGCAGTCGGTCGCCGGGAGCGATCCTGGCTATCAGCGCTGCCCCGGGCCAGATCCTCACCCGCTGCCCCTCAGGCAGTTTCAGGCTGGGGGTGGCAGAAATGCCATCACCCGCTTCCGTCCCTTTCCCCACGCATTTCCGAAACATCTCCGCCAAATCTTCCGACATGCGGAAAGACCCGGCAGCCCTCGTCCCCGCACCACGGCGGCTGCCACCCGAATGAAGCCCTTGTGGGGTTCGGCCATGCCGGGGAGGGCAGCGCGCTGCCAGCCCTGGGCTGTGCCAGGGGGCGGGGGCTGGCGGGCGGGGGTCGGGGCAGGCGCTGCGGTCCCAGCTCCAGGCTAGTCCCGAGGCGATCCGGCCGGATTAACGCCAGGCACTTTGAAGTTCCCGTGCCTCATGTGATCCCGAGTCGGGGTGCTTGGAGGTCTTCATTCTGTTGCTAATTCCCACTAAGCGTTTTCAAGTACCTGAGCCAGCAGACCTCCGCGCCTTCAAAACAAGTTTATGCACGCAAATAGCTCCAAAATCACCCATCTGGGTACAAGCAAGACCAAAGGCGAGCAGAGTCGTTAGAAAGTAATCGAAGCAAATGGGCACTTTCTTTGCCATGTGAATTTCGGCTCGGAAGCCCGTTTGCAGCAGCGGCAGTTTCAAAGGCGTCCGCACCTGCGGAGCCTTGGCCCTTCGGGGAGCAGAACCTGGGCTGCGGCTGCTGCCGTTTCGGGGTGCTGCGGGGCCGGGAGGCTGGGCCCGAGACCGGGACCTGCACCGGCACCGTGACCGGCACGGGCGCCGGCATTCTGCCTTTCCCTGCCTGATGAAATGGTGAGGAAGGAAAAAAAGCGATCAAAACAACTTCATTCAGAAAACCATTATCTGAGGAGGAAACGACTATGGACACCCTGGTGAGATACCCCCTCACTTGGGAAAGAAAGAGATTTTGCCATTGCTACCAGCCCTGCAGAACTGCCCATTTGATTTATTTATCTATAAGCAGAGATTTGGGATATGTACAGGAGAGCAGAATGAAGTTACATTATGAAGAAATAAAAAATGTGACCTATACACTCCTCCTCAAACAAAACCAAACCCAAAAAACTCGACCACCCCTCGCAATACAGAACCGATTGCTGCTTTGCCATCATAATCTCCTTCTCTCTGACACAATGACAACGTGAAAAGATGCCTGCACCACTTCAACTGAAATATGAGTATTTTCTTTCCTAGCACAGATGATTGTGTTGATTCCTATCGCGTTAATGAGGACAATTTTGCTTTGAACGGTTTGAGATACACAGATGAGAACAGACAATATCACAGAAGAACTGCAAACCATCCCATAGCCTGCAATCTGCAGAATGGCTTCCTTGCCTCCTGGGAGGAATTCCTGCCTCTGCCACTTCAGCTCACTGTTCAGCCTTTTCTCCTAAATGACACAAGAGTGAGTCAGAGCTAAGCAGTCATCTTGTGAGGTATCGCAGTAAGCCGAAAGAGAGCTTTTCCTTTGGTCGAGGCAGCTACAGATGCGGCAGATGGCAACCAGCACCTGAGCAGGGCACAGGCCATCCTTCCTTCAGTTGCCAGCCTTGGGAAAAAGGAGCAGGACATCACAGGGTCGTGGTCTGCACTGTTGTAACAAGACCAGCCAGGGCAGTGAGCAGTGATCTAAAAGTGTCAGAGCCGGACTCAGTGTAACTTACATTGCAAAGCAGCATACAGTGTTGTATTTGCATTTGAGCATCTAGTTGGCAAGGGGTATTGGTGTGCTCCTGCCAGGCAAATGCTCTCAATGTCCACCTGGAGCTTGAGGTCTGCCTTGACCATTTATTTCATCAGTTTTCTACACGTGGTGTAGAAGGTGGGAATTCCTAAGGCATGGATTTTTGCTGCATCACCTATTTCTGAATGTTAGCAGCTCTGGGGAATACTTGGTGAAAGGCAGATGTTAGGAACCCCAAAGTATAATAAACGCTGCTAAAAATCCACCTTTGAAGCAAAATAATAAAGCCTACTGCAAATGAGGAAAAACATCCTACCATGTAGCAAAAAGAAAGCAAAGGAAGTCTACATTTCCATCTGGTATCAGAGCAGCTCTGGAAATGATTGTCCATTTGATTTCTCCTGTCTCCTTCTGGAGTTCTGGGTCTTGCATATTGCATTTCATGGCACTGTCTACCAGATCGTATCCAAATGTTCAGGAACGGGTGGTGTCCCAGGGGGCAGGACCTGTGTGGGGAGTGGCACCAGCCCAGGTTAGGGGACACTAGTGGGCGCCCCTGTGAGCCACTGTCCCAGCTCGCTGCTCACTCTGCCTGTCCCTGGGGCTCTCCGATTCCATGCTCGGAGAAAGTGGCCAATTATTTTTCTGTCTGAAAGAGTCTGTGATGTGGTAGAGAATGACAGCTCCAAGGGAGAGAGCACCTCTTCATTAAAAAGTGCTTCTAAGCACACTGAATATCCAGATCCCAGCACCCAGTTGCACAAAGGTTAGGATGAGAAGCAAGAAATGATGTGTTTTCACAGATTCTCATATACATGCACACACACACACATATATGTGTGCAACACACACACACAGAGACACACACACACAGAGATCTACATACTCTTTCAAAACAGGGTGTGCAAAATCCTTTAAGTTTCTACTCAGGCAAAATTCTCACCAAAGTGCAATTTCACTATCAGTGTTGATGTGATAGGAATCACCCCGTTAATAACCCAGTTAATTTAGTTATTGAATGCAAGAAGAGACTCAAGCTTCACAGAAACAGAAATAATTAGGAGTGTGTCAAGGAAAGATTAAAGAGAAAGCAATAATCTGTGCCTTGCACACCTCTGTTTGAAAGGTTGCAGTGGAGAGAGGGACAGGTTGGTACATTTTGTGGGTTCCATTTGATTGCATTGCCTTTTAGAATCATGGAATTGTTACGGTTGGAAGGGACCTCAAGGATCATCTAGTTCTAACCCCTCTGCCATGGGCAGGGACACCTCACACTAGGTCAGTTAATTTAATTTAATGATTGCATGACTTAATTTTAATTACTTAGAAAGTTTCCTAAACCAGATATAAACCAGATATGAATTGTGTGATGATGCAGACTTTGGTCTTGGTGATGTATACTGTGTTGCAGAAGAGGACTTCTCTACTACTAATACCATGTAAAGCTCCACATGGAAGCTGCATTTTGGGATGTGATTTTTAACAGCCTTCCTCTCCTTTTCTTTCTGAAATGCTAAGGGAACAGAAAAGAAGGCACACTAAGGAAACACAGTGGTGACATCCAGCACTCAGCAAGAGAGTAAGATGGAAATCATCATTCCCACAATGGTTCTGTGGAAGAGTGTAGGCTGCAAGATGAACAGAAGTCCTTCTCAGCAAACCTAACTCCTCATATCCCAGCTGCTTTCCTGAGCCCATTGCCCTGTCTGTTCACATTTAGATACTGAGCTGAGTGGGCTCAGCAGGTTGCTGTCTCCCTTCCACAGAGGCCCAGTTATGAGCTTCCTTTGCCTCCCCCAGGAGAATGGCCCAGGTGGGATCCTCAGAGTATCACAGCATCAAGGTGGCTTTGCTGACAAACCCTGCTCTCTCTTGTCTTTTGTCTCTGAGAAGCAGGAAAACCTTCACTCACAACCACGGCAGGGCGGGGAGTAACCCTCTGGTTATGGCTATCTCATAATTTATAGGAGGGAATGCTGAGATAAACCACCAGCAATTCCTTCAGAACCTGGAGGATAGTCCATTTGAACTGTAATACAGGGGTGCAGCAGGGAATAAAGAAGGGGATAGACTTACATATTTGATGTTCATTGCTAGGCACTGAGAGCTGTGGAAATTCTGAGCTGACCAAATGGCTAAACCCCTGTCTGTGACCATGCCTCTATTTACAGACTTAACAGGATCACTAAACACAATCTTTTCCTAACCTTTCCTGCAGTTTTATTTTGAAATGTCCACCTCCCTCTATCCTTCCATCTGACCATATGATACCCTTCTCATATGATACCTTTCTCATAATCCTAAAGAAGGAATCTACAAGAAAGTAGAAATGGTCAAAATATGGATAATATTTTATTGTTTTGGTTTTTTTTCCTTCCTGAACAATTTTCATATTATAGCCACTTGGTTTCAGGAAAGATCTTAAGCCAGGATCACCTATTTCCAGCAGAACATTAAATCCTGCAATGGCAAGTCTGTATTCTCACATGTTTCAATGCAGAATTGCCGGGGTTTGGTTCTACAGTGTCAGTGTTTGATTGTCTTCTGCTTTAAATGCACTGTAACCTAACCATAACAATGTGCCACTTTCCTGTGCTTAGCATATTTATTACTTTGCCTTCCTCTCAACTTCTTGATTTGCATGCAAGAAATCTATGTCAGAGAGAATGCAATCTGCAAGCCAATAAAATCCTGTCCCGTGGGAGGAGGGAGTCAAAATGGTATACGTAGCTTAGACAAAGAATATGAAGTAGGTGCAGAAGTGTGGTCCTGCATCACACCAGAGGCACATGGTCCAAGTGCAGTGTGCCAAGTAGAGAACAGCTATTGCCAGATGCAGTGGAAGGACTCAGGCTGCAGTGCCACCAGGCAGTGGCTTTACTGACAAAACCAGACCATGAAATCTTCTGTTCCCTAGCAGTTCTCTCTCCACCTCAATAGCTCAGGTCTTTGCCCCTCAAGTCAGCCTGTATGAATACTTGAAGGACTGTTTAATAATTACCCTCTCTAGAAAAAGCATGTTGTTAATCCTGCTTACTTCAGTGATCAGGTTCAGCATGCAGTCCTAACAACAGCTGCAGCAGCACAGCAAACGTGATAAGCAGCATTAGAGGAACAAAACCAAAGAGCTGTGGGCAGGAACTTCCTCTGCTGGTTTCACAGGCACCCCGTTGAATCTCCTGGAGAAGAGGAGACTTAGAGGAGTCCTTATCACTCTCTACAATACCTAAAAGGAAGTTGTAATCAAGTGAGGGTCAGTCTCTTCTCCCAGGCAACTTGTGACAGGACAAGAGGGCATGGTCTGAAACTGCACCAAGGGAGGTTTAGGTTAGATATTAGGAAGCACTTCCTCACAGAAAGGCTGATTAGGCACTGGGATGGACTGCCCAGGGAGGTGGTGGAGTCTCCATCACTGGAGGTCTTTAAGAAAAGATTGGATGTGGCACTTGGTGGCATGGTTTAGCTGATGTCATGGTGTTAGATCATAGGCTGGGCTTGATCTCAGAGGTCTTTTCCAGCCTCATTAATTCTGTGATTCTGCGAAAGAGAGGCACAGAGATGTCTGTTAAATTCTGATGTAATACTTGACCATCACAACGTGTCAGTTTGAGAAATTCTAGCACTACAGAGCTTACAAAAACAACAACAAAAAACCCAAACCCAAATAAACCAAAAATAGAATTGGAGACAATGTTTGTAATAAGAAGCACTAAAAATTTCTTAGCATAATATCATTTAAAACAAACAAAAAAAAGAGAGTTAAAAAAGAAAGATGTAAAAGGTGTAGCCAAAGGGGTGTTAAGGCAGTGTGCTTTGAGGCATGCATGCAGGGGCATCTGAACTGTGACAGCTGAAAAGAAGTTTCACAATTACATCAGCTTGGTAGGCTGAACTGTTACTACTATTCACAGGAAAATGAAACAGTGACTAAACAAAAAACAACAAAAAAAATAAGACTAGGTTCCCCCCATCATATTTCTCAGTACTGATGAGAACAATTCTCCCTGGTTGTGACTCACATGAAGTTGGCAGAGCTTTACCAGAGTTGAAAAGTCTCCCGTAAGTTTAGCCCTGGCATTCCCCCGCAGAGCCCCTTCCCAACAGCTCTCTCCCTTGCTGGCTCAGTAGCCCCGGGGACTGTCTCTCCCCAGTGCCCCAGATACACCTTTCACATTTCTTATTTCTCAGCATGGGCAAGCCTGTGGTGTAGGCATCCTTACTATTGACTCGAGAGGTCTTGAACCGCTGCCTGTTCTTCCCAGCACCCAGGCTCAAATCAGAATCATGCTGGAGTGCCCTGGATCCACATCCTGCTGCCCTGTGAGCTGCACTCTACACATATCCCTGCTGCACAGGGACAGACAGGGTGGCTGCACACTGAGACAGGCCCTAATGTCATCCTACAGTTGCTAGCATCCATGAATTGCCCCATCAGGCTCTCAGCACTCCTCACACAGGGAGCTACCTGGTTGCTGATTTATCTGATGGTGGTCCATGTCCAGCTGTTTTTCCTGCAGTCAGCAATACAGTAGTCCAGGGTATAGAATCAGCTTTTTATCACAGAATCACCAAGGTTGGAAGAGACCTCAAAGATCATCAAGTCCAACCTGTCACCACAGACCTCATGACTAAGCCATGGCACCAAGTGCCGTGTCCAATCCCCTCTTGAACACCTCCAGGGATGGTGACTCCACCACCTCCCTGGGCAAATGGGTTTAGCTCTTTAAACTTCCACTGGAGGAAAAAGCAGAGCAAGTGGTGCCTGGGCTGGGATCAACTCACCTTGGACATCTTCTGGAAGTAGAGCCTAGCCAAAGGCCACAAGCTGTGCTAACTAATCTGAGCACCTATGCATCTATCCTTTTGTATCATTATTCTGGCTCTTCTTGCACCAGCTGGATCAGGAGGGTTCTGCCACCGGGGCTGACCCTCTGGAGTTGAATATTCACAATATTAAAACCACATTATGCTACATCCCAGTGGAAAAAAAAGTGCAGAAACAGCCTTAGGTGGAGCTTGGTTACCTTACCTGGCTTGGCTACCAAAATAATTTGTCCTTCTTACCGCTGGAATAGGCATAGATCTTGCTAAACATTCTACTCACAGCTAAGTAACTTTTCCAGCAATGTGAGGGTGGAAGCGATGGCAGCTGGAATACAGCATTTTTTTTCCCCCTTTTCAAACTTAATAACATAATTTATTTAAAAATAAAAATAAAAGGTACAGGTTTTATCTTCTTACCTTCTCCTTAGCCCCTGCAGACTGTGGTATCATAAGTGTAAATTCAAATGAACTCTGCTTTCACCTGGATTTCTGCATATTTATGTTGAAGGCTTGGAATAGTGTTTTTCATTTCAGAATAAATGATGTGAGAATCTACCATGTTTGAAGAGCAATGGGTTGGGTGGCTGACCAGGCTAATGCCTGACTAGGAAAACCACAGCCAGCTCTGAGATTACTTTGTCAAGCCCTTTTTCCACATTTAGACTTTATACCCCAAGGAGAGAGTGGTATCTTTGTAGACATGTTAGCTGATGAAGGTTTTTCTGCAGCTTTGTTGAGTCCTTATTGTTACCATAGACACAATCTCCTCACTCTGTCTTTGCACGTTTTTCAGCTGGCCTCCTGTGCAGCTAGGCACCACTATATGTTAGCAGCTTTACCTTCTGACTCTGAGTACCCTGTCCCATGGGGAAACCCTGTGGCTTGCTCTGCTCACTTCTCATTCCTATCTCCTGCATGAGGCAGGAGGGCAGGGGTGGGTACAAGGGCATGCTGCTTCAGGGCTGAGGTGAAAAACAAAACCCCAAGAGGAAATTTTCCAGGACACCCTCTGCACCCATAACTGAGGCAGAAGAGAGCATCACCCAGGGCATAGGCTACATTGCTTTGTAGATGTCCTTGTGAGAATGACTGAGAGATGGGGCTAAGCTTGTGTGAGAGCATGAGATCTGGGGGCACATGCTCCAGTCAGCTGCAGAAATGCCATGGCTGTAAAATCCTTAAAACCCAAGGTGTCAGGAGACAGCACCAATCTGTTTCTCTGCCCTGCTTCTGTTTGCAGCTCCCCCCTGTTCATCCTTCTCCCTCATGAGAATGGGAGTCTGAGAGGAAACGCTGCTCCACCATTCCCAAGCAGACACCCTGCTAGAAAATCACCTACCAACAGAAGCAATTGCTCTTTGGCCATGTTCTCCACCCCCACAGGTGTGTTGAGAAGTCTCCTCTATGCTGGTAAACAGGAAGGGTCTCTCAGGCTTCAGCATCCCACCCCTGTCCTTCTCACCCCGGGTGCCAGCACAAGGGAAAAGAAGCAGCAATCGCTCACAAACTTGCCTCAGCTCAGCTGGCTCACAGGAAGAAAAGCCTCAGAAGTCAATTGGCACAGCATGAAAGCAAATCCACATACCACACCTGCCCCAGCAGCCCTCCAGACTCAACACCTGTTCCCAAACTCAACAAGCTCCACAGCCTTAGGCTGAGATTGTTTCTCCTTGATTTCAGCCACAGTGGTCCTTCAGCCTCTCCACCGAGGCTAAGGGAAGAGCTGGGCTTCCTGGGACTGTCCTGAAAAAGGAATGGAAGCAGCTGGAAGAAGTTGTGCTGCTTGTGCTGGGTGGTCAGTGTGGGACACACTGTAGTTTCAGCAGGAGGGTGGGAGGAATGTGATGGACTGCATTTGCCAGCATGGTCACTGTTTTTTAGAACAAGCTGATGCTGCAAAGGCCAAGGCATCTCAGGTGATGCTTTTCAGCACACCGCTGGCTGGTGGTGTTGCTCCCAACAAGGACAATTCAGGGCAGCTCCACAGGAAACTGCATACACTCCAAAGAGCAGCTAGAAAAATATGCTGCAATGCCATATCCCTTGGCCCTAGAGATAAAGCTGTGAGCGATGGGATAGGTGGCAGGATGAACCACAGGCTTTCAAGGATTCTTCCTTCTTCCATCCCTCCCTGCAGCTTCTCTGCACAGTTTTTCACTTTCATGCTGCAGTGTTATTCCTTTCTCTCAGCTAAAGCTTTTCTCTAACCAGAACTGATGCCAGGTCCTCCCCAACCTTAGCCAGTGCACTCATGTCAATAGAAGGAATCTGGTTTCACCTCCTTAATGCAAAATAAATCAGATGCTACATCTACAGATGACTGTTGTTCCTTTTGCTCCCAATGCATCTAGAAAGGCTTTTTCAGCTGTCCCTCACTGGCTGGACCATCATGCACTGACATCACACAGCACACATGTCCCCATACGCCCCAGATCAGCCACGTGTGCAGGAGGGCAGTGTGATAGTACTGCAAGCAAAGCAAACCCTCCAGGAGCTCTTGCCCCATGCTTGGTCTCAACTGTGGCTGTACCCCTGCAGTATATAGGCCCCAAGGTCTTGCCTACTTGTGTGTAACTAAGAAACAGTAATGTGGATGCCACATGCAGTGGGAGAGGAGGTAGCCTTTTCAAATTGGAATCACTATCTGTAGAACATACAGGTTCCATTTTGTTTCCATGCATTGTGCAAGTAGCCTTTTTTCTCCCAAAACAAAAGTTCACATGACCTTGCTCCACAGAATCAATCAGGTTGGAAGAGACCTCCAAGATCATCAAGTCCCCCCTGCTCCCCCAGACATTTCCTCCTTTTCCCCTCACTCCTCACGCAGCAGCCCCAGGCCAAGGGCACCGTTCCCAGACCATGTGCACCCCTGCCTCCCACTGGCACTTGTTTGAGCCAACTAAACCCTTGGGGTCTCACACACATCTATGCTGTTTTTATTGGGCAAATTGGGTGTTGCAGTAATTTAAAACACCTAGTAAAGTTGCTTCATTTTTTTTTCTTGATACCATCCAGTGTTGTTCATATGGTAGGTTCTGGCATCTGTAATGCTCAGGTCTGACCTGATGACACTGTGGCTGTAGGTACCGCAGTGACCCTTGCTTTGGCACTGGGGAGGGCAACTGCAATGAACCCAGGATGGGAGCCCATAGCAGGGCAAGCTGAAAAAACATGCAGAGAGGTGGGAAGGATGAAGTTCATGGCATGAGCAAGTACTCTACAAATCATCAAGAGACTAACTGGATGGCCACAAAGAGATTTTTGTCAAGGGTTTTATACAGCTAAAATCAATTCATTCACTTCATCTGTTTTGAACACACTGGAAATGCAGCTAAAGATGTCACAAATGGTTAGAGTTGCCTGGAAACCTTTAAGGTGTCAATTGACCATGTTTTAGGCACAGGAATGTTACATGGGCACACCACAGTTTCACCAGTGATTTCTTTAAAAAACGAATGGAGTCAGAAATCTACAAGGGAATAAAAATATCAGGAGAGCGAAGCTGAGTTGAAGCAGGGTAACTCAAAATCAATATTTTGCTTTTAAACTCTTAAGGGGAGGCCCAAGAGGGCTGCACTCATTTTGTCCTCCTTCCTTATTGTCCTCAGAGGATTGGCTGAGAAGTGACAAGGCTGCTCCATACTTACCACAGGACATTCCTCACTAGCGAGCCACTTGTTAGAGTATTCGGCTGCTGCTTCCCTGCCTAGCACAAGGTTTTCACTGAGCGGCAGCAGGCAATGGTCAAGCTAAACTTGAAACTGGAGATGGAAAAAAGGGCTCCCCTCCTTTTGCTGTACCCAGACGTTGAATGCCCTTCTGCCCACACTCAGCTCTGTGCATGAAAATATGGGTCACTGAATCTGCAGCAGCCCCAGCGCAACCCCCAGCATTCACGTTCAGGGAGAAAATATGGTCTGAGGTAGCTCCAGCAGGAATGGGCCAGAGGTGAGGGGAAGAAGTGGCCATGAAACTATTGTGCCCCTTTACTCATGGTTATTTATCTGTGGCTTTGCCTGATACAAGCAGGGCAAAATGAGGCAAAACCTTGTAGGTGTTTTTCTAAGCAGAAGTGGACAAAAGGCCAAGAAACTTCTGCAGTGCTGCTTTCTGCAGCTCTTACAGCATGGAAAAACATGGCCAGGAAAGATTATAAGGTCCTTAGATCCTTGACTCTCAGGATGGTTCTTTGGGCCACATGCACATTTTGGGGGGTTGGTCTCTTCTCCTAGGCAACCAGTGACAGAACAAGAGGACACAGTCTCAAGCTGTGCCAGGGAAGGTTTAGGCTGGGTGTTAGGGAGAAGTTCTTTACAGAAAGAGTGATTGACCATTGGAATGGGTTGTCCAGGGAGGTGGTGGAGTCACCATCACTGGAGGTGTTTAAAAAGAGACTGTGTGAGGCACTCAGTGCTATGGTTTAGTTGATTAGATGGTGTTGGGTGATAGGTTGGACTTGATCACAGTATCACAGTATCACACAGTATCACTTAGGTTGGAAAGGACCTCGAGGATCATCGAGTCCAACCTGACACCGCAGACCCCATGACTAGACCATGGCACCAAGTGCCACGTCCAATCTCCCCTTGAACGCCTCCAGGGTCGATGAGTCAACCACCTCCCTGGGCAACCCATTCCAATGCCGAATGACTCGCTCGGTGAAGAACTTCCTCCTCACCTCGAGTCTGAACCTCCCCTGGCGCAGCTTGAGACTGTGTCCCCTTGTTCTGGTGCTGGTTGCCTGGGAGAAGAGGCCAACTCCCTCCTGGCTACAACCAGCCTTCAGGTAGTTGTAGAGGGCAATAAGGTCACCCCTGAGCCTCCTCTTCTCCAGGCTAAACAATCCCAGCTCCCTCAGCCTCTCCTCATAGGGCTTGTGTTCAAGGCCTCTCACCAGCCTTGTTGCCCTTCTCTGGACACGCTCAAGTGTCTCAATGTCCTTCTTAAACTGAGGAGCCCAGAACTGGACACAGTACTCAAGGTGCGGCCTAACCAGAGCAGAGTACAGGGGCACTATGACCTCCCTGCTCCTGCTGGCCACACTATTCCTAATGCAGGCCAGAATGCTATTGGCCCTCCTGGCCACCTGAGCACACTGCTGGCTCATATTCAGGTGGCTGTCGATCAGCACACCCAGGTCCCTCTCTGTCTGGGAGCTCTCCAGCCACTCCGACCCCAGCCTATAGCTCTGCATGGGATTGCCATAGCCAAAGTGCAGCACTCGGCACTTGGACTTGTTGAAAGCCATCCCATTGGACTCTGCCCATCTTTCCAGTCGGTCGAGGTCCCTCTGCAGAGCCTTTCTACCCTCTAATTGACTAACATCTGCCCCTAACTTTGTGTCATCTGCAAACTTGCTGATGACTGACTCTACCCCTTCATCCAGATCATCAACGAATATGTTGAAGAGGACAGGGCCCAGCACTGATCCCTGGGGGACACCACTGGTGACTGGCCTCCAGCTGGATGCGGCACCGTTCACGACCACTCTCTGGGCCCGGCCCTCCAGCCAGTTCCTAACCCAGCACAGAGTGTAGTGGTCCAATCCACAGGCTGACAGCTTAGTCAGCAGTTTGCTGTGGGGGACGGTGTCAAAGGCCTTGCTGAAGTCTAGGTAGACCACATCCACAGGCCTCCCCACATCCACCAGGCGGGTCACCTGATCATAGAAAGAGATCAGGTTGGAGAGGCAGGATCTGCCCTTCCTGAATCCATGTTGGCTGGACCTGAGCCCTTGGCCATCCTTCAGGTGCGCAGTTATTGCTGCCAGGATAATCTGCTCCATCACTTTCCCTGGCACTGAGGTCAGGCTGACTGGCCTGTAGTTTCCAGGTTCCTCCATCCGACCCTTCTTGTGGATGGGGACCACGTTGGCCAGTTTCCAGTCATCTGGGACCTCACCAGTGAGCCAGGACTGGAGGAAAATGATGGAGAGTGGCCTAGCTAGCACATCCGCCAGCTCTCTCAGCACCCTAGGATGGATCCCATCTGGTCCCATGGACTTGTCGATATCCAAGTGGCTCAGCAGGTCCCGAACTAACTCCTCATGGATTTCCAGGGTATTACTCTGCTCCCCGACCCCAACGCCCAGCTCCGGAGACCACTCGTCCTGAACTCCTGCCTTGCTGTTAAACATTGAGGTAAAGAAGGTGTTCAGGACCTCAGCTTTATCCTCATCCTCAGTAACTGTGTTCCCCTCCAGGTCCACTAGGGAGTTCAGGTTCTTCCTGCCCTTCTTCTTATTGTTAATATATTTATAAAAATGCTTTTTATTATCTTTGACTGAGGTGGCCAGCTTCAGTTCCAGCTGGGCCTTAGCCTCCCTAATTTTATTCCTACATAATGTAACAGCTTCCTTGAACATACCTCGAGAAGCCTTCCCCTCCTTCCAAAGGTGATACAGCCTCCTCTTCCCCCTTAAATCCTCCAGGAGCTGCTTGCTCATCCAGGCCGGTCGCCTTCCCCGCCGGCTTGCCTTCCGGCACATGGGAACCGCCAATTCCTGTGCCTTCAAGAGCTCCTGTTTGAAGTAGGTCCAACCCTCCTGAACCCCTTGGTTCATGAGGGCTGGTACCCAGGGGACTTTGCAGACAAGTTTTTTAAATAGGCTGAAGTTCGCCCTTCGGAAGTCCAAGGTGGAGGTTCTGTTGGTGCTCCTCCCAATCTCCCTGCATATTGAAAACTTCACTATCTCGTGGTCACTGCACCCTAGGCAGCCTCCCACGATCACATCTCCCACCAGCCCTTCCCTATTGCAGAACAGCAGGTCAAGCAGAGCCTGTCCCCTGGTAGGCTCGCTTAACAGCTGTGTCAGGAAGCAGTCCTCCATTCGCTCCAGGAATCTTCTGGACTGCCTCCTCCCTGCTGAATTAAGTTCCCAGCAGATATCTGGGAGGTTGAAGTCACCAACAAGGACAAGATCAGATGATCTTGAGACAGCCTCCAGTTGCTTGTAGAACAACTCATCAGCCGCCTCATCCTGGTTGGGTGGTCTGTAACAGATTCCAATCAGGATGTCAGACTTGTTAGGTTGTCCTCTGATTTTGACCCACAGGCTCTCAACTACCTCATCTTGCACCACAAGTTGTGTGGCAGAGATTGACTCTCTAATATACAGAGCCACCCCTCCTCCTCTTCTCCCTCGCCTGTCCCTCCTAAAGAGCCTGTAACCCCCCATTGTAGCACTCCAATCGTGGGTGCTGTCCCACCAAGTTTCTGAGATAGCGACTACATCATAGTCGCCCTGATGGATTAGGACCTCCAACTCCTCTTGCTTGATCTTGAAGGTCTTTTCCAACCTGGTTAATTCTGTATTCTTTATCCATACAGCAATTCACTACTGCTAACTTCACCCAAACAAAGTATAGTGACCCTGCAGGAGGGGTCAGGATTAGTGGCACAGACAGTTTGCAGTAGTCTAAGGCAGACTTTGGTGAATCCAGAGGTGCTGCACTGAAAGATTCAGAATCCATGCCCTCATACAGTAGTGTTTGGACTGAAGCATCTGACAGTGAACTACCCATTCCTGCACCAGGATGTCACTTAAACAAGGAGTACTTTAAAAATCAGCAGCTGGCCAACTAAAACAGTTAAAGACTTCAGTTTACCAGTATCAGCTTGTGCTCTTCCCTTATTGCTGCAAGGGGCCTTTGGTGCTGGGCATCAAGAAGGGGCTGTGTTATGGCACAGCCTCTTCCCTGACACATAAGGCAGCAAATGTACATAAGCAGTGCTACCGAGGAGAACAGGGGACAGCACAAGAGCAGAGCACGTAGATCTGCAAAATGACCAAGCACCAAACTTCAAAACCTATTATATGGGAACTAAGTGCCTCAGGACTTTCAAAGCTCTGGACCTAAATCCTGCCAAAATGTGGGGTGAGCTTTTCACTATCACTTTGAGCTCTTTGCAAGCCAACAAACCAGAACTGGCACAAGCATAGCGTAGAAGAGTCATGACCATTGTTCCTATGCACCTTGGTCCATAGCTGTGCAGGTAGGAGCTCTGCCCTGGGCTCAAGATCACTTCCTGAAGAAATATCTCCAGAAACATCTGTTGCAGGGGTTACAAACATTTGTGGATGCTGGGCCTTGAGATAACTCCAGAGGATAGTGTGGAGGGCATCTTGAGGAAGCCAAGGTTCCCATCTCATTGCTTTATGGGGCAAAGAGAGTTATGGATCCAGCTGTGGGATTCAGTTCCTACAGATCTTCAGGCAGCGTATAAGCTTGGTACAGCTGAAACCCAGAGCCATGTGTAGCTCAGCTGCCCTGTTGACAAGTGAGGTTGGATTTCCTGCCAGGAGGCCTTCATCCAGCACAGGCTGCAGCGCCGTGCCAGCAGTCATTTCTTACTCGCTGTGTCCTGGGCATGGAGGTGTGCTGTGGGAGCTGGATCCTGTTTGCAACAAAGAAAATCCAAATTACTGTGAGGATTTGCACTTTTTTTGAAACGAATCCTTCCTCACTGGAGATTTTCAAAAGTCTGCCCCAGGTAGTCCCCTCTGATCAGGGCTGCCACCATCAGTGACTACAGGAGGACCTCATTGCTGCCCGGCAGAAAACCTGCACCATGCAAGCTCTGCTGCTCCAAGCAGCACAACACATCCGGTTTTGCCCTGCTCTTTGTTTCCACTTGTTTTCTCAACGTTGCTTCTTCCACTGGTTGAACAGACTTGTGAAATGGCAAATTATTTTAATAAAGTCTCCAAAGCGCTACTTAACAGCTTTGGTGACACTAAAATGGACCATGTGTTGTACTTCAGATATGCCAGGGAAGACAGATGTGTGCATCAGTGACACCTCATTAAGTCGTTTGTTTAAAGCCCTCGAACAATCCACTTTCATGCAAATGGCAATCTGAGCCCCCTCCTTTTCACTTAGATGTGGATTCTCCCCCAGCTGATAGTGTTGATCTGCTCAGCTAAAAAACTTCAAACCCCTAAAATTCTAGTCTTTGACCCTACCCTAAAACTAATTTGAACTATTCTCAGCTGATCTGGAGTTGAAGGAGATGGCTTTTAACTGGAAATTCCCTTTCTTTAGAAGAGTAGCTGCTGTTAATTAAACCAGTAAAGAGACATTAACCTCTGCTTACTTAAGTTTTAGCCTGTGAGTTAAAAGGCAATCCATGATGTCCCTATAAATGAGGATGTTTCCGTGGAATTGGACAATCCCAGCACTAATATCCTTTTCCTGCAAGATCTGAAAATTAAACCCTGTAGCTTGGACTGAAAGAAAACTCTCCTGCACAAACCACACATTTCTAAACCCTGCATTCTCTCTTCAAAACAGACATACAACTCCCCCAGTTCCAAAGAATATTTTAGATTTTAGCAGTAATAGAAACAGATCTGTAACCAGATGCTAACACAGAAGTTACTGTGTGGAAATGGGAGGGAGTATGTCTGTACATGGAGCCTTCCTGCACTGGCACTCCTGAGATTCACGAGTGACAATGCAAAGGTTCCAGAATTCTAACAGTGAGAGCTTGATAGAAAATGGAAAAGGGACAGACACAATATTTGACAGTGCAAGAAAAAAAAAAGTACTCAAATATTTCCCGTTGTCTAAAAACCTTAGCTGTCTCATTGTTCACTTGCAGAAAGACAATGATAACTGTAACTAGGGAAAAAAAGAAAAGGAAAAAAAGAAAAGGAAAAAAAGAAAAGGAAAAAAAGAAAAAATAAGAGAACAGAGAAAAGAGAATAGAGAAAAAAGAAAAGGAGGGAAAGGGGAAAAAAGGGGGAAAGGGGAAAAAATTGAAAAAAGGAAAAAAAGGAAAAAAGGGAAAAAAGAAAGGGAAAAAAAAGGGAAAAAAAAAGGGGGAAAGGAAAAAGTAAAAAAGAAAATAAGGAAAAAGGAAAAATGGGAAAAGAAAAAAGGGGGAAAGGGAAAAAAGGGAATAAAGGGAATAAAGGGAAAAAAGGGAAAAAAGAAAAAGGAAAAAGGAAAAAAGGAAAAAAAAAAGGAAAAAGGAAAAAAGGGAAAAGAAAAAAGGGAAAAAAGGGGAAAAGGGAATCAAGGGAAAAAAGGCGGAAAAAGGAAAAAGGAAAAAAAGGAAAAAGGAAAAAAGGGAAAAGAAAAAAGGGGGAAAAGGGAAAAAAAGGAATAAAGGAAAAAAGGGAAAAAAGGGAAAAAAGGGAAAAAAGAAAAAGGAAAAAGGAAAAAAGGGAAAAGAAAAAAGGGGGGGAAAAGGGAAAAAAGGAATAAAAGAAAAAGGAAAAAAGGGGAAAAAGGGAAAAAAGAAAAAGGAAAAAGGAAAAAAAAAGAAAAAAAAGAAAAAAGGAAAAAAGGGAAAAGAAAAAAGGGAAAAAAGGGAAAAAGGGAAAAAAGGGGAAAAAGGAAAAAAAGGAAAAAGGAATAAAGGGGGAAAGTGAAAAAAGGGAAAAAAGGAATAAAGGGGGTAAAGGGAAAAAAGGGAAAAAGGTAAAAAAGAAAAAGGAATAAAAAGAAAAATAAGAAAAAGAAAAAGGAAAAAAGAAAAAAGGAAAAAATAAAATAAAAAGAAAAGAAAAAGGAAAAAACATTAAAAAAAAAAAAAAAGAAAGAAGGATAATGCACTGAGACAAACTGCTGGGAAGACGGAAAATGGCCTAGAACAGCCCAGACACAATGCATCCAAATGCAGCTGCCAAGCACATTCATGCAACAGCCTTGAAGCAATCCTTGCTTGCAGTGTGGCATGTACACCACTGCCACAGAGAGGGGGAAGGGACCTTTGAACTGGTCCAGCAAAGTAAAACAGCAAAAATGAAACTGAAGTCTGAATCTCCCAAATCATGTGTCTGTCTTAGCCTTTAACTTGGGACAAACGCCGCTAGTGGGGCATTATGTTTACACTTGCTGGTCTGCAGCAGTCTTCACAGGTTGGATTTTCTTTGTAGCATCATGTGCAGTGCCATTTGCACCGGTGCAAAGTGAATGCTTAGGTGCACAATGCCAGCACTTGACACTTTATATTTGTTATCAAAAGACATCTGTTGCATTGTGCTAGTCAATAGTGACTCATAGCATTGTTTTGGTTGGAAGGGACCTTTATCAATTCCAACCATTAAGCAAGCACTGTCGAGTCACCACTAAACCCTGTCCCT
Organism: Melanerpes formicivorus; assembly: GCF_026170545.1. Taxonomy (NCBI): domain Eukaryota; kingdom Metazoa; phylum Chordata; class Aves; order Piciformes; family Picidae; genus Melanerpes; species Melanerpes formicivorus. Next base: position 10,306,062 of record NW_027142376.1, read on the forward strand.
CAGCCCAACATCTCTACATCTTTTAAACACCTTCAGAGACAGTGATTCCACCACTTTCCTGGGCTGCCAGTTTCAATGCTTTATAACCCTTTTGGGGAAGAAATTTTTCCTAATGTCCAACTTAAACCTCTCCTAGTGCAAGTTGAGGCTGTTTCCTCTTACCCTATCACAAGATACTTGGGAAAATAGAACCCTCAGAAGGTTTTCCCAGTGACTGGACATTGGAGAAAGTCCCATATCACTTCAAAAATCTGCCTGTGAAACAGCTTATAGAAAACTGTATTTATCTTGGGGTTTTTTTTGCAGATTCACTGCTGTGGTCCTACCCAATGTATCTCTGTAAAGGAAACTCCACACCAGTTCTTCTCTGTATTTGAGATGACCATTCCCCTGCTAAATTATGAATTTTCAAATTTAGTGAAATGTGGAAAAAAAACCATTCTGTTTGCACAGAGAATGCTTTCCTCCTCAAGCACCTCTCTTTGTGGTGAAGAAAATTCAATGCATCACAGCCCCAGTAAAGCTGAAAGTTTACTACTTTACAGAAGTTAGAATAGAATTAATCAGGTTGGAAGAGACCTTTGAGATCATTGAGTCCAGCCTATCATCCAACACTATCTAATCAACTAAACCATGGCACCAAATGCCCTATCCAGTCTCTTCCTAAACACCCACAGTGATGGTGACTCCACCACCTCCCTGGGCAGCACATTCCAATGGCCAATCACTCTTTCTGTGAAGAACTTCTTCCTGACATCCAGCCTAAACCTCCCCTGGCGCAGCTTGAGACTGTGTCCTCTTGCTCTGGTGCTGGTTGCCTGGGAGAAGAGACCAACCCCCACCTGGCTACTACTTCCCTTCAAATCAGAGCCCGAGTCATGCTTTATACCTTTGTACTGCAAAAATAAGTAAGCCTTGTCTTCAGGACAACCCTCAGCAGGCAGAGGTTTTGCCAATGTCTTTTGTTTGTAAAGTAAGTCAGATTTGTCCTTTGTAATTTTCAAATGTTCTGGTGCTGGTTGCCTAGGAGAAGAGACCAACCCCCACCTCCCTTCAGGTAGTTGTAGACAGCAATAAGGTCTCCCCGAGACTCCTCTTTTCCAGGCTAAGCAACCCCAGCAAACACTTGATGGAGCTTTTTACATCATTGTTTTTGATGGCTAGGCTCTTTCCCAAACAGTATCAGTCTTTCCCCCCCCTCTCCCTCTCTCTCTTTCATGCACACATGATGCCTGTGACTAAAAAACGTCAGCAGAGGTACAGTACAGATTCTATGCCATAATTTAGATTTTAAAGGTGGTTCTGAAATTTCACATACATCAAAAAACCTGGATGTGGTCCCCAGCTATGATGTGTATTCCTCAAGAATAATCTGACTGTTGTTTGGATTACTGAGGAAAGGCAAAGATGAGGAGCAATTCTAAAGGGATCAAAAAATCCTTTTCTTCTGATAATAAGCACATTCTGTGCTTCTAGTAATGTGGCTACTGACTTTGAATGTCCCATCTGAGGTCTTTATTTTTTCCTGACTCACCACCTGCAAGCTTAGGGGACAGTGGGGAAGGGAAAGCTAGGGGATAAATCTAAGTTTAAAAGTACATAGACTGGCCACTACAGTTGAGACATTGACCTGTCATATCATACAGATCCAGTCAGATGAGATGTGACAAGGAGATTTCTCAGAATCCTTCACAGTGGGCACCTGTATGCAGAACTTCTCTCTTATTCTACCAAGGAACCACTGCAGTGCTGGGGTGGGAGCTAGTACACAATCTCAGCCCCCAAATCCATCAAGTTCACACAGAAGAGGGAGGTGTATTGGCATTTAAATTCTATCTGAAGCACATTTGTTGGTTCTGCATGTCTGGCTCAGGATGGGCTGGGATGACTCCAGACAGCAAATACAGACACTTGTGCTTTGCAGTCCCAAAGCCTTCTTCAGCAAGTGGAGTTCATACACCTCTTGGCAGCTCTGATTATGATATCCTTACTCTTAACAAGAATTACCTCACTCCAGGGGAAATCTCTTTGATTTTTAATTTAGCCTAAAGTTGTCACATAGGTGTAAGACACCAAGACTCAAAAGTTTTTGGAGAGTTAGAGGATGCTGGCATTTGCATTTGAATCTCAGCTGCTGGCTCCAAGTGTGAGGGATGAGAGAGGGAGCAGAGTCTCCCCATCTCCTTCCTAATTCTTGCACATATTATTTTAGCCAGAAAAAGAAATAAGGAAGAACGAGTGCTGAGGTAGGTTCCAGTGTTTTTAAAGGCTGTCATATTAAAATCTAGCTTAAAATGTGTCTAGTTCTTTTAAAATTCAAGTATTTAATTCTTCAGCTCACTGAATTTAAGGAAGTGTAGGTAGAATTTGTCACGTTGCAGAAGAGATCCCAACAGTTTCTGCGTCTGTTAATCAAAGCTCCAGTGAAGCCATTGTTTTAAAACCATTTCAGCAAGTACAACCCTCATGCTAAAGACAGGAAATGGAGCCCTAGAGAAAGTCTTATCATAGCCAGTAACAAAGTCAGAAATAACCTCCAGAAATATGTCCTGGCATTGCTCTTTGCTCAACCCAACAGGCCATGCTTCTTCCTTGGATGCTGAGATGAATGTTAGGTTTAGCCCTAGAGAAAGTCTTATCATAGCCAGTAACAAAGTCAGAAATAACCTCCAGAAATATGTCTCGGCATTGCTCTTTGCTCAACCCAACAGGCCATGCTTCTTCCTTGGATGCTGAGATGAATGTTAGGTTTTTAAGCTGATGGCAAACCCTCAATTCTCCATTTCAGTTCTGGCACTACATGCTTTTTACTCTTCCTTAAGGTGTGTCCTTCATTCACCCACACTGTTCCCTACCACAATCTACCATTAATATTAAAGAAAGAATTAGTCACTTCTGTGGTGACAGGCAGGATGAGTGCTTTCTTTCCAGCAAGACATACCAGGGCAGAAACACTTTGACATTAGAGCATATTAAAAACATTAGAGATCTGTGAATGATCAGCCAGGGAAATAAATCTGCTCAATTGCTTGACAGTTCCTTAACTGTCCACTGCAAAGTATGTGGCTATTGGTGGAGCAGGGTGATACCATAGCAATAATAAGGCTCGAGGTGAGGAGAAAATTCTTCACAGAAAGAATTATTTGCCATTGGAATGTGTTGCCCAGGGAGGTGGTGTGGTCACCATCCCTGGGGGTGTTCAGAAAAGGACTGGACATGGCACTTGAAGCCATGGTTTAGTTAGTCAGGAGGTGTTGGGTGATAGGTTGGACTTGATCTCTGAGGTATTTTCCAACCTTATTGATTCTATGATTCCATGATAAAGATGACAGACAAAAGGCACATTACACCTTGTGGATCGTGCATTTGGTTGGGCTTTAAGCATACCTTGTGTCATTTGCAAGTGATATCTGGAAGGTGAAAAGACAGAGTAGCACACATCTAAAATAAATGGAAGCAATCTGGAAAACAGGTTCCCTTCCATTTGGGATCCAGCCTTGCCTAAGGAGAAAAAAAAATAGCTTTGAAGCCACAGTACAGATCTCAGTGGTTTACATCTTTCTGTGCACAAATGGCAACGACTTTTGATTCAGTTAAGAATGTACCCAGCCTTAGAGCTGCACTGCAATCCTATTTGTCACAACTAAACACTTCCAGTACTTCCCTGAATCAGGGGCTGAATTGACTGTTCCCATGGATAGACAGCCATATGCCACACGTGCTGTGGTATACAATGCTTAATTTCCCCAGGGAAAATAAATCTTGCAGAAATTTCTCTTCATCAGGCCCTTTATTAGACACTGCTAGATCTGTGTCCCTGAAGAGCATGATTTCCTTGGCTGCAATGGCATGTGCACTCCTGGAAAATACAGAAATTGGATGAACACTCAAGTACCAGAGCTTGTACCCATTCTCACTGCTAGCTAGAACCTTGCATGCATGTTTCTTAAAGAAAATAAATCAGGAAAAAAACCAACCAAACAAAACCAACCACCCAAAACAACCAACACAACCAAAAAAAAACCACCCCACAACATGTAAGCACACCTGGAAAAATCTTTCTGTGCCATAAGCCCACCTTTCCTGGCTGCCCACCAGCCCCTTCCTTTCCTGGATGTGGTTGTCTCCACAGGATGCATTCACTTGCTGCTCAAGCTGCCTTTCCCTCCCTTGCCCACCCTGACCTCTCAGCACATATATTGACCATTCATGAATATCTTTATGAGTCAAGGGTGACCCAATGTGCCCAAGCTGGAAAAGGGAAGTCCACACCATATTGCTACCAGAACAAGGAAGCAGCAGAGCATATGAAGAAGAAATGCACCAGGCAGGCTCAAAAAGTTGCTGCTGGGTGGGTCACCAGGAATTAGTGGAAGGAGTTAACAGCTTGGGCTCATCAGTGAGTCTACCTGAGCACCCTGGAAGGAGGGCTGCTGAGAAGGAAACCTGCTGTGGTTTCACATTTACTCTCCTACCAGGTTTGCCTCTGTCCCCCTTTCTCTCACCTCTTCCAGTTTTAATCCACTGGATATGTTCTTATTGGTTTTGCATCTGATGGAAATCAAAGGCAAATTAAACATTTTCCTTCTAAGTTGTGTATCAACATTTTCTAAACAACTTCCCTTACTCTCTATTGCTCTAACCTGTCCAGATACTGCTGTAAAGCTTCCCTACCCTCTTGCAGATTGAAACTGCTACCCAATTTGGTGTCATTTGCAAACTTAATGAGGGTGCACTCAATCCCCTCATACAGATAACTGAGAAAGACAAGCCCCAGTATTGAACCCTGGGGGACACCACTGGTGACCAGGAACCAGCCAGATTTAACTCCATTCACCACCACTCTTTGAGCCAAGCCATCCACAGTTTTTAATCCAATGCAGAGTGCACTTATCCAAGCCTTGTGCCATGAGTTTCTGAAGGAGAATGCTGTGGGAGACAGTGTCAAAGGCTTTACTAAAGTCCAGGTAATGTCCAGGGCACTTCCCTCATTAACTAAGCAGGTCACCTTATTGTAAGTGATCAGATTAGCCAGGCAGGACCTGCCTCTCATATACCCATACTGACTGGGACTAGTTCCCTCTGCTGTGGGATTTCCTTTAGCAATTGCTTCAAAAAGCCAAAGTTGACCCTGCTGAAGTCCAGAGTTGTGATCCTGCTTGGTATTCTGTTCCTACTACACAAGATCCTGAACTCCTGAGCTGCCCCAAATGATACCTGAAGGGAGGTTTTAGCCAGGAGGGGTTTGGTCTCTTCTCCCAGGCAATCAGAACAAGAACCAGAACAAGAGGTCACAGTCTCAAGCTGCACCAGGGGAAGTTTAGGCTCAAGGTGAGGAGAAAGTTCTTCACAGAGAGTTGTGAGCCATTGTAATATGCTGCCCAGGGAGGTGGTAGAGTCACCATCCCTGGAGGTGTTCAAGAGGGGATTTGATGTGGCACTTGGTGCCATGGTTTAGTAGTCATGAGGTGTTGGGTGACAGGTTGGACTTGATGATCTTTGAGGTCTTTTCCAACCTTATTGATTCTATGATTTTATGACTCGATGATTTCTGGCGGAAGGAAGAAGCGAGATACATGCAAAAATTGTATCTGCACACAAACCCAAAGCCCCACACAAGATCAATGTATTGGGCCAAATAACTTACTTGCCCCCATATCTCAAATGTTTCTAGCTGAAGACACTATATAATAAAAGGACACTGCTTAATTTCTACCAAAACAGCTTCCTTCAAAACTGAAAACTGCCCCCCCTGCCCCACTTTGTAAGAGAGTAACACAAGTTAAATTGCACACACTGCAGGAGTTTGTCAGTCTGCATCACCAAGGGGGAAGAATAAGACAGACAAGCCATCTATGTCTAACATGCTGTAGTGTGTGAATTCTCATTGTCTTTGGGTTCTTTTATAAATAAAAGAAATATAAAAAGACAAGTAATTTTCTCACTTAATTTTCCTGTAGAACTGATAATTAAGTGTTGTTGGCTGCATCGCTGGCACACATTTGTGATAGTTGATATCGTGTCTCTGCATATTTAGAAGCTGAAAATCTTCCCTTTTACTGGGTAAAAAATACCTGTTTCATGGCCTTTTCTCTCTTTCAGATAATAATCCAGCTTTTAGTTTTTAAAGCTTGTCATCAGTTAGAGGTCTTACATATTCTTGCATCTTTCACATATTAGAATAGAATAAACCTTTATTAGAATAGACCAAACCAGGTTGGAAGAGACCTTCAAGATCATCGTGTCCAACCCATCAACCAATCCAACCCACCCAAACAGCTAACCCATGACCTCACTAAACCATGCTAAACCATGACCTCACTGAAAAGCAGCAATGTGCATATTGCAGGATGAGTCTAAATATATTAACAAAGTCATAATGTGCTAATGCTCTGTCTTACATCATAAAAATACTGTCTGTAACACTAGGTCAAAGTTTGGAGGAACAAACTTCTGCCTGGGGTGGAAGTCTTTGCTTCAGCTGTTGGCTTTGTTGCACTGTGTCATGTTTTGCACACAGAGTCACAGAATTGTCAGGGTTGGAAGGGACACCAAGGATCATCTAGTTCCAACCCCCCTGCCATGGGCAGGGACACCCTCCACTGGATCAGGTTGCCCAGAGCCACATCCAGTCTGGCCTTAAAAACCTCCAGGGATGAAGCTTCCACCACCTCCCTGGGCAACCTGTTCCAGTGTCTCACCACCCTCATGGGGAAGAAATTCTTCCTAACATCCAATCTGAATCTATCCATTTCTATTTTAATTTCATTCCCCCTGTACATATGAAACTATGTCTGAAGCTTAAGTCATGCTGCAAGGTGCTTTTTGCCGTTCTGAGTGAGCAAGAGACATTAGAGGAGACATGAGAAGAGACTTCCTCAAAATGGCCATGTGAAAATAGCCACAAAGGTATAAAAATGACATAATGTGTGACAGTTTTCTTATTAAAGTAAATACCAAAGAAGGAGCAAAGTCCTAATTTAAGTCTTTCTAACAGGATCAATGCTGGTTCTGCAAAGTCTAATGTCTGCATCCTGCACCATAAATCCTTGAGGACTTGTTAGCTGCTGGAAGTCCCTCTGGGGTAGTTTGTTGTCTGCCTTTTTAGGAGAGATGGGAATTTTGTGCAAGCCTTTGTCACCACAATTTGAAGCCTCGAAGATTAAATTGCTGTTGATCCTGCTCATAAGTAATGGCATTTTGATCAATCTAGTAATTATATATGGATGGTTATCACTTTGGTAGTTAAACATCAGGGAGGGTGAACTGAACCCCACAACTGCCTGCAAGGACCAACTGTGTTTTGCCAGCAGTGACTGGTGCAGGCTGAGCAGGGAAGCACCTTTCCCAGCTGCTCAGCTTTTATCTCTGCTCTTGCCTGTTTGCCATTTGGCCTGAAGTCAGTGCGTGCAAAGTCCTACTAACAACCTGAAACTTACCACAGATGCATCACACCATAGTATTTTCAGGACCAGCCATACCTTCTTATAAATTCCAGACAGCATTTTAAAAGGCATTTCTCATTGAGGGTTTGTTTTTAACCCAGCAGACACAGGCAGCCCCAGCTTTCTCCTTTCTGCATCTTCCTTTCCCCCCCTCATCACTGTTGTGCAACAGCCCACAAGATACATGACATTTATCACAACAGTTCTCATCCATTCACCTGACAATTAGAAATGCCCAGTGGGTGGACTGGAGGCCTGATATTTGTGTTGGTATGTTTGAGTTTCTGTGCTTCTGTAACCCTTCATTACCACTGATAGAGCCAAAAGGCAGTGCTTGCCTCACACAACAGGCACACTTCCGTGACTGAAACGTTATCTTCTCAAAAGATTGAAAAGGAGCTTGGGCATGGTCTCCTTTGTGGGCAGAAACACCTCTACCTGTATTTTTGCTTAGGTGACAGATTACAACCAGTTGCACCTATTACGAGGAATTATTTATCATTCCTCTTGGAAGGAAGACATCCATGTGGGGCAGGAATTAGAATTACATAGAATAAACCAGGTTGGAAGAGACCTTCAAGATCATCGCGTCCAACCCATCAACCAATCCAACCCACCTAAACAACCAAACCATGGCACCAAGCACCCCAACAAGTCTCCTCCTGAGCACCTCCAATGACGGCGACTCCACCACCTCCTTGGGCAGCCCATTCCAATGGGCAATCACTCTCTGTATAGAACTTCTTCCTAACATCCAATCTAAACCTCCCCTGGCGCAGCCTGAGACTGTGTCCTCTTGTTCTGGTGCTGGCTGCCTGGGAGAAGAGACCAACGTCCGCCTGTTTACAACCCCCTTCAGGTAGTTGTAGAGAGCAATAAGGTCACCCCTGAGTCTCCTCTTGCCAGGCTAAGCAACCCCAGCTCCCTCAGCCTCTCCTCATAGGACTTGTGTTCCAAATCCCTCCCCAGCTTTGTTGCCCTTCTCTGGACATGCTCCAGCAAGTCAACCTCCTTCCTAAACTGAGGGGCCCAGAACTGGACACAGTACTTGAGGTGTGGCCTAACCAGTGCAGTGTACAGGGGCAGAATGACCTCCCTGCTCCTGCTGGCCACACTCTTCCTGATGCAGGCCAGGATGCCATTGGCCCTCCTGGCTGCCTGGGCACACTGCAGGCTCATGTTCAGCCTACCATCAACCAGCACCCCCAGGTCCCTCTCTGCCTGGCTGCTCTCCAGCCCCTCTGACCCCAGGCTGTAGCACTGCATGGGGTTGTTGTGGCCAATGTGCAGAACCTGGCGCTTGGATGTGTTCAATCTCCTGCCCTTGGACTCTGCCCATCTGTCCAGCCTGTCGAGGTCCCTCTGCAGAGCCTCTCTACCCTCCAGCAGATCAACTCCTGTCCCCAGCTTGGTGTCATCAGCAAATTTCCTGATGATGGACTCAACGCCCTCATCCAGATCATCAATAAAGATGTTAAAGAGCATGGGGCCCAGCACTGATCCTTGGGGCACACCACTAATGACTGGCTGCCAGCTGGATGTGGCACCATTCACCACCACTCTCCGGGCTCGGCTCTCCAGCCAGCTCCTAACCCAATGCAGTGTGCTTCCGTCCAAGCCATTGGCTGACAGCAATTAAACTTGCTGCTTCTTTGCCTATGGACAGCTAAGGCCAGATCCTGATTGCAGCAAAACCATATTGAACTGCTGTTTATGGAAACACATCCTGACTCCACTTCTAAACAAATTGTAATCGTTTTTGGTTATGTTTTTTTTTTTCAGAGCTGGCATAATTTTATGGATCACAGCATCATCCCACTGACGCATTTGCCCATTATCATCACATATTTTGTGGTACATCACATGGGCCCACCATGCTCAAGTAAATCAGGATAACTATTATTTAATTTAACAGAGTGATTTAAAGCAGAATTAAAGTGAAAATGACATAAATTTTGATAGGGTTATGCCTGGACCTAGTGCCAAATGAGCTACTGTGATTATTACTCCTGAATTTATAGACCCTTAGAATTGTTAGGGTTGGAAGGGACACCAAGGATCATCTAGCTCTAACACCCCTGCCATGGGCAGGGACACCTCACACTAGACCACGTTGCTCAGAGCCACATCCAACCTGGCCTTAAAAACCTCCAGGGATGAAGCTTCCACCACCTCCCTGGGCAACCTGTTCCAGTCTCTCACCACCCTCATGGGGAAAAACTTCTTCCTAACATCCAATCTGAATCTACCCATTTCTAGTTTTCTTCTATTCCTCCTAGTCCTATCATTACCTGACACCCTAAAAAGTCCCTCCCCAGCTTTCTTGTAGGCCCCCTTCAGATACTGGAAGGCCACAATAAGGTCTCCTCAGAGCCTTCTCTTCTTCAGGCTGAGTAGCCTCAACTCAGGTTCTGACCTGCTTAGATATGTCTGCAAATAACGAAACATCATTAATCGCACAGGAAGCTTCTGTTTTGGGGTATTAGGCTTTTGAATACCAGGCTTGGTTTCTCACTTCACAATCTCCATAGCCCTGCCATCACCACTAGTTGCAAAGAGGCAGTGTTGCCTGCAGTGGTGTTCCTCTGCAGAGGCTGTGAGCCCGTGCTGCCCAGAGGCATGACGTGTTGATTGAAGCGTGGGCTCTGTGTCATGTGTCAAGGATGATACATTGCCAAATCATGCTTGCATCTGTATGCACGGTGTTGAGACAACATTATCACATCATGGTCTCACGACTGCTTTTTAGTATCCAGTGTAAGAAATCACCACAAGCCTGCTCTGGGTTAGTGTTGGTGTTACGAATGTTTACTACTGCCTATGAAAGCTGGGATCAATGCAAATCAAAGATTTCAAGTGTAAGTCTACAATGAAGTAGCCCACAAAGCCAATCAGATCCTAGGCTGCATCAGAAGTGTGGCTAACAGGTCGAGGGAGGTGATCCTCCCCCTCTACTCAGCCCTGGTGAGACCCCACCTGGAGTACTATGTCCAGTTCTGGAGCCTCTATTACAAGAACGATGTGGAGGTGCTGGAACGTGTCCAGAGAAGGGCCACAAGGATGATCAGAGGGCTGGAGCACCTCTCCTATGAGGACAGACTGAAGGAGTTGGGGCTGTTCAGTCTGCAGAAGAGAAGGCTCCGAGGTGACCTCATTGTGGCCTTCCAGTATCTGAAGGGGGCCTACAGGAAGGCTGGGGAAGGACTTCTCAAGATCTCAGGTAGTGATAGGACTAGGGGGAATGGAATGAAGCTGGAGGTGGGGAGATTCAGGCTAGATGTGAGGAGGAGGTTCTTCCCCATGAGAGTGGTGAGACCCTGGAATGGGTTGTGCAGGGAGGTGGTCGAGGCCCCGTCCCTGGGGGTGTTTAAGAGCAGGCTGGATGAGGCTCTGGCCAGCCTGATCTAGTGTAGGGTGTCCCTGCCCATGGCAGGGGGGTTGGAACTAGATGATCCTTGTGGTCCCTTCCAACCCTGAATGAAACTATGAAACTAAGTAGAGGCATGGAGCTGACTTTCCCCCAGTTACAAGCAAGTTTACACTGTATTGTGCAGAGGCAGAGGGCAATATTACAGAATCACAGAATGTTAGGGGTTGGAAGTGACTTCGAAATATCATCCAGTCCAACCCCCCTGCCAGAGCAGATCACACAGGAACACATCCAAGTGGGTTTTCAACATCTGCAGAGAAGGAGACTCCACAACACCCCTGGACATCCTATGATACATCCAGAAAACAAAACTTCTCTTCCTTCTTTCTCTGAAGGAGCAACTTCCTTTGGACTGTATCAGTTTACTGCTTGCAACAGTTAGATAAATCAAGTTGTGAGCAAAATGTGAGCTCCAACTTGCTACCACACGTATTTAAAACTCACCCTGGTTGACCTGACGTTGTCCAATTGGATATCCTCACATCTTTCCACTTTTCCCATGTTCCATGATTGAATATGTCTTCCCAGACCTTTGAAAATGATCCATGGTCATGTCCAGTGCTAGTACAGCAGATGTAGCAGCATGTCACTGTCTATGCTCAAAGAAACTCACACCATTTCCCATCAGGTTCCCCCCATGTAGCTGATCTTTCAAAGGGGCCCATGGGTCAGAAACAAGCAGCAAACAATGGGATTTGAGGGTAGCATGCTGATACTTTTGGTTCTATTGTTTTGCCATTGCTGCCTTGAACAGCTTTGCAAGCTTGGCTTAATAAAGTGCCCTTCTTTGTCAAATGGAAATATTTATTTTAATAAAGGGGTTTGGGACAGATAGGTTAAGGAGCAATTCACCCACTTTAAATCCCTGTTTCCTGGATGGATAGATGTGATGCCTGCTTCTGTGCTAGTGCCCAACCTCTGCGTGGCTCATTCCTGACCTGCTGGGCATCACAACTTGCTGCACAGGGCTTCCAGCCCACTCCCTGACAAGCAGCAGCACTGTGGAACATTTCATGGGCTCAAGGCACATGAGAGGAAAAGGACAGTCTGGAAAAGAGAAGGATCTGAGGAGACCTTATTGTGGCCTTCCAGTATCTGAAGGGGGCCTACAAGAAAGCTGGGGAGGGACTTTTTAGGGTGTCAGGTAGTGATAGGACTAGGAGGAATAGAAGAAAACTAGAAATGGGTAGATTCGGATTGGATGTTAGGAAGAAGTTGTTCCCCATGAGGGTGGTGAGACACTGGAGCAGGAGGTGGTGGAAGCCTCATCCCTAGAGGTTTTTAAAGCTAGGCTGGTTGTAGCTCTGAGCAGCATGGTCCAGCGTGAGGTGTCCCTGCCCATAGCAGGGGGGTTGGAACTAGATGATCCTTGGTGTCCCTTCCAACTCTAACAATTCTGTGATTCTGTGGCAGACAGTTCTCTTCCTCCTTCACACACCCTTTCTGCATCTGGCTGGTACATGCTTTAGCACTGCTCTGTGCTGGAGCTGAAGCAAAGCAGCCAGGACCCCTTTGCACGACAGTGTTTGGTGGCAGGTCTACCCTACGCCATGCCAGACCTGTAGTATGAATGCTGGGTTTGCTAATGTGGCAAACAAAACTAGAAGGCATATTTCAGAGATATTAATAGATAAGAATTTTTACAACTTTACCAATTTTTGTCCTCTCTCTGCTGATGCACAGTACTTGTATATTAATGCATTTAGAGAGTACAAAAGATGCCAGGCTGCACAGGGGTGAGCTGGTGCCCAAGCCTCACCCAGGTCTGTAGTATGATTAGATTCAATGTCTCACTTGAGCCTCATCCTGGATATGTGTTTGCACATATGTGCATTTTTCACAGCCTTGCAAAGGAACAAAAATTACAGTTCTTTGAAGCAGTGACAGTTTCACAAGAATGTGGTAGACCTGGGACACCAGCACTGGAGCCCAGTCTGACGACTGGCCTGGGGAAACCCTTTACATTGCTGTATCCAGCCAGTTTCACCAGGAGAGCCCCACCCTCTCTTCAGTTGTGCCAGCTGCAGTAGGGCCAGGGAAACATGTAAGCTGGACTGCTGGGAGCTACAGACATCTGAGGCATGCTGGTTTTAGGTGTTACTGCCCCTGGCTTTCTGCCCCCACTCCAAGAGCAAGCAGCTAGATGCTGGCTTGCACCTTACTAGGTTACAAGACGAGGGCAGAGCAAACCAGCTTGCAGAAAGGGGCTGGACTGTGAACTGTGACTGCAGATGCTGGTCTCGATCTAGCGCTGCTGCGGCCGGAGAGCCATCGTGAACAGAGGAGCAGGGCAACAGCAGCCTGTGTGACCTCACATGTGGCTACAAGCAGCTCTCCAAGAGGTTGTCTCTCAGCCCAGTGTCAGAGCTGGAATTGAAGCACGATTCAGGCAGGTTTAAAGTAAGTGTAGCAAAGATTGAAGGTCCTGCAATCACACGCTGCTCTGAGCCATCACCTACCCTTGCTAGGCTTCCTCACCTGTTGCTGAATAATGGCAGGGTCACCCCTGCTGCAGCCCTGCGTTTTGGTGTCCCCACCTGCAGCCCAGAACCTACAATGCTTCCCTTCCTTCTCAAGATGTTGAAAAACGTTTGGACCCAATGTTCTAGCTAAGAGCTAGTGTTACTGCTGGTGTTACTGCTGTTCTGCTAACGATGCTGGAGGCAAAATAGCAACAGCCCAGAACTTAGGGGAAGGAGATGGAAAGAAAATCTTTTTGTGTGGACCTATGAAAAAGCACCATGGAGAAATGCATGAATGAAGAAAAACCCCAGACCCTCCCTTTTGGAAAGGGTGGCTTCACAGAGGTCATTGTAAGGCAAAGAGATCACTGGAAGTGTTTAGGAAGAGACTGGATGGGGTGCTTAGTGCCATGGTTTAGTTGATTAGATAGTGTCAGATGATAAGTTGGACTTGATGATCTCAAAGGTCTTTTCCAACCTGGTTAATTCCATTCTATTCTAATTCTATTCTAACTGAGCAAAATAACCAGCACTCTGGCAGCCACAGCTTCCCCCTTGCAGCAAACTGCTGCTCACAGAGAGGCACCAGTTGCTAAATGGCCCTGAAAGAATGCAAGAAACAGCTTTTGAACTGATATTGAGATGCTCAGCTTTTGAGCACTCACTGCCAGGCAGCAAGTGCCAAGAGGAGGATCTGCCATCCGACTGGTGCAGGTGAGAGGGGGGCCTGCACCATGCAGAGCCCTGGTCTGTGGGAACCTCAATGATTAGAAATGACTGCTTGTCCAGAGTGCTATGGTTACCACTTTTGCTGCTCCTCTCTGATAGACTGTCTTTTCTTTTTCCAGCACCTGAGCAAACCAAGCACAGGGAGCACCAGAGGCTGCGTGATGCTTGTATCTGTTAAGCTGTCTTTGCAGCACTCCTGGATCAGTCAGAGAGAGCAAACCAACCTTTTGATTTCCAACGCAACCAGCAGCGTGTAATCCAAGGCTGCCAAATCAGAAGAGTACAAAACTTCAGCCTCAACCTCCTGCTTTAATTTCCTTCAGCAATTTATCACCTCTTCACAGCTCACACATTCAAAACAACCAGGAAAATTTCTTAACACCCCTTTGGCAAGCCACATGGAAGCAACTGCCACATTATTTTGTTATTATTGTTTTCAGGGCCTAGGGCAAAGGAGACCTAAAAAAAGAACACCCAAAACCCAAGCTAATAAAAAAACCCCACACCCCAAAACCTAAAAAAATTGAGTGTCTACCTTTCATGGGCAAGACACATGGGAAGAGTGTGAGAATCCAGATGAAAGGGCAAAATAATTCTTCTTTCAAGCAGAATTACCCTAAAAACAGCATGATGAGGGCAGTATCATGTCCAAATATATATTTATACTACCTAAGCAGAATTACCCTGGAAACAGCACGATGAGGGCAGCATCATGTCCAAATATCTATTTATACTACCTAAACATGTGCTTGTGTGTGCATAGGTTATATATTTATGCAAATCATTATAAACATATTACAGCAGAATATTGCTTGAAGTTTCACATAGAAGCAGGCAAACGGGAAGCAGAATTCACTCCTTGCTCCAAATCCACTGGCACTGCATTATTTGTTTATTAATTTTTCTATTCTACTGTTCTCCTTTTCTGCTAAACCCTCCAGCCCAAGCTTAGGCAGCCTGTGCAACTCCAGCATGGAGGGATTTGCCCTTGTTATTTCCCATTCGTACAGCAAATGATCCTCAAATGAAGTGAATCATTGGGGCTCAGTTCTTTGCTGCTCCATTGCCTACATTCTTGTTTTACAGTGGTGTGAAGTGGTGGTAAAATGCTGCCTTACTAATTGGTAGTATTTTACAGCCACTAACCAAACTCTTGGAAGTGGTGCTAATGATTATGCGCGGCACAAAACCAGAAGAATCAGACCTTAGGGGTTTATGGCCAGGAGAGGTGAAAGAAAGTACAGCTGGCTGGACTTGCAGCGTTGCATTCAGATGCTTGTGCAGGTTCATCAGTGTTGTACACGACCTGCTTGAAGCCCTGTGGACATGCAGCCTTCTTCAGACTAGGGCTGCAGCTATGCCCTCTCCAATTTGCAATTTCATTGACAAATTCCGTGCCAAGTTTTTACGTCAATGGTGACAGCTCTTACTCTGGAGTCATATTCCCTCCCCGTGCCCAGCACAAGGGCACACATAAGCCACATGAAATACCAGAGACACATCCACAGCAGATTTGAGACCACTACACAACAGACATGTTACTGCCTGCCTTGGGGCTTGTAACCTTCTTGTTCTGGAGATTCATGCCTTTTGTCCTGAATGAGTGTGAGTAAGATAATGAATCCTCCAGCACTCACTCATACTATTCTTAACCCTGTACAGACTGATTGGTGGAGCTGGATCTCCATTCAGAGCTCCTTGTCTGTCTGTCAGATCATGAGTCCTCCAAGGTGAGATTCTGCTGAGAAACTGCCAGTCTGCTGGTACAGTGGACTCCTAACCTGTGAGCAGGATACAGACCAATCTTCTCTCTCATACAGGGACCATATATAAAAAGATAGTTCTTTTAAATAGTCTTGTCTGAAGTGCTATGTTACACTACAGGGCAAACATATCACATGGGGAAAGTAACTGTTCCCATTAGCCTTTGCTCTTGAGATTCTTTTTTCATGCAACATGTTTACTTCAGAGGGGAAAAGCATTCATGTAGCTGTGTTTTGCTCTCTCAGCCTCTCTGTAGGAGGCGAAATCTGCTCTCTTCTATCTCTGTCCTTGATGGGCTTGCAAAGCCCACTGAGAAGAGACTGACATGCAATCCGCTAAGTACCAGTGTCACAGTTCCCTGCTGTGCCCTATCTCCTGCATGCACAGTAGACATCTGCCTGCTTATGAGCAGTGGTGTATTGGCACTGGGGTATCAATTCGCACTTTCAGAAACAGGAAATATAACAGTCACCGTATTTTACTTCCTGAGATCACCAACCTCTTTGTAGTCCTGCAGCATTATTAATGCAGGATCCAACCACACAAATTTGCTTACAGAAGAGTTTTCCTCTTATGCCCTGTGTGCTTCATCCTAGGTATGTAAGAGCATTTGAATTTCTGCTGCTGATAGCAGAGGCACAAGGGGGGTCTAGATGCATGCAGACTCATGGTGCTTGCATAGCAGACACAATGGAATCCATTACTGATTGTGGTATCCCATATCATTGTGTCCCTTTTTATTTGCTTTTAAACTTTTCTTTTACTACATGCAGTGCATTTCCAGAAGGAATTCTCCCATTGCACCCAGGATTTCCTTGGAGAAGGAAAAGCATTTATATACTTGATATTAGGCATCTTATTGAGATGTTTAAGCTACCATAGGAGAGAACCAGTTTCTCTCCATCATGAGAAACGTGATTTCTCTCTGCTGACTGCAGAGGCACTCTGAGGTATTTGGTTTTTACTCACTTGTCTCTAAATGTGTAAGATGCAGCCTGATGCTACAGCTAAGCTGACCCCAAAGCCACCAAAACTCAAATGCTCGCTCCACCCTCCATTGCAGGGCATCTATCAGTCACCTGGGATGGAGTGTGGGAAAGGGGCTCTCCCTTTCAGCAGCACCCCACAGATTGTATTATTAGATTAATTAGATAAGGTAATTATGCATTGTGACTATGATATCTCATGCTATATTAAACTCTTATCCCTTTATCTCAACCCAAAGTTTTTTGTGTTACTTTTCCCCTCACTATTGTGTTAGGGGAGCAGGAGGGTTAGCCCTCTCACTAAGCCATTGCAGCCTTTTGGTGCCCACTGTAGAGCTCGAAAGCAGCTGTCTTAATTAAATTAAGACAGTTGATTTTGGCAGGAGACAAAAGGGTTGAGATGAATTAGTAAATGAAAAACAAGATAAAAAGAGAATTCAGTTAAGGCTTCAAGATTGTTAAGAGAGTTTTATGTAAATGTGTTTGTTTGGTTTTGTTTGGTTTTTTTTTCTTCTGTGGTGTGTTGTATTTCCTTTCCAGGGGCTGATGGGGCAGTGGTCCCCTCTGGTGGTTTGGAATTTCACCCCTGAGCAAGGGCAAAACCCTGAAATATTTGGAAAAACTATTGTTCAGCATGGGAGTTCCTGAGAGTTCAGAGTGCTCAGGAGCAAGAGGATGTCTCTGGGACAGCAAGCATGGCTGCAGCCAGAATCAGCTGCCCCTTAAGAAAAAGAAGTGTCAAGCAGTTCATCCTGCAAAAGATAAGGGTGAACCAGGAAACAGGAGAAAGAGAGCACTGTTTGCTCCTCAGCTCTTATTGGGCTTTGGAAGATGGCCAAGGACAAACAGTGGATGGAAAACCCACCTCAGTCCTGGCTTTGCGAGTATGTGAATTACAGGGGAATTCTCCCCCAAAGAATGCTGCCTCAGTTTCCAGTGGAAAATCACTCAAGAAGAGCAGACAAGCTGATACTGCTTCTGATTCTTCTGAAAGGACTCCCAAAGCATCTTCACAAGATGCAAGTGATCCCAGTCAGAATTAGAGGAGCGCTACCTCCAACCAGATGGGGAAGAGGGACAGCTGGGTTTATTGGACTGTACAGAACCAATAGGTTGGCAAGTTGAAGGGGTGGAGAACCCATTTGTATTTCTGGTGTGACAGAGAGATCTCCACTCCTGAATGCTTTGGAAACTGAACATCAGAATGCAAGCCACAGTTTGCTTTCACTTGGAGGAGTGGAAAGAGTCACTGGTGGAAACACAACCCCACCATTTGGACTAATCACGGACTGATTCAGAATGTACTGGACCAGAGTGGAGCTCCAGAGCATCTGCAGTGAGAAATCTCCTTTTGAGTGAGAATGGAGAGTGACTGATGTATGATGTATATTTTTTGATGTTGACTGCTGCTGAGCATGATGCAGAATAGAATAAGGGGTGGAGAATGTAAAATACTGAGTTGAATCTGCTGCTGTAATTCATACTATGATGCAGTCACACCAGCTTAAAAAATAAAGTGCTAACTGGAGCAAAGTATTATGGGGCTTGAAGTTCAGATTGCAACATGAGGGGCTTCCTGTTCTGGTTGCTGCTTCTGGGTTCTCTTATCTCATCTCTTAATCTCAACCCTGAGTTTTGTGTGTTACTTTTCCCCTCACTTTTGTGTTGGGGGTTCAGGGAAGTTAGCCCTTGAGCTAAACCATTACAGAAGATGATTAGGGAACTGGAATATCTCTTTTATGAGAAAAGGCTGAGACCTGGGGCTGTTCAGCCTGGAGAAGACTGAGAGGGGATCTGATCAATGCTTAAAAACATCTAAAGGTGAGTGTCAAGAAGATGGGGCCAGGCTCTTTTTAGTGATGCTCAGTTACAGGACAAAGTGCAGTGGGAACAAACTGGAACACAGGAAGTTCCATCTGAATGTAAGGAAAAACTTCTTTCCTTTGAGAGGGACAGAGCACTGGAAAAGGCTGCCCAGAGAGGTTGTGGAATCTCTCTGTCTGGAGATACTAAAAATCTGCTTGGACACGCTCCTGTGCAACCTGACATAGGGAAATCTGCTTTAGCAAGGGGGTTGGTCTAGATGATCTCCAGTGGTTCTTTCCAAGATCTGCCATTCTGTGATTTCATCCTATCAAGGCAGAGAATAGGAATATCGACACGCAGACAAATAATGGTGGTCATGAGCTGAGTTATGGAAAGGCAGGCAGCAGTCCTCAACACCTCCCTGTACTCAGATCATACCCATCACTGTTGTTGGCAGGAAAGGTCACAGGAATTGACGCCAGTTTGGGAACAGGCAACTCCTAACAACCACCCATGGAAATTAATGCAGAAGCTGCTTGTAATGGAAGGTTCAGTAGTACTGCAAAGAATGGATAAATCTGTAGGTGGAAGAAGAACCTCAGACAACATTGGCTGGTCTACCTATGCCCTCCATGTGAAGAGCTGTTTCTGTCTATAGCACCAGGCCTTTAACAGTGCAGCCTACGTGAATACCTCAAACTAAGTAAGCTATACTGGTTAAAGCTTTTACTTTTCCCTCAGTGTAACTGCATCCACAAAGGGCTTTTGGTAGTATAGAAATGCTGTTAAAAAAATCACACTTCTAGTCAAGAGTATTTTTCTGGTATGAGTTGCTAGAGTGTGATCTTAAAGCACTTTACACTTGTGATTCTCCTCTGTTGTGCTCATGCCGCACCACAGCACTGCAGGAATCAGCAGCACTCACACAACATCAGTAGGCAATCTTCCCTGGTCACAGCATGTGCCCAAAGTGTATATTAAATACTCATCAATATTTGGCATGAGAAACTATTCACCATCTCGGTGTCACACAAAGATATTTCAGTCTTAAAGCTGTACAGCTACAGCTTAAGTTAAGCTTAAATTAAGTGTGCTGGGGACTGCTGTTGGCCACTGAGACCAGCCAGCACAGTGTGGCCTGCACTGATACACACAGTATCACACACTACATCAGAGGTTGGAAGGGACCTCAAGAGATCATCAAGGCTAACCCCCCTGCCAAAGCAGGATCACCTAAGGTAGTCTGTACAGGAATGCATCCAGATGGGGTTTGAAAGTCTCCAGAGAAGAGGACTCCACAGCCTCTCTGGACAGCCTGCTCCAGTCTCTCTTCCAAAACTATGTGGCTGCCTCTGATCTGGTCACTGGGAACAGCCCACGCTGCCTCCCAAGTACTGCCTGCAACCCGCTGGGAGGGCTGCTGCCTCCTTGGACTGGATACCAGCACAGATGACTGAGTTCCCATCCCAGGGATTTTCCCTGCCATTCTTTTTGAGTCAGATGCACACAGACAGGACGTCTGCACAGAGTGCAGCACATGCTGAAGATCTTCACTTAGGTTATTGCAGAGAAGGATTAGGATTCTGTAGGCTCAGGTCAGCAAAGAGTCCTCACAAAGAACAGTTCAGCAGAGCTGAGCTGCAAATCAGCTGAGATCTGTTGTAAATAAGCCCAGTTTCTGTGCTTTGCTATAGCAAAGTGGAAGACCAGTAGAAAATGCAGATCCTCTAGAGGCCTCCAACAGCCTTGTGGTATACATGTGTACACATCATGCTGTCCACACAGCCTATAACCAGAACCTGCCCCACACTGACCACCAAGATGGTGTTCCTGCAGGTCTGTTATACCTCTCCAGTATCAGGACATATCTCCCAGTGATTTGATAACTTTTCAAAGACAAGAAGTGGGGAAACCACAGCAGAATGCAATAGCCACAGCTATTGTAAGCAAAGAGGGCTCTGTAGGGACAAGTTGTGAGATTACTAGACCAACAGAGACAGTTGGCAATAATAGAATTAAAAATCATTTTAAAAAGAATATGTGTCCAAAAGCTTATCCCTTTTCTCTATTCTTTGAGCTACTAACAGATATTACAGCCCTCTTGTTATTTACCTTAGGCCAGCCCAGCTTTTATTGTTGGAATTACTCTTGCTCTCTCTGCAGAGGACTGCACTACCTAAAAGAACCTAACTTGCTTCTCCTAGACATGATGTAACTTCATAGTTTCATTCAGGGTTGGAAGGGACCACAAGGATCATCTAGTTCCAACCCCCCTGCCATGGGCAGGGACACCCCACACTAGATCAGGCTGGCCAGAGCCTCATCCAGCCTGCTCTTAAACACCCCCAGGGACAGGGCCTCGACCACCTCCCTGGACAACCCATTCCAGGGTCTCACCACTCTCATGGTGAAGAACCTCCTCCTCACATCCATTCTTCATGCCAGTGCCAGAGCAATCAGCAGAAACCAATGCAGCTATCAAGAGACGTATGGCTGAAGCAGGGGGTAGCTTCTCGAGCCATTGTGTGTCTGCAGATAGCATAGCAAAGTCCTACTGGTTGGACATGAGATTAGATTAGATCAGATCAAATCAGATTTGATTAGATCAGAATTAATTCAGGACTGGTGCTTCATTGACAGGGGCCTTGCTCTCAGGCTAGGATTTCAGGAAGCCCTTGAAACACTCTGCATGGTTAGAAAACATAAATACTTCTGTATGCTACCAACAATTTGTGATTTTGTTATTGTTAAATATTTAAGAGGTGACTGAGGTGTGAAGGCAAATTGTAATCCCGTTCGTGACAGATGTACTGTATTACCAGCACTGTTGAAAGTGCTAAATGACAATGTCACATGGACAATTTTTAGCTGGGAAGGAGAGGTGCGCTCACAGTTTAACGGATAAATAAACGCTGCATGTTTGAAGAGTCTCACAGTGAAAAAAACAACACGAAGAATACCTCCTGAACATAATGATTCCCCTCTCAGGCAATGGATACTTGTTTGGATCATATGAAACCAACATCAGCATCAAGTTCCCGACCCGAAATAGCTGCTGCACTTCTGTTCTGGAGGTTGTTAGACATGATTTTTGCATATCCTGAAAGTCTGCGTGCACCACTGAAAAGGAGCTAACTTTCCCCGTGTTTAGTGTTGTGCAGAGGAAGTGCTGAGTTCTCACTTATTTGATAATAGGATTCCTCACCCTCCTCCTGCCCTCATTTTGTTTTGTTTTGTTTTTGTTTTTCCCCCTGCTGAAATAAAAGCTTGAGTCCAGACACCTTAGGTTCTCAGCAGGCCTGGAGGCTCTCACTCCCCTCTGTGCATTCGAGGGGAAATGACACATTCCTCTCCTGTTGTTTTTTTGCAGGGGAACGTTCAGTGGAAAGTTGAGGGAAATGGCAAACTGGACTAATTTCTTCTCATTAGGAGAAGCAGAAACGCTGAGCTTTCTTAAAGAAATCTTTAAGATCATCAAGTCACACCTGCTCTGCTCAAAGAAATCTACTTTACACTCTTACAGAGCTGGGAAGTTTCAATTGTGATATACATACGTGTAACACTTTCATTCTGTTGTTTTCCCTGTCTCCTCATCCCTCTAAAGGTTTTCCAGAGTTTAATAGGGAGCAGCTTCAAGGCTCATCCGCAGGCTACTGCTTGTACTAGGGGAGATGGCTATTAGATGTGTGTGCAGGAAAGTAAAATGAAGGACAGGGCTGGAAAGTCTCCCTAAGTTTCTCAGGCTCCTCACTGTCTACATTGTGAAAAGTTATCACAAAACCAACTTAGACATGACTTAAAAGGCACGAGCAAACTAAGGTCTCCAACTACCACTGCTGTACACAGTGATGAAGCCATTAAATCACATCATCAGTGGCCTCAGGTTTATCCTGAAGGCTTATCAGATCCAATCAGCTTTCTAACTACTGTTACAGATTTCTTACAGGAATCAGAGGAATCAGGCAATGTTGATGCTGAGATTTTTCTTTTGGGGGGGTACCTCTCTTCCATTGTTTGAAAAGTTAACTGCATGGTACAAGATGTTCCTCTGTGTTCTTGGAAACCCATGGTCACAATTACAGATGTAACTGAGTTTTAAATGCATGGCTACTTCCACATTTGTGTGCCTAGAATAATTAGCTGGACCTTGTAACAGGACAAAATTAAGCTGTGATTAAGATATCCTTGAGTTTCCTTCTGCTTCCATACTTCCAGCCTTGGTGATTCTGTGGTTCATTTGTGTTACTGTTAGGAGTGCTCCTTCACCATTCATTATTGTTGGAGTGGATGAGGCAGATTGCATCATCACTCAGACACATTTCAGGGGAGAAATCACTTCTGGGATGGCACACCTGAAAGCAACCCTCCTTGAGCCATCTCTTCAAATCCACCACAGAATCATAGTTGTAGCTTTGGTGCCATTCTAAACAATTTATCCTCTCACCAAAAAAAGAGATAAAAGAAGGATGTGAAGGCTGGCATCATTCAGGACACTACTATCCTGGCCTTGTGAGCAGTGTCAAGAATCTTCCTTTGGATTCCCTTCCCACAATCTTCTGCCCTGCACAGCTTGGTTCACATTCATCAGGGAAGAGTCCCATACTGCTCTGTCACCCATGCCTCTCTCTTACCAATACTAGTCATATTTTAGGAACTGGGTATTAACCTCCCTAGTTTACCTTTGTGTGCAACTCTCCCATTGTCTTGGATAAAAGGAAAAGTATTTCTTGAGATGTATTTAACAGTTTTCACATGTCCTGGTGAAATACTGCTGCAAGATATTCCCCTCCATCTCTTCTGTGTACAGGCCTGGAGGCACTGAAGAACAGCAGCAACGACAGAAGCGCAGATAGGGTGATAAAATACAGTCATCTCAAATTCTGGCATAACTATTGTCTATCAAAACCACAGAGGTTGCTTCTGGAGAGAGTGTGCAGAGGATTTCAGATATGACATTTAAAAAGCACAAGTGAGAAGCTTTAAACTGTAATGTGTTACTAACACAGCTAAAGCAATCTGACAGCCCTTAGCAGGCACAAGGCAGCCTGGGCACTCTGTCTCAGTTGCTTCCTTGTTCTCTGCCTGGCAGCAGCAGCCCCAGAGCCTCGATAGGCACAGACACAACTTGTCCAGGGAGACATTACTGGGGACAGTTTTTGCTTTTACCCCGGCTTCAAGATAAATGCTTTGTCTTAAGAACCTGGGGTGGCACAAGACAGGTTGCCCTCTATTTCGCCTCAGGTGAGGATACCAGCCACTGGGTTTCAGGGACAGTGCATCAGAGACATGAGTCATTGTAACAGCTCTGGTTTAGGCTACTTTGTCATGATTGTGCTTTTTGACCTCTAGTGACATAGCCACATCATGAAAGGTGCAGCAGCTTGGCCCTGAGTAAATGAAACGACTATGAAAGGCAAGTTTATTGCCCATCAGCACTGGCAAGCTGCAATAAGGCCACAGCAGAGCTAAACTCTAGGTTGATGGTGCTACCCTGAAGACAATACATCCTGAAATTGACCCTGTGCTATGTGCTCATGTGGTTTATCAGAAGTTATTTCACACCTTTTTGAAGCCATTCTTACCCTGTTGTACTCAATACACCTTGGCATCTTAGGCTTGTCTTTATCAGTAGAGGGTGCTTGAAGAGTTTCAAAATTAAGTATATACATGAATAAAGTTAGGCAGTAAAAGCCTCTGATTGTTCTGCATTCAAAATATATATTTCTAGTGCCTGATTGCTAGGAAATTGCTAACATTCCTCACAGGAGGCACGGGAGAAGTGAGACATCTGACTCCTGCAAATGGGACCTTAATTAGAAACTCTACAGTCTAGGATGCTTTTATTTTTAATACTTATATATCTGTAATGCTAAATTAGCACTCTGGAGAAAGGATATGTTTCTTAGCAGTGAACCAGTCTTAACACTTCAAGGTGAGAGAGATCACAGTAAAAATATGCTTTCAAGAAAAAAAACAACAGAGCATCCTCAGTCTTTCTATGGGAAGAAAAAAATAAAAGACAGCAGGAAAATATGGAAAACTGCAAGTCATCAAACAGCAGTGACACAGAAAGATAGTTTCATAGTTTCATTCAGGGTTGGAAGGGACCACAAGGATCATCTAGTTCCAACCCCCCTGCCATGGGCAGGGACACCCCACACTAGATCAGGCTGGACAGAGCCTCATCCAGCCTGCTCTTAAACACCCCCAGGGACGGGGCCTCGACCACCTCCCTGGACAACCCATTCCAGGGTTTCACCACTCTCATGGTGAAGAACCTCCTCCTCACATCTAGCCTGAATCTCCCCACCTCCAGCTTCATTCCATTCCCCCTAGTCCTATCACTACCTGAGATCCTGAGAAGTCCTTCCCCAGCCTTCCTGTAGGCCCCCTTCAGATACTGGAAGGCCACAATTAGGTCACCTCGGAGCCTTCTCTTCTGCAGACTGAACAGTCCCAACTCCTTCAGTCTGTCCTCATAGGAGAGGTGCTCCAGCCCTCTGCTCATCCTTATGGCCCTTCTCTGGACATGTTCCAGCACCTCCACATCCCTCTTGTAATAGGGGCTCCAGAACTGGAGGCAGTACTCCAGGTGGGGTCTCACCAGGGCTGAGTAGAGGGGGAGGATCACCTCCCTCGACCTGCTAGCCACACTTCTCCTGATGCAGCCCAGGATCTGATTGGCTTTGCGGGCTGCAAGTGCACACTGAGAGCTCATGTTGAGCTTCTTGTCCACCAGCACCCCCAAGTCTCTCTCCTCAGGGCTACTTTCCAGCCAGTCACTGCCCAGCCTGTATTTGTGCCTGGGATTGCCTCGACCCAGATGCAGGACCCTGCACTTGCTCTTATTGAACTTTATGAGATTGGCTTGTGCCCACCTCTCCAGCCTGTCAAGGTCCCTCTGGATGGCCTCCCTTCCCTCCAGCATGTCTGCAGCACCACACAGCTTGGTGTCATCAGCAAACTTGCTGAGGGTGCACTCAATGCCACTGTCCATGGCACCCACAAAGATGTTGAATAAGACAGGTCCCAGGACTGATCCCTGAGGGACTCCGCTTGTCCCTGGCCTCCACTGGGACATGGAGCCATTGACAGCCACTCTTTGGGTGCGGCCATCAAGCCAGTTCCTTATCCATCTAGTGGTCCACCCATCAAACCCATGTGTCCCCAGTTTGGAGACCAGGATGTGGTGCGGGACAGTGTCAAAGGCTTTGCTCAGGTCCAGGTAAATCATGTAGCTCAGATCTTCACAGTTAATTTTTAGAGGCTGCAGATCAGCACGCATACATAAAAGTTAGTGAGCCCTGTGGCAGGAAAATTAAGCTGAAAAGCTATTTCCGTGTGCTGCAGACGATGGATATCAAACCTGACCCCCCTGAACTAGATTTTGGTCTTTGTGACCAGGTGATGCAAACAGGACTGGGCACTCGCAACTCCTGCATTAAGAGAGTGAATAACTGGGAGCCCCTTCAACTAGCAAGGGAGCAATGCTCCTCACGCCTTTCATATCGAGTAAAAGTTGTGGTGGCTCGGTGTGTGGCAGAGATCTGTGCTGTTCTGTGCCAAACAGGCAAGGCTAAACCCAAGATGGGCAGAGGAAAAGTCATTAAATCAAAGCACAAGCCATTTATACATCAGTATGTTAAAGATCCCAGCCTTTGAGCAGATGGCTGATAGAAACCACATCTCTTTGATTATTTTTAAAAACATTTTGGTATGCTGCCAGTTCAGAGAGGTGCAAACCACTGACGGGCCCCTGCTGTTGGCAAACTGGAAAATGGTTCTGACTTCTCAGGATATGACTGATTTCAACCCTCCTGTGTCAGAATACTTCCCATGCAAGCCCTAGATGGGGGGGTCTATGCCAACTGATACAGCCAGGACTGGCCCCTATGGCTGCCCAATGGCAAGAGGGTCTGCAGCGACATGCAGCAATCTGGCCTGAGCTTCCAACTTCGTGGTGCCTTGCCAGCAGCTCTCCTCACCAAGGAGGTGATGTTCAGGAGATGGCTCTTTTGGGCTGTGGATGGTGACCTCAGAACTCCTCACATTTCAGGCATGGCTTGAACACCCCATGGGTGTGCAATAGTGGGCATGCACACACAGCAGGTCCAGGGTGGCAATGTGTGTTGTTTGGACTCTATGGAAATGTTGGCTTTTCTTCCCTGAAAGTTACTCCTAGCAGGAGCGTGTCCTGTCTCTGGATGTAAAGCTGGGGATGGGCAGAGCCACCATAAAGGCTCAGTCCTGGCAGGTGACCCAGAACTCGGTCTCAGCTTCGCTTCTTGTGGCTGGAATTTCACCGCATGATGTGTTTGGTGACAACACTGGGGTGGTGAGCTGCTGCTCCTCTGCCACCCCATAGCTCCATGGGCAGTTCATGGCTATCTGCATGCAGCTGGCAGGGTTCTCCTTCCCTGCCCTTCCCCAGTCATCACCCAGCAAGGCAGTTTAAAGGATAGGAGCCAGCCGTGGCTTCAGGGCTGAGTTTAGATAGACAGTGAGGCCAAGGCCAGCCACCGCCCGAATTCCCCTTGGGCACAGCGCTGGGCTTTGGATGCACGGGGCAAGGGAACCCGTGGCCAGCTTGGCCTCCCACCGCAGGTTCCCACACATGCTAGCAGGGCCTGATGAACAACAGAGGATGCTCTGCTGGAGCTGTCAGAAACAAACCAACAATTACCCTCTGCAGGATTGCTTCAAGCTGCAAACAAAAGATGACAAAAAAACTCCACACAGCAGATCCCCCTCCAGGCCCGGAGGGCAATCAAGAGGAGGCTGACAATGGCAGGGCCCCTCTGGCCCTGTACCAAGGACACTCACCCCCAAGGACAAGCACATCCTGCTGCCTTGCAGAGCCCCTGACTGCCCGCCAGCCCTTTTGTCTAGCATGTATCAAACGCCCATGCTTGCTTGCAGACCACTCTGGTTATGCCAAAGCTGTGTCTACCACCAGCCTCCTTGCCAAGAGTTCAGTGACTCTCCCGGCTGCAATCTCAACCCTCTGGTGCCAGCTCCTGCCTGTGCACTTTGAGGCTTCTTGGGGAGTAGCAATGCCTGACTGGGCTGGATGTGACACGGGGGTTAACTCCTGGTACCCAGAAATGAGTCAGCAAGTCCCTTGCCCCCGCGGCCACTGCCTAGTTTCCAGAAACACTGACTGTTTGCAGAGCACCCCAGCATCCGATGCATACCTCAAGAATGTGATGTACTCTGAACCTCAAAAGCAGAAAAGCCCACAGCTAGAAGGCAACACCTCAGAGGGCTATGATGGAACCTGAGACCACTTTCTATCCAACACCAACCTGACAACCAGAAGTCTTCAGTTGGATGATATAGTATCCATGCAATTAATGGCACTCATTCACCACAAACTGCTGCCATAATCATACTGAAAAGTGCAACCCAAACCTCATTGTTTGCTTTTGTTTCTGAGGCTTGCAATCCCCATCCTACTTCCCTCCCCTGCCAGCTTCTATTTAAAAAAGAAAAGAAAGGAAACCAAAAAGAAAGAAAAAAACCCATAAGGACATCAAGTATTTGACTTAAAAGCAAAAACGTTTGCTCTTCTCTCACCTGTGAAGATGTGATGGCTAGGACCATCACATAGGATTAGGAGGTTAAGGTTGCTCTTGCCATATGCTAGAGCACTTTGGCACTTGTCCAAAGGGCTACTCCAATCTCTCACAGCTTCTAAGCAAGGCATGAAGACCAGAGAAGAGAAAAAGATTTTTGTGCTCTGTTGCTGTGAGAGAGGCAGGAAACATTATGGCTCCTCTTTTAAAGTCCTGCAAACTAAACTCATAAAGCTTGACAAGAAGCTTAGGTTCTTGGCTTTTTTTTTTGTTTGTTCATTGTGGTTGGTTTTTGGGGCCTCTTTTTTTTGGGAGGAGGGGAAGTTTTTCAGGAAGAAAAGCGAATCAAGCAGATCCACACTCACTCACGGTCATTAAACAGCCTATGCATTATGTTTATTACACAGCCAATGTAGTGCTTGAGCTTTGGCTTCTGAGGCTTTCATTTCACAGTATTTTATCAATAGCAAAAAGCTCAAATTGATTGGAACAAATAATTGAGATTCTAGAAGGAGGATGAGAAGGAAAAAAAAAATGAAGTTATGTTGTTTCATAGTTTCATTCAGGGTTGGAAGGGACCACAAGGATCATCTAGTTCCAACCCCCCTGCCATGGGCAGGGACACCCCACACTACATCAGGCTGGACAGAGCCTCAGCCAGCCTGCTCTTAAACACCCCCAGGGATGGGGCCTCGACCACCTCCCTGGACAACCCATTCCAGGGTCTCACCACTCTCATGGTGAAGAACCTCCTCCTCACATCTAGCCTGAATCTCCCCACCTCCAGCTTCATTCCATTCCCCCTAGTCCTATCACTACCTGAGATCCTGAGAAGTCCTTCCCCAGCCTTCCTGTAGGCCCCCTTCAAAGATCTTTAACAGTCATTTCCATTTCTTTTCCTTATGTATATATTACAGTTATTTTCAAAGGAAGATTTGTTATTATTTACAGGAAAAAATAGTAACATATACAAAAAAAAGGGCATTGCATCTTTTTTTTTTAACATGATCATGAAGGAATCACTCCTCCAAAAGCATTTCTGTGCAAGTCCTTCACCATTTTTTTTAAAGTAACTATTTCCATTGAACTATTTTCTCCCAGTTTGTCCCTTCCTCCCTGCCTGCTCTCATTCTGAGAGCTAGTCACCCACACCACACCTGATCGCTCATTTAACATGACCTGGCTTCCAGCCATTCAGATTTAAATTCTGCTTATTAAAACTAGTTCCAAATGACCATTCTCATTTTGCCTCATCCATTCACAAAACCTCCTTGCTGACTGCTAAGCTCAAACAGTCCCAGTTTGCAGCTTGTGAGCAATTCTTGATTTGCTTTTCCCACCAGTAATGAAAAAAGGCTCTCTAGTTTGTTCAACTGGGTCTCCATTACTCATCATGAACCATGCAACTAACAAATATGTTTTTCATTTCATACACTCATTGGCTGTTCAGAGTGAGGGTGGAGGTATGTGGGCTATGAGTTGAAGAAAAGAGGTTACTGAGGTTAAAAAGAGGAACATTTGACTGTGTACACCCCTAGTACCTCTGCTGCTTATTCCCTTTGCATGCTTTGCATCTTCTGCTGGTGGGCATGCAGCCAACCCTGTTGCCCAAAGCTCAGCTGCTTAGGTAGCAATTTATTCTGCATGTTTTAGCTAATGGATGTGGTTGTGCCTGTGGTTTTGCTTCAGCATGTGCAAGTCCAACACAACATAAAATTTGGCATTCACCTGTGTTTCCCTGCAATATTTATCTAGCAAACTTAACTATAGAGTAGGATGCATGTGATTAGAGGTTCAAAAAGTTTGTGTTGAATTCACTTTATACCTAATACACACAAAGGGAAAACCACACCCAAACACATGCTTATGGCCATATGAAAGAAAGGCATCTTCCCACTGTGTTCTCCCCTGAGCATTATCAGTATGGAAAGTTCTGCACAGCTAAGAAATCCTGCTGGCACCAGATTTAACACTCCAGCCTGAGTTCTGCAGTCTAAGAACCCATGAGAAAAAGAAAGGCTATTCAGGGCAACCTCAAAGTCATTCTGCCAGTTCTTTCATCCTCCTGCAATACAGTGGTCACAGTTTTCAGTCTGCTGCATGCCTCTGCCATTGCCCCAAAGCCTTGGCCTCACATTTGCAGAAAATCTCTGGACTCATTGCCCTCCTGCAACCTCAGTGTCACTTGCCAAAGGTATTCCAGCTCTCACTGGGGACACAACAATCTAAATTCAGTGCTTTCTTCAGGGCCTTGGCATGAAGGCACTTGATGTGATGGTGACCTGCTCCTCTCTGCCAGCCAGATCAGACAACAGATGCAGCTATGCAAGACAAGGGAGATGCAGGGCAAGGCTGTTTCTCACAGCAGGGTCAAGCAACTTGTGTGTATTGAAGGGACAGTTTTATTCCAAGATCACCTGGTATTTTCACCCTGCACTGTCTCTAAACAGGACTGACAGGTGTCTCCAGACACCCATCCCACCCTGAAACATACAAACAGTGCTGCTTACATAGGACCAGCCTGGGGACCAGCAAGTACTCCCAGAGAAACCTGTGCAAGGCACTGAGCTGGAAGAGCTGCCCCCATGGGATTCTCTACCTCAGCTGGAAAGAAAGGGCAGTGCATCTGCCTTCCTCATATTTTTGCTGCTCAGCTATAAAATTTTGTTTGTTCCCTACTTATAATTAGAAAGCAGAAAGCACTTATTGCCTTCCTAGCTGTTCATCCTCTAAAGCAACAGCCAAAGAATGGAGAAACAGCTGGAATGTTGGCCCTTTCAATACCCTTTCAAAAGGCAGCCCTAGTTACTTCACCTGTCCCTGAATCCCCCATAATAACATTTGTGGGTTTGCATCACATTTTCCTACATTAAAAAAAAAAAACACAGTATTAAAAAGGTCTCTTTTTTTGTTGCCAGTTGAGGAACCCACAAACAAATGGGCAAATCTGACTAACTGGTTAAGCAGAGAAAACAATGGAAATGTGTATGCACCAAAGGCTGTCAACAGCCCCACAGAAACAATTGGAAAGACAGAAGGAAATTCTTTAAGCTCTTGTAACAACAAAATGTCAAAACTAAACAAATACCAGACAAAAGTGGGAGCTAAGTGTTGACTGTGACTCCTTAGGAGTTCAGCAAACAAAGCAGGCCCAGGCTTCCCTGGGGCTGCCCCACTCCAGCCTGGGACTATCCTGTGAATTTCAGGGAGCTTTGCTCCTGCAATCCACCCTCCTGAGTAAGGTGTCAGGTGCTGCATTGCTGCGTGGCATTTTAGCATGGCTGTTGGGAATCCTTCCTCACATTTCCCACTCCCCCCCCAGTTATTTTAATACAATTTTGCTAAAGTTCTGTCCTGACATTCAGGTACTGGTGTTACTGCTGCCTATTTATTTTTCTTCTTCAATTGCCCTCTCTTTTTTTTTTCCCCCTCCTTTTTTAATCCCCTTTTTATATTTTTACATTGAACCTAGAAGAGGTTATGAGTTTCATGGCTTCTGTGGCTTACATAGGAAACTCAGCATTACTATTTTGATGTAGAACGCAGGCGTCTTTGTGGTCATACTTATCATAGCTGAGCTAAACTCAACAGGAAATAGCATTTATATTTGCCTGGTGGCTCAGGGTGCTTATCCCATGGCTACAGTGTAGAAATAGCTGATAAACTGATGGGAAATCAATTAAGGCTGATTTAGACAGCAGGAACAGGCAGGTGATATGCAAGTGGTTCAGGTACAAACCATACCGAGAAAATCATCTGGTGCTTTGCATTCAGACGTTGGTATAGAGTCAGGACCAGCTACCAAGTCTTAGTTGTCGATCTGGGGTTGTTTTTATGCTCAGAGAGGGAGGGAGGCTTCAAAAGGAAGACCTCCACAAGGAAGCTTAGAGCTTGCTCTCTGATTTTTTTTTTTCTTGTATTGTAACTGTCACAGTTAATAATTTATGTTTTTTGGTCATAGTCACTTTAAGGCCTCGTTGCTGAAATTCTATGAGGAGAAGAATCCAGCATAGAGAGTCAGAAAAATACCTATTTACACATTCATTTGTTTTCTAGGAAAACTCACATGTCCATATGCAGCTAGGTTTGGTACAAGATACTAGCGGGAGTGATGCAGCTCAGAATTGGAAAGACTTTAAGTAGCACCACAGATTCTATCCCTCAGATTGGGAGGCTGGCAGAAAATAGCTATGGGCTGGGTGGGTATGGAGCTGAGCCTCAAGCTGCAACATTTTGAGGGGAATCTGTAGGAAATGGTGCTGACTACCTTTCACTGAGCTCTGAGCCCAAAGAGGCTTTGGCCTGACTTTGCCTCTTTTGAAAGGGGCTGTTTCTCTGAGTTTTATTTCTATCAGCTCTAGCATCATGATAAAGCTCAAAGACAAATATAATTTGACACAACACCCTTGGAGTTTTACCCCATTCTTACTTCTGTTCAACCAGCATTTACTCACTCTTCCTCCAATACATTACAGCTGTCCCTCCAAGGTCTCTTCCAACCTGGTTAATTCTATTCTATTCTCTTTGCTCGGTTAGTTGGGGGGAACTTGGGGCACTTGTGGCTGTGGTGGAGTAATGCTCCCTGCTCTGCACTGAAATTCCCTATGTTGAATTTGGAAGTCTTGTTCATTTTGAGGATTTTGGGAGGCTCTGTGCAGCTCTGTTTAGGTTTCATCTGGGTTGATGCCTTGTGTTAACAAGGTCAGAGTACTTGCCAGGGCTGCATACTTCCTCTGTGATCTCCACCTAAGCCGCTTGAAAATGGGTGCTGTGAAGACTCGAAGCTGCTTTCTGTCAGGCAAGTCTTTGTTTATAGCAATAAAAGGCAATACTGAACATTATTAGGCTCAGTGGGGGGCAACTGTTAGAAGCAACGTTTCCATTTGTGCGTGCCACGCACCTGGCAGCATTTTGTGTACCCTCATTTTCAAGTCTTCCCACCCTGGCTGCTCTGTCAGCTTTGCCCACTATTCATGTGGCTTCACACAGCAACAGGGGGAAACAAATGTAATAAAAATAGGAAAATGTGACTATCAAACTCCTAGCCTTGACAGGTGAAACTTAGAGGGTAAAAGCAACCTGCAGGATCACATATAACTCAATTTTTCTAATTTCTTCTGAATTTTCCTTTTCCCTATACAATCTCTCTGTTAAAGGGAAGCTGGGATATCCCAGGAGTGTTTAATGTCCTAATCAATTAGTGTGATTTGATAGCCACATCATGGCCACAGTTAAAAGGACCCCCAGGGAACAGATTCCTTTCTGAGAACGATGACAGACACTGGGCAGCAAATTTAACTTGGATACCCAGGGCTGGTTTTGTTCACAGTGTTTCTCTGCAGCAGTGTTTGTTGATTTCCTCAAAATACAACCATCTGATCTGCTTATAAGCTAGCTCCTGAAGCGTGAATTTGGCCTATTAAATAAAGTAGCTGCACATCAGCTCTGGTTGGCCTGAATACAGTGGATGGCACTGCTGCTAGATGAGAAAAATCCAGATCTTCATGGGTAAATGAAGAAATCAGAGAATGCTTTTGGTTGAAAGGGACCTTATAAACATCATCTACTCCAAACCCCCTGCACTGAACAAGGTCATCTTCAACTAGATCAGGCTGCTCAGAGCCCTGTCCAACCTTGAATGTTTCCAGGGATGGGGCATCCATCACCTCTCTGGGCAACTGGTGTCAGTGTTTCATCACCCACATCATAAAAATGTCTTCCTTATATCTATTCCAAATCTCCCCTCTTTTAGTTTAAAACGATCACCTCTTGTCCTATTGCAATGGACCCTGCTTAAAAGATTGTCCTTATCTTTCTTATAAGCACCCTTTAAGTACAGGAAGGCCACTATGAAATATCTCTGGAGCTCTTTCTTCTCTAGGCTGAACAGCCTCAACTCAGCCTTTTTTCATAGGAATGGCTTTCCATCCTTCTCATTAATTTTGTGGTCCTCCTCTGGAGCCACTCCAACAGATTCATATCACAGTATCACAGTATCGCTTAGGTTGGCAAGGACATCGAGGATCATCGAGTCCAACCTATCAACACAGACCCCATGACTAGACCATGGCACCAAGTGCCACATCCAATCTCCCCTTGAGCGCCTCCAGGGTTGATGACTCAACCACCTCCCTGGGCAACCCGTTCCAATGCCAAATGACTCGCTTGGTGAAGAACTTCCTCCTCACCTCGAGTCTAAACCTCCCCTGGCGCAGCTTGAGACTGTGTCCCCTTGTTCTGGTGCTGGTTGCCTGGGAGAAGAGACCAACCCCTTCCTGGCTACAACCACCTTTCAGGTAGTTGTAGAGGGCAATGAGGTCACCCCTGAGCCTCCTCTTCTCCAGGCTAAACAATCCCAGCTCCCTCAGCCTCTCCTCATAGGGCTTCTTTTGCTGAAGACTTCAGAGCTAAACAGAGTACTCAGGGTAGTGTCTCACCAGAGTGGAGCAGAGGGAAGAATCACCTTCCTTGACATGCTGGTCATGCTTCTGGTGCAGCCAAGGACAGAGTTATCTTTCTGGGCTGCAAGTGCACCTTGCTGATATGTCCAGCTTTTCACCCACCAGTACCCACAAGTCCTTCTCCACAGGGTTACTCTCAATGCCTTCATACTCCAGCCTGTATTAACACCAGCGGCTGCAGTACACCCAGGTGCAGGACCCTGCACCTCGCTTTGTTGAACCTCATGAAGTTCACACAGGCCCACTTGTCAGGTTTATCATGGTCCCTCTGGATGACATCCCATGCCTCAGGTGTGTCACCCTGACTACACAGCATGGTGTCATCCGCAAACTCGCTGAGGGTGCACTCAATGCCACTATGTCATTCATGAATATATTAAACAGCACTGGTCCCACTATGGGCCCCTGAGTGACACCATTTGTCACAGATTTCCATCTGGACATGAAGCTGTTTACCACTACCCTTTGGATGTGACCATCCAAACAATTCTTCATCCACCAAACAGTCTACCCATTAAATCTGTATCTCTCCAATTGTGGTAGTTTGGCCATGGCTGGGGGGCCAAATGTCCACCAAAGCTGCTCTTATCACTCCCCTTCTTAGATGGGCAGGGGAGAGGGGAAAATATAGCAAAAGGGCAGTAATAAGCTAGAAGCAATTTAATAATGCTAAGCACAAGCAAAGACCACTTGTGGAAGCAAAAGCAAAGAGAGAAGTTATTCTCTACCTCCCATCAGCAGACCATCTTTGGTCACTCCCAGGAGGCAGGGCTCTAACATGCATAGCACAGACACCACGGACAAATATCTCCACACTTCCATCTTCCACTTAGTTCTTATATCTGAGCTGACATCATATGGCATGGAATTACCTCTTTGGCCAGTTTGGTCCATCTGGCCTGGCTGTGTCCCCTCCCAAGATCTTGCCCACCCCTCAGTGTACACCTGGGGCAGAGAAATGTTGCAAAAGCACAGCCTGGGTGCTCATTCAGCAGTAGCCCAAACACTGCTGTGTTATCCACACCCAGCTACAGCACTGCAAAACATGGTATTGGAAAGATGCTCTGAGGAGAATTAACTCCAGCTTGGCCAAACCAAATAGAGCAATTTGAAAAGAAGGATGTTGGTGGGGACCCATCAAGAGCCTTGCAACAAACATCCACTAGAAATGTGAGGTATGTATCTGGGAGAATAATTGCTTCAGGCAAAGGACAGAAACTCAGAAATGCTGCTCCATAATTCTCCTCAACTGCCTGAGCTTCAATACTGTAAGACAACACAATGAACCAGACTGGGAGACTGATTCTGCAGAAAAAAAGAGTGCTGTATGGGGACCTTACCCAACTAACCATATTCCTGCACAGAAGCTGTACCAGTGCAATCCCAAGTACAGCATAGGAGTACCGTGAGGTGTCAGGGGCAGGGACAGCTTCCATGTCCCAATTGCTGAAGGTGCCCTTGGCAGCACTGTTAGGCACTGCAGCAGCTTCACTGGGAATGGATCAGAAAACACACCTTAAAATCCAGAAACAAGAAACAGTCAGGAATGTTTTAAGGAAATGTCTCTTACCATAGGATGCCAAATTTTGACACTAAACTTTTCAGGGAGGCCTGCTGGGCTGGTGAAACTTTCTACTTTTCTACTTTTTACTGGTCAGATGGGCAGAGTCCAATGGGTTGGCATTCAACAAGTCCAAGTGCCGAGTGCTGCACTTTGGCTATGGCAATCCCATGCAGAGCTACAGGCTGGGGTCAGAGTGGCTGGAGAGCTCCCAAACAGAGAGGGACCTGGGGGTGCTGATTGACAGCCACCTGAATATGAGCCAGCAGTGTGCCCAGGTGGCCAGGAGGGCCAATAGCATCCTGGCCTGCATTAGGAATAGTGTGGCCAGCAGGAGCAGGGAGGTCATTGTGCCCCTGCACTCTGCTTTGGTTAGGCCACACCTTGAGTACTGTGTCCAGTTCTGGGCCCCTCAGTTTAAGAAGGACATCGAGACACTTGAGCGTGTCCAGAGAAGGGCAACAAGGCTGGTGAGAGGCCTTGAACACAAGCCCTATGAGGAGAGGCTGAGGGAGCTGGGATTGTTTAGCCTGGAGAAGAGGAGGCTCAGGGGTGACCTCATTGCCCTCTACAACTACCTGAAGGGTGGTTGTAGCCAGGAAGGGGTTGGCCTCTTCTCCCAGGCAACCAGCACCAGAACAAGGGGACACAGTCTCAAGCTGCACCAGGGGAGGTTTAGACTCGAGGTGAGGAGGAAGTTCTTCACCGAGCGAGTCATTCGTCATTGGAATGTACTGCCCAGGGAGGTGGTTGAGTCATCAAGCCTGGAGGCGTTCAAGGGGAGATTGGACGAGGCACTTGGTGCCATGGTCTAGTCATGGGGTCTGTGTTGATAGGTTGGACTCGATGATCCTCGAGGTCCTTTCCAACCTAAGTGATACTGTGATACTCTTTCATATATCAAAAATCTTCAGCAATTTCTATGACAAGCAGGCATGCCCCCATTAGCTATAAATTAATTTCAGTTAAGCAGATTTCTGCCTAGCTTGTTGTAAAGATGAACTTTAATAGTCTGGTTTACCTCTTCTGTTTCATCCTAGTGGTGGCCACTGTGTAAGGGTTCTTAACTTTTAAAGGCTTTGGTTGCCGTTTTGTGTCTGAAGAAAGGAATCAATCTGCTCTTTTTGATCCTGAGCTTACCTTTGCTTCTCACATTTCCTATCTTTGTAAATCTGCTTATTAACACCTTCACTATATTGCCCTGTATTCAACACTGTCTCAGTCATACTTCTGCTGAAAGTCTTATTCACGCATTTGTCTTCTCCAGGCTTGATTATTGTAAATTTCCATCTCCATGGCCTTTGCCAGGAGTTTGCTTTCCTTACAAAGCACAGAAAAGATCATAAAGTAAGAAAAACTCACACTTTCTGTTGCACAGAACAGGAAGAATAAGGGATTACAAAGGCAAGGAGAAGAGAAGACTCAGGGGTGACCTTATCACTCTCTACAACTACCTGAAGGGAGGTTGTAGACAGGCTGATGATGGTTTCTTCTCCCAGACAGCCAGTACCAGAACAAGAGGACACAGTCTCAGGCTGCACCAGGGGAGGTTCAGGTTGGATGTTAGGAAGAAGTTCTATACAGAAAGAGTGATTGCGCTATGGAATGGGCTGCCCAGGGAGGTGGTGGAGTCGCCGTCATTGAAGGCGTTCAGGAGGAGACTTGATGGGGTGCTTGGTGCCATGGGTTAGCTGTTTGGGTGGGTTGGATTGGTTGATGGGTTGGACACGATGATCTTGAAGGTCTCTTCCAACCTGGTTTGGTTTATTCTATTCTAATAAAGCTTCCATTTAAGGGCCTGTACCATCAGCTCTTCAAGCACAGCGGTGGGCAGTGCCACAGCCAAGACAAGCAGCCTACTCTCACTTCTATTTTGAACTACTCCTTGGAAACAGAATTTGCCCTTTTTTTACTGCCCAGCTCAAACCCTGACTGAGCTTCCACATTGACCACAACTGATGAAGCCTACCAGGATGAACTTACCTGCACCACTTCTTGGAATAAATTAAACCTTGCAGAGTGAGCACAACATGTGGACCTCATACTAGGAGCCTGGTGACTGCATTTACTGCCCTTTGGAATCAAAGTCCAATAAAGACAGTTCTCAACATCCTTCCTCCCCCACCCCTCCCACCAATCACCCAGTTCATGCTTGTCAGAAAAAAACATACCAGAAGCATGTTTAGACATAACATGAACCATGAAAAATCAGCTATGCCAGCAGGGCACCACAAGAAGTTGGGTTACACCATCCAGAACCTTTGGGGATGCCAGAGATTTTCCTCTGGGTCTTTTGTCTCTTCAATTAGGCAAAGCACAGACATGACTCTCTTTTCACTAGATGACCATGTGGCAATGTTTGAAGAGTGATTTGATTTCCTTTTGTGTTTCTCATGTCTTGAATTCGCCCCTTTTGCTGTTGTGCTGTTCATGAGGGCAGAAGGTGTTTTAGGTCACAGTATCACAGTATAACTTAGGTTGGAAAGGACCTCGAGGATCATCGAGTCCAACCTATCAATACAGACCCCATGACTAGACCATGGCACCAAGTGCCACGTCCAATCTCCCCTTGAACGCCTCCAGGGTCGATGACTCCACCACCTCCCTGGGCAACCCGTTCCAATGACGAATGACTCGCTCGGTGAAGAACTTTCTCCTCACCTCGAGTCTAAACCTCCCCTGGTGCAGCTTGAGACTGTGTCCCCTTGTTCTGGTGCTGGTTGCCTGGGAGAAGAGGCCAACCCCTTCCTGGCTACAACCACCTTTCAGGTAGTCGTAGAGGGCAATGAGGTCACCCCTGAGCCTCCTCTTCTCCAGGCTAAACAATCCCAGCTCCCTCAGCCTCTCCTCATAGGGCTTGTGTTCAAGGCCTCTCACCAGCCTTGTTGCCCTTCTCTGGACACATTCAAGTATCTCAATGTCCTTCTTAAACAGAGGGTCCCAGAACTGGACACAGTACTCAAGGTGCAGCCTAACCAGAGCAGAGTACAGGGGCACAATGACCTCCCTGCTCCTGCTGGCCACACTATTCCTAATGCAGGCCAGGATGCTATTGGCCCTCCTGGCCACCTGGGCACACTGCTGGCTCATATTCAGGTGGCTGTCAATCAGCACCCCCAGATCCCTCTCTGTTTGGGAGCTCTCCAGCCACTCTGACCCCAGCCTGTAGCTCTGCATGGGATTGCCATAGCCAAAGTGCAGCACTCAGCACTTGGACTTGTTGAATGCCATCCCATTGGACTCTGCCCATCTGTCCAGTCGGTCGAGGTCCCTCTGCAGAGCCTTTCTACCCTCTAACTGACTAACATCTGCCCCTAACTTGGTGTCATCTGCAAACTTGCTGATGACTGACTCGACCCCCTCATCCAGATCATCGATGAAGATGTTGAAGAGGATGGGGCCCAGCACTGATCCCTGGGGGACACCACTGGTGACTGGCCTCCAGCTGGATGTGGCGCCATTCACCACCACTCTCTGGGCCCGGCCGTCCAGCCAGTTCCTAACGCAGCACAGGTCATTAAGGACACAACTATAATTTCTGCTGGGTGTTACATTTTGGTTGCAGAATGAAACACGAAGCTTTATCAATGCATAGAGACCTCTGATGAGAGCTTAGATATGTTTTTGGTGTTTCTGGGGAGTGATGACACTCAGAAACTTAAAGCTTGCTTTTATTTTCCCCACTTGAGCTACCAACCTGCTCTCTTTGCAATAAAGCTAACTTCTAACCCACTGGAACACAACAGTTCTCCAGTGCCTTCCCACTACTTCCCCTATGTGTCAAAACCAGGCATGTTCTGCAGCAGTTTGTTAGCAAAGTCTCTCAGAGCAGACAGACTAGGTTTCTTCAGGTCCAGCAAGCATGGGACAAGCCACAGAGGACTACAGAGGTCCCTTGCAGTACCAGGGAGGAGTGAATATTTTTGTCTGGGGGTTTAAGTGTGAGCAGTTTTGAGCTCAGTGCCC
Source organism: Melanerpes formicivorus (assembly GCF_026170545.1). Classification (NCBI taxonomy): domain Eukaryota; kingdom Metazoa; phylum Chordata; class Aves; order Piciformes; family Picidae; genus Melanerpes; species Melanerpes formicivorus. Next base: position 10,346,247 of record NW_027142376.1, read on the forward strand.
AGGTTAAGGTCACAGCTGCCCACGGTTAGCTTCACTATGAAGCTTCAGCTGGGACAACTGGAAGATTCTTCCAATATAAATGAAAAGCATACAGTTTATAGATATTACCTAGAATCTGGAAAAGGGTTTTCAGTCAGTATTACCAGCAAATTAATTCTGTTAAGGATGCACTGGCAAAGAAGCATTCAGAGGGCTATTTCTTTTCAGCCTGTGCTGAAACAAGAATATGCAATGTGAAAACGAAATTAAATGTTTTTGATTGCAGATGGACTGCAGTTTGGCTAAAATAATTGTAAGAAAAGCAAACAAATAAAGCAGAAATGGGAATTACTGACACTAGAGTACCTTGAAACCAAGAGAGCTCTACAGAACAGTGGGAGCATGAGACAGTGCATGGCACTCAGCTTAATTTCTCTTTTTTTACCCGTTTCTATTAGTAATGTCAGGTCAAATCCACTCCCAGTGTTCTGTTTTTCTTGCCACTCTATTTTTGCTAATGATTAATGAATTTTAAAGCAGTTTCACACAAGCAACATGTTTATAATTCTCAGCCTGTAACAGAATATTTGAATATTCATGGGGGGAAAGAAAATTAAAAACAAATCACATATTTCAAGGTCTTTTCCGTCACTTGCCCAGAGTTTTGGGTTCAGAACGTCTCTCAGCTGGGATTTGACAAATGATCTACATACAACAGTGATTTAAACAAAGGCAAGGTTGTGTCAACACCACTGCTCTGTGGCAAAGAATATCTGCAAGGAAAGAATAATTATGCCATAAAAACTTAAGTGGTATACAAAGTACTTACATAACTTAGAGCGTTTCATCGAGGATCAGTGGAGAGAGAGACACTCCTCCAGTGCTGGCAATTTAGATGTTAAGGGAAATGACTCCTTCCATCATTCCTACAGGCTCTCTACTGCAATTAGACACTTGAGTATTTTGTCTAAAGTCAGGTGAGCTGAAGTCTATTTTTACTAAACAAAGTAATGCACAGAATGAAGTGAGCTATGCTCTGTTCTTGGTTTTATGTCAAGCTGCTAGGTAGCTTGAGTTTGGGTGTAGCCTGTGTTTCAGTGCCACCTGTTCATTAAAGGAAGGGTGTTGCTTTCCCTTTATACACCTTCACAGGTGTTGTGAGGCTAAGGCACAGCTCTTACAGCCATAAGGGTTGCTTTAGTACCTAGAAAAGACTGCTTCAAGAAGTGCAGGAGAAGCATGCACAAGCTCTTCCTTGCAAAACCTGGATATGTTTGCTGATCGGTCAATAATTACTCTGCTTCCTGTGAGGCTCAGCAGGGCTCTGAGCAGCCTGATCCAGTTGAGGATGTCCCTGCTTACTGCAGAAGGGGTTGGACCTCTGTAAGGTCCTTTCCAAGTCAGACTATTCTATGATTCTATGATTTCCTGTCTGTTTCAGGATTCATCCCTTCCTGTGGAAGTTCGACTTTTTCACAAGAGACTTTCTACTGAGGGCTTGGGAGAAATGACACCATCAGGCTGTTACTGGATGGATGACAGCAGATCTATAGCCAGAATTCTACAAAAACACATTCAAGTTTATCAAAACTCTCTAAGAATATTAGGGTGTATTGAGTACTGTGTCCAGTTCTGGGTCCCTCAGTTTAGGAAAGATGTTGAATTGCTGGAACATGTCCAGAGGGCAACAAAGCTGGGGAGGGGTTTGGAGCACAAGCCCTAAGAGGAGAGGCTGAGGGGGGTGGGGTTGCTTAGCCTGGAGAAGAGGAGGCTCAGAGGAGCCCTTATTGCTGTCTACAATTACCTGAAGGGAGGTTGTAGCCAGGTGGGGGTTGGTCTCTTCTCCCAGGCAGCCAGCACCAGAACAAGAGGACACAGTCTCAAGCTGTGCCAGGGGAGGTTTAGGCTGGATGTTGGGAAGAAGTTCTTCACAGAAAGAGTGATTGCCCATTGGAATGGGCTGCCCAGGGAGGTGGTGGAGTCACCATCACTGGAGGTGTTTAGGAAGAGACTGGATGGGGTGCTTGGTGCCATGGTTTAGTTGATTAGATGGTGTTGGATGGTAGGTTGGACTCGACGATCTCAAAGGTCTCTTCCAACCTGGTTAATTCTATTCCATTACTTTAAAAATAACTGCACTACATGTAGCAGGTACACATACATGAAGAGGCAAGCCTGGCCCAGAAGAGATTTCAGTACAAATGAAGCGTTCCACTCTTTTGTGTAAAGAGAGAGAACTGAAGTACAAAGATGTGACTTGCTCAAAGACAAGAAACATCTGGGAGATCAAGAAAATGAACTCAGATCTTCTGAGCTGGTCCTTGTTGAGTGTTATAACCACAAAGCTCTGCTTCCTCTTGTTGCTCAGTCTAGTTTCTCTTTTGTTTCTTTACAGGTTTAGTCCTTCACTCTCTTTTACAGGAAGTCATTATTTTAAAATAGGTGAAGTGCAAAGATCTTTCTCCTTTGCTGTTTGTGCTCCTCTTCTCAACAAACCATATCTGCATGATTGCCTACTTATTAATTACATTCTATACCATAAAACTTATCTCTTAAATACTGTTTATCTGCTTTATACTTTCCTGCTCTCCCTGCTTTATTACTAGGTTATAAACTGATGTTCATATGAACATTCCTGGAACAGCTTTCCTTCTCAGATTAGTCTAAGAAATCCATATGTTACTGCACAAGGAATGGCAATTCCCATTGACAGAGGCAATTCCTTAGAGGTCTCTCTACACAGTGGAAACTGTTCTTGTTGCAGGACTAGCAATCAGTCATTTTTAATTCAAGGAAGGTTGTGTATACAACTGTAATAGAAAGAATACTTGATTCTTTCCTCAGTGTTTGAGGACCTGACTGGAATTCTTAGTCACACTGAGCCAACCAAGAGCCCCTTCTAGTCAGACAAGATTATTACTCACACAGATGCTCCCTAGCATGAGTAAGGACTGTAATTTTTTACCTTCAGTTTTAATTACTAGGAACTACCCTAAGCATGGTTTTACCATACTTTGGATCAGTCCCCAAACCCCTTTATACTTGGAACTAATTTCAAAGAGCTTGTTTAGTTTTTTTGAGGTCTCAGGGCTCAAGTGAAAACATACAAGATAGTAATGAAAAATCCTCCTGGATCATTCCTGAACAACTGCTGTCATAGGTGAACTCCAAACTGTTTCTTGGCTGGTCTGAGACTTCTCTCCATTTGCTTTATGCTTGCAGTAAGCTGCTCTCACTGAACTGCTTTACTTCTTAAGCCCAATAGGTAAAAATATATCTTCTAGTGCATTTTTAATTATGAAAAGAAAAGATGCAACTTCAGCAGAGCTCATTTCAGCAGTGCAGCTACCATATTACTCAGTTCAAAGACGAGTCACATCAGTGGCACATGGTACAAGGTTTCACAGCCATGCTGGTGGATATATGTGTGTTTAACTGCTTAAACTCCAGCCCATAGTTAGTCACTATGAGCTGGAAAAATGAAAAAACCTAAGGCCATGAGAGCAGCTAGCCTATTACAGCTTTTCTTTTTGAGTGCAGGAAGATGGTATAACCCAGACAAGAAGCAATCTTCTAGATACATACAAGATCATTTCTATCTGAAGCTTGGTTTGTGTACAGTTCAGAGGGATTAGTGGTGTATAGAACCTCCTATATGTGCTTCATTCCTCCCCCTTCCACTTCTCTCCCCTAAAAATATTATTAGTAGCTTACACGATTTGGTTTCTCTGATAGCAGTCAACAGATGAGCTGGCAGTCAGATTGAATAGAATTACTTTCTGTTTATGCTAGATAAAATACCCAGTGCTAACAGCAGGCAGCCACAGTGCCTGTAGCTGGGGAAAAACTTGTGCTAGAGTGCAGCTTGTGCTAAACCCCATTACTTCAAACACACAGCCTAGGCAGGAGCTGACATGGTCAAACTGGCCTTAGCCATGCAGCAGCAGCAAGACAGGGTTGTTCACCTGTGCTAATCACCCTGGCACAAGATTTAAGAAGGATGTTACCAGTTCAGACCTAAGCCCACTGAACCACTCCCATAGAGGGAGGGGTGGTTACCTAGGGCAGCGTCAAAGCACCACAGAACAGCCATCTTTGCTTCAGCAACCCACAATGCAGGAACTCTCTGAGCCAGATGGAATGTGTTTGAATTTAAGTGCCAGGTGTAGGTAATGCACTACAGGTATTTGAATGCAAACTAAACAATTTGGGGATGCAAGCAGTGAAAAGGGCAAGCTATTGTGGTAAAAATCTAGTATTATCATATATAATTTGTCTCAGCATCCAGATGCTAGCTTAGATGTTCTGTTTTGTAGAAATGCAGATGGCCAGTCTAACCAGAAAGAGAGCACTTATGGGACAGCCAAAGTAAGAGGGGTAGAGATCTTATCTGTCCATCTGGTTATTTAAAGGCAACTAATGAATTTCAGTCTCTTAAACTGTCTGCTTAGGCATTTCTAGCACACTGACATTGTTGGTATCTGACTGCAATTCAGGGAATTCACAAGCTACAGTGCAGGTGTTCTGGGCCTGACATTTTCCTTGACCAACACATCTTTGTTTCTTTCACTTCACCTTAGATCCCAGTACTACTGGGCGCAGTGAAACACTCACAAGGAGTTGCCTGTGGTTGGTCCTCAGCGAATCCACAGAGCCGGAGAGCGGCAAGGGCTCAGCTTTCCTCACCTTGTGCTGCTCCCTAGCAGTTCATACTCAGAGATGCATCTTGCTTTCCTCCTTAACTTTTTGGTGCCGCTTTCAGACCTTGTCATGCCAATTAGGCCTCATTTTAACTGAGCTGAAACTGCACTAACAAGATGCAGAGAAAGAATCTAACAGCAATGAGTCTTACGAAGGAAAGACAGAAAGAGAGGGGAAAAAATAAATCACCCTTCAAAATTCTACATCACACCTAATGGCAGGAAAATATTAACTGCTACTGCTGGGACAGCTGTGATCCTAATGACGTGTCAGGTGGGTACAAATTCAACAGGAGATAAAACAAAATTAGGTCTATGGAACAATAATGAGAACTGAAGAGTAGAAATGAGAGAAAGATGACAAGCATTGACGAAGCCAGATGTGGACAACAATCTTCAAGGAGCAATGTGACTCGTGATTCCAGTATTTAGTTTAAATGTGAAACCTACTCCTTCACGAATACATGCTAGGGCTTGCAGCTGTAGCCAGTAGCTACAGTAATTAAGTACGTTAGGTGAAGGTTTCTGATGTGATAATCAACAAAAAGGCAGCTTTAGTATTTAAACCATCTTAATGAGGTGTTAGAACCGAAGCCCTTTGAGGTGGATGGGGAAAGTTTATACACACCACTATTGTTCCAGCCTGTCTGGCTCTCCTCTGGAAACAACAGCGCATTTTAGCAATGATTGCTTTAGCAGCCAGGTGGATAAAGAGTTGAATTCCTGGGCTGCGGTTTTGGGGTTTTGTTTTGGTGTTGTGTTCTGGTTTTTTTTTTCTCTTTAAAAAGTTTTCGGTGGTGTTTTCAAACTGTAGGAAATGTAAAGACAATGAGAAAAATAGTCTGACGTTGGAGGTACTGGGAGAAGGAAAAAAAACCCCATCCCTTAAATCACTAATTTATGCGCCTTTGGGTTTTGCCTGTAAATTATTTGAAGGCGTTTAGACACTGGGTGGGTAAAGGTATTGTGTTTTTAATAGCTCCTCATTACCGTTCTCTTTAGTACAGAACAAAACGCTTTCTTTTCAGAAGATGGCCTATCAGACGCTGGTCAGTGTTGATTAATCAGCTCGTATTTGCACAGGACTTTGAAGATAGGGGAGGCTGCAGAAGCGCTGTGTGTTATTACTGCCCATGCAAAACTCCCTGAATTCCATTTCCTCACTAAGCCAGTCTTGCAAATAACCGCCACCAAACAAACAATTGAAAACGTGAGTACATCACTTCATTGCCCTCAAAGAAATATTAACTTCAAAGCAAGGTGGGACCATTTAAATGCAAGTAAGTCTAAGAGGAGCGGGCGGCTGAGCAGGAAGATCAGCCAAGACACCACACATAAGTTGGTTTTCCACCAGCGGCACTGAAAGCAAACATTTTCCTGTGCAGTTCTGCAGTGCTAAACACGAGGAAAGTTTCAGAGGAATAAAGATTCCTTCTATTTTCTGTAAGATCACTTCATCCTACTCTGAAAGGTAAATGCCCAGCTCCATTTAAGGTAAAGCTGCTGCCACTGTTCTCCAGGTGTTCTCCTGCACCATTTTTGTTTGTAGCCAAAGCCAGAAACTGTCTAGCAAATCTGAGCCCCCACCTGAAGTCCACAGAAGATTTTGACTAACATCTTTGCAGCCTAAGCAGAACTAATATTTAGGCTTCTTTTAGCTGTGCCATCAATTTAATTGTACAATTTACCATCAGTCAAAGCACGCAGGACAATTCTGGTGTATGGCTAGTCCTCACGGAGAAATAAATTCTTTGCTGTTAAGACAATGTTCAGCATTAGTAAAAATTATTTACTGGTGTCCTTTGACCAACCCATGTGTAGGTGCCAGGCCACGGAAAATGCTAGGGGTATTTCCCAGAACAGCTGGTCTCTTTATGTATGCTGTTGTTTAAGGGGGGTTGGTTTGTTGTTCAAATAAACTGACTGACTTAAGTTAAGCCATTGAGTACCAGAAAGGGATTTAAGTGCTGCCTTTAGAAAGGAAGAAAAGGCGCTCATACTGATTTATTAAGATCACTGAAGGCCTCACTAAAACACATTTTACTTGTTTTGTGCAAGAAGGAGACAAACTGATTCACAGGCTTACCGGTATCCTATAGAAATTGATCCTGGATGAAGCTTCGTTGAACCCTTTGGTCTTTACCTCATGTTTAGTATTATGAAACCATATCTGTGTACCATGATCTAACTGAAGTCATCAAGGCTGTACATAGCCTTTGTCAGACAGAGGCAACTCTGTGATCTATTTTCAGCACAAAGAATGTCCTTTCTCATCTGACTCTGCTTTCAGACTCCTTTCTACAATCACCCACTCTGAAAAACTCAAAAGAAAACAGTAGGAGTGGGGATAAATCCCTCAGAAAGGCTTCCAGAGGAGTTGGAGTATTGGCTAATTTCTGAAAACAGAACTATTAATTTTCAAGCTGTGGTGAAAATACTAATAACCACAATGGCACAATTATTTGCATAGGTTTGGTACTAATATAATGATACTATGTCTGACTTGTCAGACAGGAAGTGGGAGAGATTAATTGTATTATATTTTTGTAAGAAGATATATTTAATATGACAAGTGTGGAAAAAAAAAAAGGAATAAATAAGAACAACTGATGTAATGTAGACAGTGAATTTGGAAAGAACAATTATATGTCCTTGTATGAGGAGATAAGGTATCTCAATAGCATTTTCCTCTCTAATTTTTGCTACCTGATGGGAATGCCAATTTGCTGGGCTGCAGACACAGCCCTGGCAAGAAAGATGCCAAATGCTAGAATGCCACTCAGAAGGTGAACACTTCAACTCTGCCTTCCCAAAGGAGAACTTCTGGTGTTAGCTGGTAAAGGTGAGTACCTCCTCAAGGAACTTGTGGTGGACAGGAAGGAGAGGGGAAATGGGATGCTGTTGTCGGTTGCAGAATCACAGAATGTTAGGGGTTGGAAGGGACCTCGAAAGATCATCCAGTCCAACTCCTTTACCAGTGCAGGATCACCTAGAGTGGGTCACACAGGAATGCATCCAGGTAGGTTTTGAATGTCTCCAGAGAGGGAGACTCCACAACCTTTCTAGGCAGCCTGTTCCAGTGCTCTGTCACCCTCACAGTGAAAAAGCTTTTCCTTATGTTTATGTGGAACCTCCTATGCTCCAACTTGCGTCCATTACCTCTTGTCCTATCATTACACATAACTGAGCAGAGCCTGGCACTCTCCTCCTGACACCCTTCACGTACTTCTGAACATTAATGAGGTCACCCCTCAGTCTCCTCTTCTACAAGCTAAACAGACTCAGCTCCCTCAGCCTTTCCTCATAAGGAAGGTGTTCCATTCCCTTGCCCATGGTTCCTGAGGCAGAGGTGATGTGCATCCATGGCAGTTTTGAGCTGCAGCTTGCTCTGCTGCCAGGTAGGACACCTGAGCTCCAGAATCAGTTGCTGCTAGCAGCAGGTTTTTCAAAAGAAGGGCTTGCTGAGAAAGTGTGCACAGCTAAGGATGGGTTGCATCCCAAATGTGAGGTTTGACAGATCCTTGGGTGGACAACACCCACTTCCTTGGACCTTCACTTCCTATCTCCTCCCTTCCCTTGGTTTTCCAGATCTCTAAGGCAAAGAAAAACCTATCCTGGTCAACCAGATAGCCTTCTATCCAGCCCAGGCCGTTCCAGAAGACTTTGGAAGATGAGACTTCAGAAAATCAAAACAAAATAAAAGGAAGTTGTTTCCTTCAAATTTACATATTATTATTTTTTTTTCCTTTTTGACTAAATGGGAATAGCATTGAACAAAAATGGATAGAATGGCACGGAATGGAATGGAATGGAATTGAATTAACCAGGTTGGATGTTTGGTTTTTTTTCAATGTGACAAAATATCCCTTTGTTTTTCTCCCTACTATTGGGACAAAATGAGTGGTTAGCTCATTACATTGACATCATAGCTATCATATTTTCTTATTTACAGAACCTCACTTCTAAAAAAGTCTAGCTGAGGATGTAACTATGGCCCTTTACATCACACATCTATCTGGGGGACTGTGAGACACAAGATGTCAAGGAAGGTGATTCTTCCCTCTACTCCACTCTGGTGAGACACTACCCTGAGTACTCTGTTTAGCTCTGAAGTCTTCAGCAGAAGAAGCCCTATGAGGAGAGGCTGAGGGAGCTGGGATTGTTTAGCCTGGAGAAGAGGAGGCTCAGGGGTGACCTCATTGCCCTCTACAACTACCTGAAAGGTGGTTGTAGCCAGGAAGGGGTTGGCCCCTTCTCCCAGGCAACCAGCACCAGAACAAGGGGACACAGTCTCAAGCTGCACCAGGGGAGGTTTAGACTGGAGGTGAGGAGGAAGTTCTTCACCGAGCGAGTCATTCGTCATTGGAACGGGCTGCCCAGGGAGGTGGTGGAGTCACTGTCCTTGGAGGCTTTCAAGAGGGAATGGGACGTGGCACTTGGTGCCATGGTCTAGTCATGGGGTCTATGTTGATAGGTTGGACTCGATGATCCTCGAGGTCCTTTCCAACCTAAGTGATACTGTGATGTTTGCAGCTAGCAGGCTAAAGACCTGAAGTAAAACTGTACCTGCTCCTATCCCCACTCACCTGTACGTCCAACAGTTGAGGATGTTCAGTCAAGAGCAATATGGTTACCTACAGAAAACATGTATTTTAAGACCTTTATGGAAGTTGGTGTTGATGCTGTCAGAAGAAGTAGGAGCAGTGAGTAATTTTTAGGCATACAAAAAGCCCCAGATCAAGGCATCAACCACTCAGCTACTGGTGAAGGGAACTGCTGGGGGTTGCTAGCAAGGTGAAGAGGAAGAATGTGGGAGTTAATTCAGTTTTGAGAAAGGTGGGCTTGAATTACCCTGGAAATCATGACTCAGATGTTTTTGTGGCCCCAGCTTGCATTACTCCTAGGAAACTCTCTGATGCCAAAGTCACAGTTTAGTTACATCAGTGACTCAGAAGTGTGAAGATTCATATTTTAGCACTTGGCAAGCAGAGGCAGCATTAAATCATTTAAAAATGAATGCTGATGAAAACAAAGAACTTACGAGCATTGCTGACCACGGGTGTGCATTAGGATCCTAAATGGAGATGAATGGTTTAATTGTTCTCTGTCACTTATTTTAGTTAATAGTTCAGGGATAAAATGAGCCTACTGCTGTAAGAAAGATATTTGCTTAATCCTGCCAGGAGAATCTACACTAATTTTCACTTTGCTTGATGTGCTAGTGCATAAGTGAAAGAGAAATATTACCTGTGAACACTCCTGTACCCTGAACAGCTTTTCTTGAGCTAATAGAGAGAAGAGAAGAGAAGAGAAGAGAAGAGAAGAGAAGAGAAGAGAAGAGAAGAGAAGAGAAGAGAAGAGAAGAGAAGAGAAGAGAAGAGAAGAGAAGAGAAGAGAAGAGAAGAGAAGAGAAGAGAAGAGAAGAGAAGAGAAGAGAAGAGAAGAGAATGAACCAGGTTGGAAAAGACCTTTGAGATCATCGAGTCCAACCTATCACCCAACACTATCTAATCAACTAAACCATGGCAACAAGTGCCCCATCCAGTCTCTTAAACACCTCCAGTGATAGAGACTCCACCACCTCCCTGGGCAGCCCATTCTAATGGCCGAGCTCCCAGTTTTCCTTAAATGATGCCAAAGATAACATTTTCTACCCCTTCTTCTTTTATATTTCCACAGTATCCAACAAATGAGGTCTACCATGATTGACTTTCAAAGGAAAAAGGTAAAAATGATTTGCACTGTCAACTTTGACAAACCTTGCAATTTTGTCATTGCTTTAGTATTTATTAGCTGATATTTAACAATTATTTGTTAAGCACTGATTTTCCATATCTTGTGATTAAGCGGAGATTTTCCATCCCCTTTTGCTCTTCTCAATGAGATAACTTTTCTACCTATTGCTTGAAAAGGTGAATATGAAAAAGTGAATATGAAAAAAAAACCACCAAAGGAAACATTCCTCCTAGGTTCATAAACGTGTGTCTGTGTTTATGTGTGTGTGTGTGTGTGTATTATGAATTTCCACAATATAGTGATTTTTAACTGAATATTCTTGTTTGTTGACTATTCTTGAGCAAGTGGCTGAAAGCATTATCATAGTATCATAGTATCATTCAGGGTTGGAAGGGACCACAAGGATCATCTAGTTCCAACCCCCCTGCCACAGGCAGGGACACCCCACACTAGAGCAGGCTGGACAGAGCCTCATCCAGCCTGGGCTTAAACACCTCCAGGGATGGGGCCTCGACCACCTCCCTGGACAACGCATTCCAGGGTTTCACCACTCTCAAGGGGAAGAACCTCCTCCTCACATCTAGCCTGAATCTCCCCACCTCCAGCTTCATTCCATATCAATCAAAAATATTTTAGCTGTTTCTTCAGTGGCTCCTTAGTGGGAACTAAGAATAGAATAGAATAGAGTGGAATGGAATGGAATAGAATAGAAATAGAATAGAATAGAATAGAATAGAATAGAATAGAATAGAATAGAATAGAATAGAATAGAATAGAATAGAATAGAATAGAATAGAATAGGACTAGACTAGACTAGAATAGAATAGAATAGAATGAACCAGGCTGGAAAAGACCTTTGAGATCATCAAGTCCAACCTATCATCCAACACCATCTAAACAACTAAACCATGGCACCAAGCACCCCATCCAGTCTCTTCCTAAACACCTCCAGTGATGGTGACTTCACCACCTCCCTGGGCAGCCCATTCCACTCCTTCTGTGAAGAACTTCTTCCTAACATCCAGCTTAAACCCCTCCTGATGCAGTTAAAGCAATCCTCATTGATGCAGAACTGTTTGTTTACCTGGTGTCTTGAAACAGATAAATTGTGATCCATAAGACAGATAAATGGTGATCCCTAAGACTCATCTTTTTGCCCAGAGGCATTAAGATGTAATGCATTTTAATAACTGAGAGATTGTAGCACAAAGTGCTTTCAGCTGGGCTGATTTGTGGTGACACACTCCTTGGGAGCAAAGAGAGTTTCAGGTTTCTCTGTGACTGTTGTGGCTTTTCTGAATTGGGCATAGGAAGCTGAATGGGATAAACCTACCTCTAATTTACAGTGACAGAAGTGAGAAGAATTCTCAATAAAGATGGTGACACCGAATGAAAGCAGCAGACCCAGTTGTTCACTGGTGGCTGTGAGAGATGAAAGAGGAACAAAAATGCTTTCCATTAAAATAAGAGACATTTCCAGTACCCACTCCTAATACTGCAGGCCGTGTTAGAGATTAAAATCTCTGTATAAGCCAAACACAGGCAGCTTGTTCAGAGCAGCTCAGCACTGTGTTTTGCTTTAGTTTTGGAAAGACAAGGTGCTCTAAGATCAATGAGGAAGTGCGATGCGCAAGGGCCTTCTTTACTGCCTTCATTTACTGCTCCCAACCTGCTTTCCATGCAGCACCACCAGTGACAAGATGAACCTGCAGCGTAAAATAAGCTGCAGCCTCACTTGCAAAGACTGTGTCCAGTTCTGGGCCCCACAGTTTAAGAAGGACATCGAGACACTTGAACGTGTCCAGAGAAGGGCAACAAGGCTGGGGAGAGGCCTTGAGCACAAGCCCTATGAGGAGAGGCTGAGGGAGCTGGGATTGTTTAGCCTGGAGAAGAGGAGGATCAGGGGTGACCTTGTTGCCCTCTGCAACTACCTGAAAGGTGGTTGTAGCCAGGAAGGGGTTGGTCTCTTCTCCTGAGCAACCAGCACCAGAACAAGAGGACACAGTCTCAAGCTGTGCCAAGGGAAGTTTAGGCTGGAGGTAAGGAGAAAGTTCTTCACTGAGAGAGTCATTTGTCATTGGAATGTGCTGCCCAGGGAGGTGGTGGAGTCACCATCCCTGGAGGTGTTCAAGAGGAGATTGGATGTGGCACTTGGTGCCATGGTCTAGTCATGAGGTCTATGGTAACAGGTTGGACTGGATGATCTTTGAGGTCTCTTCCAACCTTAGTGATACTGTGACTGATATTGCATTTTCCCTTGGAGCTACCTGCTGATGCATGGGTTGATCCAAGTGGCACTTCCTTGAGGTGCAGGACAGAGGGGTCATGCCTGCTGCCAAGTAGTTGGGTACCAGGGCAATGAAGCCACTAAACGAGCATCTGAGTATCAGGGGGGTGAACAAAGAAAGTTCCCCTCCTCAGAGGCTGGGGTGATGTCATGCATTGAGTTTAAATCTCAACTCTTTATCTCAACCCAGAGTTCTTTTTTGTGTATTTTCCCTCACTTCTCTGCTGGGGGGGGAACAGGCAGGTTAACCCTTTACAGCACATTAACCTGTTACATTCTATGTTTAGCTCTTCCAATATTGGGCACAAAAGCAGCTGTCCTAACTAAGAGTTGGTTTTTGGCAGGAGACAAAAGGGTTGACATAATGAGAAGAAAGATGAGGATTCAATTAAGGCTTAAGCCCTGTTAAGAGAGTTTTATATAAGTTGTTTTTTTTTCCTGTGTTGCATTCACTATGTATTTACTCTCTGGGGACAGCTGGTGTCAAGGTGCAGGTATTAAGTATATATTGCTTCTGGTGATGAGCTTTAAGAAAGATGTTGAGTTGCTGGAATGTGCACAGAGAAGGGCAACAGAGCTGCTGAGGGGTTTGGTGCACAACCCTGTGATGAGAGGCTGAGGGAGCTGGGGTTGCTTAGCCTGGAGAAGAGGAGGCTCAGGGGAGACCTTATTGCCATCTGCAACTACCTGAAGGGAGGTTGTAGCCAGATGGGGGTTGCTCTCTTTTCCCATGGTAACCTGTGACAGAATGAGAAGACACGGTCTCAAGCTGCACCAGTGGAGGTTTAGACTGGATGCTAGGAAGAAGTTCTTCACAGAAAGAGTGATTTGCCATTGGAATGTGCTGCCCAGGGAGGTAGTGGAGGTGGTGGAAGTGTTTAAAAAGAGACTGGATGAGGCACTTGGTGCCATGGTTTGGTTGATTAGATGGTGTTGGGTGATAGGTTGGACTTGATGATCTTGAAGGTCTTTTCCAACCTGCTTAATTCTGTATTCTATATTTTATATCAGGGGAATGGTATAGAGCTGTGCTGTTACTGTTCTGGTAAGCAGCACACCAGGTTCTGTGAAGAACAATATAGGACTCTTGAGAATATCACTGTGAGATCTAGCCCAGTGCTGGACAATGATGAGTGGCAGGGTGTATGTGAATGTATGAGTAAATTCTTAGGGAAGTGGTCCCCTCTGGTGGTTTGGAAATTCACCCCTGAGCAAGTGCAAAATCCTGACAAGCTGGTGAAATGTTTGGAAAATGTCTGTTGTCAGCTGGGAGCTCCTGAGAGACAGAAATCCTTGAGCTGTGTTGGGGCTTTTGACCTGTGTGACAACTCTTTGTACTCTATGCACCTCTTTACATAGAAGGCAACATCTCCATCTCTTCTTCCTCTCCTGTCCCTTCTGAGCAGCTTGTTGCCTTCAATAGCCACACTGCAATCACAGGATTCATCCCACCAAGTTTCTGTAATTGCCACTATGTCATAGTTTCCTGTAGCAGGGCAGCTTCCAACTCCTCCTGTTTGTTGCCCGTGCTGCGTGCATTGGTGTGGAGGCACTGCAGCTGGGCTGCCGCCCATGTCACCTTCTTAGAGGGGCACCCCCTTGTTCCTCCAAGGTGTTTTATGGGAGCTACCCTCCTGTCTCCTATTACCTCACAAGCCCCTGGCTTACCTGTGTAAGACCTTGCCTTTGTTATAGAGTTCATAGCATGCTTCAGGGCAACAGGTGAAAGATGCTTACTACCTCCCTATCCTTCCAGCCCTGGTGTGTCTTCCTGCCACTTGCCACAGACAATTTTGATATTATTGTCACCATCTTCCACCTCAAGTGAAATGGCAGATAAAGGTGTTTTGTTGTAGAGCTAGTTTCAAAGTATTTTTTTCAAGTTAATAAACTATTTTTTTTCTTTTTAAATTTCCCACTCTTCTGCTGCTTCAGGAGGCTTCCAACAGAGAAGCTATGCAAATAAAGTGTAAAATATGGTCGCCAGAATTTTTTCCCGGGCACACAGCTGCAAGATGAACTCACACTCTTTAACTTGGCAAGTCTCCCAGCCAAGAAAGCTACTAAGACTTTACAGGCTCACTGGACTGCCTTAGGGTGCAAAACCTCAAGTGAAACCTTCAGTCAGGGGGCTTTTAACCCATTCACTTTGCAATGATGTGAACTCAAATCCATTCAATGTGGCCAGTAGCCTTCTGACATTTTCTGCCACTGCGATGAGGTAGGAAGGAAAGAGAAATCTTTTCACAACAGACTAAGAAAAGATCACAGAGTGCTTCAATTTATCACACATAAATTCCAAGGGACAAGTCCTCAGAAGCCCTCACAATGCACACAGTGTGCATTGTGCATGGTTTTGCATTGTGACTGCTCATCCTTTATGACAGTTTAAGCTCAGATGTTCATCTACATTAATGCTGCAGTGAATCCATTCCCATACTGACAGGCAGTAAGGCAATAGAAGCCACACTAGCTACACCATGCTGGGCTAGTCTAGCTGTCCTCTCTGGGGTGAGAGAAGAGGTGATACAACAGAGCAAAGGAAGGTTCATATAGCCAAAGCCTTAGATAGCCAGTGAAACAAAGGTGCAACAGGGACAACTTATCCGTAAGAAGCCAAATCATCATGATAAAAATGGTTTCAGTGTTTGTAACCTTACCACAGCACTTGTCATGTTTGATCATGCTTTTAAAGGCCACACTCAGTTTTGTTCTTGATGAGTCTGAAGGAAGGGCTTTCATGTAAAAAACTGCAAAAGTACCCCTGTAGCTGCAGCACAAGCAGTGAGAACACAGTCCACAGCTGTTAAAAAAACCCCAGCAAAACAAAACAGAAAGTCACAGCAGCACATCACTGCCTGAGAAAGCCACTGATTACTATAATAGCCTTATGACTCTGGGAGGCAAAACTTAGTGTCTTTTAAGTATTAAGCCCTATGCTGGTCCCACTGAAACATTGCTTTAACAGCATGAACTTGCCTGCACTCTTTTCTGCTAAGTGTGTGTGCTGTAATTCCTGACACTGCTAAACACCTTTTCTCTTCTCCTCAATGCTGCTTTTCTTAGCTTTTTCCAGTCAACTTGTAACTTCAAGCAGACAAGAAGATGCTCGCTAACACTGTAGAGCCTTCCCAAGAGCGGGGTATCAATCTGCATGAAAGACTCATCAAATTGTCAGTGCATCTGTAAAGGGCTTTTAAAAAATACTGGTTTGGGTTTTGTTTTTTAAATCCTTTCCCTTCATTTTATTTTCCATGGAGGTTTTCCCTGAAGCCTCGGCTCTCATGGACTGCTCAGCTGTTGCTGTGTTTCTGACAGACACCCTGTGGATTACAGGGGTCCCTTTCTTGCTGAACCTCTGATACAGCTATAAAGCTTCCAAATGTTGCTGAGTTATTTCTCTTTTTCTCATCTCTCATGTGTTTTCAGTTATGTGTGTATGCTGTTGTGTTTTTTGAGACTCTTCTAAAAGCTTTTAACTTCTTAAGCTTTCAGTCAAGCACAGCGTTGAACATTGTACAGACTCCCATTCTGACAGATCCCAAAGTAAAGGGACAGAGCCATTTGTAACAGCCAGGAGCCCATGCACACGGGCACGCACACAAGGCTACAAAGGAAGCTTTGCAGGAGGAAAGATTGCAGGATGGACCCACACAGGCTTAACATTTTTGCAAACATACAATGCCTTTTCTGCAACTTTGGTTTCACAGTTTTTCATTTCTGATATTAGTAAGTGACCAGAAAAAAAACCAAACCCAGAATGGCAAACAACATGTTTGAGAAGAGAATATTTGGATTTCCATGCATGTCTCACAAGGAACTAATCCACATGAATCCCGGCTCTTTGCTGTGGGAGTAGACACTGCTGCCCATCAAATGAGCTGTGGGGTCTCCTTATTGTAGTATCATTGTATTTTTCTGCCAGCAGCCTGTTCATTTGTTTTTCTTCTTTGCAGACAGCTAGTACAGAAATCTGCAGCTCAGAGGCTGTCCTGGATTCATCCAGGGTTGCACTGTTAAATCGCGCATTTGATGGAAAAAGACAGTCCAAATGTTGAGTTCAGTCGTGAAGGCTCAAACACAAGATCCAGATGTTTTCATGCAGCATGTTTTGATAGATGATGATACAGGCTTCAGACAAAGAATTACTCTAGCTTCCAGTGCTGCAGTGCATTTAACCAGATCCGTTTTAAAAAAGCAGGACTTTTTAATTAAAGAAGTGATCCAGAATTTTAAGACAGGAATCTTGCCTTGCGAGACCTGGTAAGTGCCTGCCCCTCTCCTGCAATTCAAGGATAAATCAGATGCCCCCACCTTCTTTTGTTGCTAGCAGTATTTGAAGATCTCATCCCAACAGCAGCTTTCATGGAGCAGCTCACGCTCCTCACCGATGCAGCATGGTTTGGGCTGCACTGCATCTCTCTTACAGTATCACAGTATCACAGTATCACTTAGGTTGGAAAGGACCTCGAGGATCATCGAGTCCAACCTGTCAACACAGACCCCATGACTAGACCATGGCACCAAGTGCCACGTCCAATCTCCTCTTGAACACCTCCAGGGTCGATGACTCAACCACCTCCCTGGGCAATCCGTTCCAATGACGAATGACTCGCTCAGTGAAGAACTTCCTCCTCACCTCGAGTCTAAACCTCCTCTGGCGCAGCTTGAGACTGTGTCCTCTTGTTCTGGTGCTGGTTGCCTGGGAGAAGAGGCCAACCCCTTCCTGGCTACAACCACCTTTCAGGTAGTTGTAGAGGGCAATGAGGTCACCCCTGAGCCTCCTCTTCTCCAGGCTAAACAATCCCAGCTCCCTCGGCCTCTCCTCATAGGGCTTGTGTTCAAGGCCACTCACCAGCCTTGTTGCCCTTCTCTGGACTCGTTCAAGTGTTTCAATGTCCTTCTTAAACTGAGGGGCCCAGAACTGGACACAGTACTCAAAACTGGACACAGATCTGAACTATTCTGAAATAAGTACCATGAAAATTGTCAGCTCTGCACTCTTTTCTGGGGCTTGTTTTCAAAGTTGTAAATGTTTGTTACCTTTTTCTTCTACTGTTTCTCCCAAGCTACAAAAATGTCATAGGTGCAGGGAATACAAAGTGCCTGTGCAGGCCTTTCCATTAAGAGCCTTGTTTCACCACAGTGAAAGATGGTACAACAAATTTCCAAATCAGAGCTTTAGTTAAACACAGACATGTTTGAGCTGGAATGATTCAGATGCAATTAGGAGTTTAGAAATGGCATCAAATCTTCAGTGCTAAATACCATTCCCCCCTCTCTGAGCCAGGTTTGGGAAGCCCCTCAAGTGAAAAGTTGCTGAAATCTTTTCATGAGAGGCATTCCCAAGAAAGGTCCAAATGGATGATTTGATCAACTCAGTCATCAAGGGTGTCACTGTCAGCAGGGATATTGCACCCTTCCTGTCCTGAAAAATCAACAGCTGAAGCAGATCTGAGGAAGATGTCAATTAAACTCCCTCTTATCTTCCTAAGGAGCCAGAAGCTCCAGAACCTCATTGCTGTGGGACCAGCATGCTCAATAAACTGGTTGGAGCAGCAGCCTTCCAACAGTGCTGCAACAAAGGTTAGCCCAAGGGGGCCTGACCATGCCTGACAGTGAACCCCAGGAGCACTCAGTGCCATAATAAATAATGCAGGGCAAACATAGAGAAGGAATGAGATGTGGGAAATGTGATATCTCAGTTCTGAAACCCAGGTGGACCAAGTTGGCAGTCTTGGATAGAAACAGAATAAGTGTGAGAAATCACTCATCCTTAATAAATACTAGTTTCATAGGCCCTGCTGGTTGTGAGAAGCATTCAGCAGCAGCAAGTCATTGAAAACAAAATGTGCATTTTTTCACTTTGGAGGGTTTAGGATTCGATTAAGTACAAAAAGAGGGAGCTCAGTGAGTAAAAGGACTAGACTCTCACTTCAGGGAATTCAGGTCAAGCCCTCTGTGAAATGAGTTCACATCTCAGCTTGGCATCTTCAGCAGATAGTAGCTCACATCACGAAACCACTGTAAAGTATTTGGCACAATATGGCATGTCTGAGGATCTCTGCTCAGAAAAGGTGGAAGGAGGAGGTTTAGCCCACATTAGCCCTGGACGGCATCATCCCTTAGCTGCAGGGAGTAAGCCTTGGGAGGTTTGGACCCAAAGGATTGGATTATCTTTAACCTGGAATCATATCTGCCAAGTAGAGACCACCAGAGTTTTATTTTACACTTGAAATCAAATTCTTTCCCTCCTTTGAGAGATGGCAGTGTTGAAGAAGTGGACTCAAGTAACCTGCATAGGGCCCTCTCTCAGAGAGAAGAGAAGGTCTATACACAAGGGAAAACAACTCAACTTGGGTGAATCTGCAACCACACTGATGTGTTGTGGGCTGTGTCCAGCTAACCTCCAACCACTTGTCTCTAGGTTCTGCTGATGCAGTGTGGCTCAGATACTACTCTGGAGCTACCACATCAGCTCCCTAGGGTTCATAAAGCCTAGCATACCATGGTGAAGCCACAGCTACCTGCAGTAGTTAGAAAAGCAAAGGCAAATCAACAAAACCTGTGAAGTGAGGCACCTAAATTAAAATATGTAAATTAGTCCTCAGGAAGAATAACACATAGCAAAAAAGGGCAATGCCTTGAAGAATGAGAACACCCTCATTACCTTCCTCAGTATCTCTGTACAGATCATTCCAGGTATAATCCTGGGGCACCTAAGCAAGTCTAGTACCTTCCTCTCTCAAAGCCCATTTTCTCTCTCAGCTCATTTGCTCCACATGCATTTTTTTTCACACAGTATGATTTTTCTTGACCCTTGGTCACCTGTACTGCTTGGTACACCCTCTAAAGCTTTGCTGATAAATCCATCTCAGCGTGCTCTTTCAAGGACATAAAGCAGAAGGATGTTTTCAGTAAAGAAAACCAACAACAAATCATATGCATCAGGCTCTGAGCTCCAGTACTTTATGACTTTAGCGGTGAATGCTTCACTGAGTTTTTTTGCAGCTCTAAATAGGTTTACATTACAGTTGTGTGAATGTGTAGATGCCCTCTAGTGGTGCATTTCTCTTCAATGTCTGCTGCTGTGCCCTAAAAACGCTCCCCCATGGAAGGCTGTGTGCCCTCCTCTGTAGTGCTTGGCATAAGGGAGATGAACCACAGTGCAGCCGCCAAAGAGAGAGGACAGCATGTGTAACTCCAACTCTATGTAAAGCCAGGTTGAGTCATGACACTGAATCATGCATCCCTTTCAAAACAGTAGGCCTTGTGATGAAAACTACCTCTAGCAGGACCTAATGCAACATCATCTCCAAATCTCAGAAAAGCATGAATTTTCCTGCCAGTCTCAGTCTCCCTTGACAAACATTCTCCCTCTTTGCATAGCCATCCCTTTCCAATACTGATCTCTTTCCCCAGTCGGGTTCTCCATAAGAAGCAAATTCCAACAATTTGCTTCTGGAGTGAGCTGACCTTCCTAAGAACTGGGAACAAGCCATTCTGCATCTTCAGACACTGCTGCACCAAAAGAAGTGTGGCCAGCAGATAGAGAGAAGTGATTCTGCCACTCTACTCTGCTCTGGTGAGACCTCCCTTGGAGTATTGTGTCCATCTCTAGAGCCCCCAACTCAAGAGGGACATAGACCTGCTGCAGCAGGTTCAGAAGAAGGCCACAAAGATGACCAGAGGGCTGGAGCTCCTATCCTATGTAGACAGGCTGAAAGAACTGGGGCTGTTCAGCCTGAAGAAGAGAAGACTCTGGTTATTTACAGTAAGAGTGGTAAAAGAGTGGAACAGATTGTCCACAGGCGTGGTTGAAGCACTCTCCTTGGAGACATTCAGACTTGGTGTGGGCCTGGGCAGCCTGCTCTAGTTGGAGGTGTCCCTGCTGACTGCAGAGGGGTTGGACAAGGTGACCTTTGAGAGTCTCTTCCAACCCAACGCAGTCTGTGAATCTGTGAATACCAAGCAGCCAAAACATCATCAATGAAAAAGATGGGAGCTTGATGGAAATTTTTCCATGTGTGCTTGTTACAGTTCAGCCCCTTAGTGGGGTTATTGTGTGGTCCTGTTTTCCTGCAGAGCAGCTGGAAAATGCTGTAACCAAAGCAACATATTTACTCATGTCAAGCAGTATAGAGCAGGCTGTAGTTTACTATATTTACAGTGCTAGCCACAGAGGCATACATAGGCCAATCTGATGCAGTCATCCAGTGTCTAATTTGTTAAACTTCATGACAGTGGATAAAAGGCCAAAAAAGCCTCCTTCCTCAATTCACCTGCTGCAGGCTGCTGTATGAAGCAGCTGTAATGGGAGGCCGTTACAGGGAACCCACTTTAGACTCTCGAAACACCTTACTCTAGTTTTAACAATTGCAGCCAAAACCCCAAGGACAAAACCTGCAGCCTTTCTGTGGCTTTTTCTGACTCTGTCTTGCCTATCCCAACCACAGTGAGATGTTCTCTTGCAAGTATCGCTATGGCAGTTTAAGAAGCTTCTGTGGATGAACAAACTAACCTGAGTCAGTTGGCACTGTGAAACAGCAAAGAAACATTGCAGTTGTTTATTCAAATTTGGCACAGGGTTTTAATGGAGAAATGAGGTGGTGATGTTGTTTAATACATCAGGTAGCCTTGCAGGAGGGCTTTTAACTGTGGTCTTAGACTATAAACGTTATCAATTCTTGGAATATACAGCTAGATTGGCAGTTTAGATTACATTTTCAGCTGAGCATGCTTGCTCTCAATATATTTAGAAAAGCTAGACCCTGCACTTGTTTTTTTCTCCTGGAATACAATCATTTCTGGAGCACTTACAGTAAATGTAAAGAAGGCCAATTACACTTAAATCCTGGAATGAGGATCAGCGGTTGGTCCAGCCTAGCATATTGTTACATTATCATTCAATCAGCCAAGACACTTAAACTAGGAATGTAAAATCTTTTCTAGATAAACCCTAAAGGTTTGTGCAGCACCTAGCACAATGATGTGGGCCACTAGAGTTATCAAAATACAAATGAAAACCATAGCAGAAGGGAGCACACGCATGATTGTGTGCGAGATAGTGGCAATGCCCAGAGTAGACCTCTGAAGAGATCCTTGCCAGGGTGGGGCTGTAGGATCAAAAGAAACAACTTAAAAATAATGCAAAAAATGTTTCCATTGACAACAGCATCTGAGTCCTAATGAGGCCTGAATAAACACTGCTCTCCTGATATCCTTCATCTTAAATCCCACCTTCCAATTCCAATTTGATTGGAGCATACCAAAAGAAGAGGGATAACGGGGGTGTGTGTGTGTGTGTGGTGTGGGGGTGTGGGGTGTGTGTTTGTGCGTGGTGTGTGCAGGGGGAGGAGAACCTACATGGATTTCAGAGTTGCTCCATGTCTTTCAAGGAATGACTCGCTACTGATGACCAACACAGGGAGGGGGATGGCCAAGGGTCCCTGAGGTAGTCTGACACTCAAAGCACAGTGTTATGAAAGCAGACATCTTATAAATAATTATTTAAGAAATCTGTTCCATTCCTTTGCACTGACCCCAGGTGGGCAAGCCAGCCCCTTAAAGATGGTCTTTCTCTGCTTAACCAAAAAGGTATGAAAATGAAGCACTTGCCAGAGAAGCTGTGTGCATTTGCAAAATACATTTTTCAAGCCCAACATGAAGTGGCTGCTTGATAAAGTCTTTGTGTATCTTCAAGCCACTTGCCAGCTATTATTATCATACAGAAAGGTCATTACTTCTCCTACATTCTGCCTTTCACAACTATTTCTGCAGTAACCAATTTTTGAGAAAGGAGCAAAAGGGAAAGCCACACAGTGCTAATTACACCAGAGGAAGAAACTTTTCTATTAAGAGACTTCAAAACATTGGTTGTGACTTCTACGGACCAGGGCTATGCTGGTGTGCGTCTAAATGGAAGGATCAACTTTCAGTGCTTGGGGTGTAATTTTAAAACAACATTTCATACATCTCTGTCATGCTGTCAAAAGCAGACATCAAGGCTCTGCATTATTAACATGTCCAGAGACGGGCAATGAGGCTGCGGAGAGGCCTCGAGCACAAGCCCTATGAGGAGAGACTGAGGGAGCTGGGATTGTTTAGCCTGGAGAAGAGGAGGCTCAGGGGAGACCTTATTGCTGTCTACAACTACCTGAAAGGTGGTTGCAGCCAGGAGGGGGTTGGTCTCTTCTCCCAGGCAACCAGCACCAGAACAAGAGAACACAGTCTCAAGCTGTGCTAGTGGAAGTTTAGGCTTGAGGTGAGGAGAAAGTTCTTCACAGAGAAAGTTCTTCACAGAGAAAGTTGTTGGCCATTGGAATGTGCTGCCCAGGGAGGTGGTGGAGTCACCATCCCTGGAGGTGCTCAAGAGGGGATTGGACCTGGCACTTGGTGCCATGGTTTAGTAGTCATGGGGTCTGTGGTGACAGGTTGGACTTGATGATCTTTGAGGCCTCTTCCAGCCTTATTGATTCTATGATTATGCAAAAGCATGAGCACCCTCTTGGGGGAAATGGCTGTCCTGATCATCTACCTACTTGGTGCTAGAAGTACCTCTTACAGTGCAGTATTTGGCTATTTTGCTTAGTTTTATAAAAGTGATTTTGCTTGTAATCCAATCTTTTCACTTTTGCATCCCTATCCTGACTTTGTCCAGCTACCTCTCATACACTTCTTGGTTTTTATTCTGCATGTACCAGCCTCGCTGAGTGGAACTGAATCCAGGCCAAGAAATTCTTGTCTCTTCCCAGATGCCAAGCCTCTACTCATGGGGCATTGCTGTATATCCTCTAACAAGTGAAAACACAGGATTTGCAAACCATTGGGTTGCCCTGGAAAATAAATCTTATGAGGAGCAACTGAGGGAGCTGTTTAGTTTGGAAAAAAGGAGGCTGAGGTGAGACCTCATTGCTCTCTACAACTACCTGAAAGGACATTGTAGAGAGGCTGGTGCTGGTCTCTTCTCACAGGTAATTAGTGACAGAACAAGAGGGAATGACCTCAAGCTATGACTGGGTAGGTTTAGACTGGACATGAGCAAAAAAAATTTCACAGAAAGAGTGGTCAGGTATTGGAATGAGCTGCCCAGGGAGGTGGTTGAGTCAGCACCCCTGAATGTGTTTAAAGTTCATTTGGATGCTGTGCTTGGTAATATGATTTAGGGGTGAACCTGGTAGAGTAGGGTTATTGGTTGGACTTGGAGATCCTGAGGGTCTTTTCCAACCTCAGTGTTTCTGTGGTTCTGTGACTCTGTCTTGGAGCACAAATGCAGCACTGTTTGGCTCTAACTTCAAGAGGAGCAGTCTGCAGACAACTGGCATTGAGAACGCAAATCAGGGTTGGTTAATAGCAAATAGGATTTCCCCCTGCTTCAGAATAGGCTCTCAGATGAGAGAAAACACTAAACCTGAAGAAATGCAGACAAGTTATTTTAAGCAGACCTTATTCTTCGGTCCCACTGGATATAGTTAACAAGCAAAATGCAGGCTTAATGTGAAGACAGAAGTGCTACACTTAAACATGTCAACTCAGGCACCAGTAGCTGCGCAAGCACAGCAGCATGCAGCTTGGTGCAGGCCTAATTTGCCCTGCTGCTTGCTGAATGCCAGCTTGTATAATTCAACAGTAATTTGCAGTAGCCATACCCAATTTCCATGTCAGTTGCAGCTGGGTATGGGCTTTTTCTCCTGTAACTGAGTTACATACCTTCCCTGTGCACTTGCAGTTTTAATGGCTCTGATATATGATAACGGCTCAGGGTGGATGGGGAGGGGGATTAACATTTGTGTTCTTGGGGCAGTCTAGGGACTGCCAATAACAGAGAGATAAATCATCAGTGTTAATCAGCAAGTAAAATTCTTGCACATCAGTTACTAAAGGGAAGGCCTGTGTTTAATACTGGGCCAGTGTGGATCTTTGTGCAGTATGCAGTCCTGAGACCACTGAGTTTAGTCCTGCACAGTGCTACGTATACTCCTACACTACATCAGCAGAAGTCAGGGCCCACAGCATCTTCCAAGCATTTTCTTCCTGTGGCCTTGCTACCAATTAAAGCCTCTTCAGGAATCAAATCCTTAAATCATTCTTACTTTACTTACACTCCCTCTTCCCTCCCCCCCTTTTCCTTCAACATCTGTATCCTTACTCCTGTGTGTAGCTTCTCAAAGTTTCTCAGGCATGGAGGAGCTGTAAGAATTTTGCTCTAAGTGAAAAAGTGAAAGAAAAAACAAAGTGATTATGTCTACCAGATGAGCTCAGGAACACACTAGGAAAGTCAGTGCCCTTAGCAGGCTGTCTGCTGTTTACAGTATTGCTCTTACTGCACCCAGCCATAGGAATAGAAAAGGCTGGGAGGCAAGGTCAATACCTCCTAAAGGGAATGGTCACTACAAAAATAATGAAGAAGTGCAAACTGACTCAGACTGAAAAGTCAGAATAAGGCAGCATTCAGAAGGGCAGAGATGCCACAGAGCCCCATCAGGCGTCTAACACAACCACATGTCAGAGCCAGAGGCAACTCCATGGCCACCAACACAACCAACTGCCTCAGGACTCACACAAGGAGCCAGATGCTCTGTCTGGGAATCACTCTTCCACAGGTCAGCATCAAGATCCCAGGACTGTCATCTTGAGAAGAGGAAGAGCAAGAACAACATAGTGGCATAAAGCAAAAGTTGAACAGGACTATATTTGGTTTTGTTTAGTTGTTTTTTTTTAATCCACTGAGTTATACTTTTGCTTTGCTGCATGACTGGCTTTGCTTATAAAAAAGAAAAAGAGGAGCCTATGTTCTCTTTATGAATATTAAGCATGGGTCTAAACAACATGTTTCCCAGCAGTATTGCCTCAGGCTTGGAAACAAACAAAAAAAAACCCCAAAACCAGCCCCACATGCTCCTTTACAAATCACACCCTCAGATCACAGGCTGATGAGGCAAACAAACCCCTCCCTGTCCTGCAATGGAGATAGGCCAAGACAAGAAACATTTAAGCTAGCTCTCCACCCTGCACTTCTTAGATAAGAGTCTGGGCCATTCTTGATTTGGGTAATTGAGACCAATGACAATTGCAAAATCTAGCTCAAAGGCAGTATCCATCCTTGGAAGGATACCCATCTGGGAAACCCAAGCTTTGAACAGTCAAGTGAAAATGGCAATATTTTAACCACCGAACAAAACCATAACGGAATGACCAATTCCAGTTCCCTTCACAAGATATTTTAACAGAATCACAACTGAAAAGAGAGAGCTTGAAAGTTTGACCTTACAAATTGCTCAGTTTCAAGCAGGCACATCCCCACAGTCTCTGATGTTTGCCACCGTAGAGTTCCCAACACCCAGTGCACTCCCAGGATGAAGTCTGCATCAAACATGAGGAAATTTAGGCCGCTTAAAATTTGGTCTACAGGTATCAGAGGTTTGCTATTGGAAGCATCTGTGGTGTGTTTGCTTCAGCTGTGTTGGGGCATTTTTTGTATTGGTAGCTTTGTGCTGCTGCTGCTGCTGTGGCTCAGTATTCCAGCAGAGTGGAAAGAAATTCAGGATGCCTTGTCAGAATGCAGGTGACATCATGGGTCTGGCATTTGGGCAAAGTGTACGCATCTGCCACACCTGGGGTAGAAAGAGAGCTTCCTCAATAACGGAGCAACCTGGCCAACCTTCTTGGCATGAAGTAAAATGTTGCTTTTCCGTAATTACACCTAGTATTTTGTTGTTTTGTGGGAACACGTCTGGAGTATATGACACAGAGTCACAAAATGATAGGGTTTGGAAAGGACCTCAAAAGATCATCCAGACTAATCCCCCTGGCAGAGCAGGATCACCTAGAGTAGGTTCCACATCTAGGTAGGTTTTGAATGTCTCCAGAGAAGGAGACCCCACAACCCCTCTGGGCAGCCTGTTCCAGTGCTCTCTTGCCCTCACAGTGAAAAAGTTTTTCCTTATGTTTGTGTGGAACTCCCTACACTTCAGTTTGCACCCATTGCCCCTTGTCCTATCATTGGACATAACTGAGAAGATAACAGACTGTAAATAGAACTGCTCAAAAGGACATATGGGGAGAAGATACCCTCCAGCATCTTCATCCAGCAGGTGGTACTACTGGCAATGGACTTTGTTCCAAATCCCACAAGAGGAAAGGAGAGATCCTTGTGTAGAAAATAGAAAGATTCATCCTAGAAGCAAAGAGTGCTTTTGCTTTGGTATCCCCACAAGGTTTCCCTCAAGTGACTCTGTAGCAGCAGGATGAATCAGACTAGATCAGAGCTGATGTGGCAGCAATGACAGTGTTGCCTGCTCAGTGACTCCCAGAGCTGACTTCCCAGGGCCAGCTGTGGTGGAATGGATGCTGCCAAGCTGGACTGTGTGTCTGCATATTGAAATGATGGTTGAATATTTAGCACTCAAGCAGACAGAGGGGAAGCCTCCCTGACCACCGCTCGATTTAACTGCATCTGTGGGGGTACTTGAAGAGACTAGAGATCATCAGGTTTTCTAGGCCATAACACTGAGTGTACACACAGACCAGCATCCATTGCAGAGCTCATATTCCTAACATAATTGCTTATATTGCTTTTTGGAACTGTTTATCATGGTGGCTTTATTTTCCCCTCCATTTTCCTGAGTTCCCTGTGCTTTCATATTCCAAATGCCTCTGGGGTGTGGGAAAGGGATGTGTGTGTGGGGTGTGTGTGTGTGATGCTCCTGAAAAAGAGGTTAAGATGCTTAACATTGAATTACCTTGAGCCAGAGCTGGAGTGTGGCTTTACAGGTAAGCTCAAACAATTTTGACACTTCATGTCATGAGAACATAGGGAAGGTTACACACACCCACACCCCTCTGTGTGTATCTATATGCAGCAGGGGATTTCTCTATGAAGGCTGTCACGTGGAAATGCCCATGACCATCTGGCCCTCTGCACAAAGAAATGGAGACTTTTGTCCATAGACATAGCTGACAGTGCTGTCTTCACTATTACAAGGTAAGTTACTGAAGATAAGACAAAAAGCATTTGAACCTGGGATCAACAAAGGACAGGGAAGCTGCATAAAGAGAACAATCTCAGTGAAAGCTTAGAATAGAAAATGAAGAGGGAATTCACCAGTACATTATTTTTCATTGTCATTAGAAGGTGTATAATGATATAAACACAGAGCATTCAGGCAGGATGTGGGATTCATATTTGTTGTGCTGTGTTAGAGTGACTGCTAGTGGAATTAATTGTGAGACTATTATTCTGTCTGAATCTAGCTACTTCATCCTATTCAGACCCAACCACAAAATAATTTTCAGTAGGTTAAAAAAATATTCACCAAGCTGTTCACTTAAAGAATAGGGAAGCTATGAGATGATTGAACTGCCCTCCTGGCTGCAGAAAGAAAAGATAATTATTGGACATCAAATAGGAGAGCTTTAAAAATCAAAGCCAAGGCAATTCGAAGCAGCTACAACACTCAAGCTGAAAAACGGTGAAAGAGAAGCAGTCACTGGCAAATATTATGTGTCAATTCATTTTAACATGGAATAATTTTTATGGCTATAACCCCAATAAGAATGACAAAGTCACTGACTAGCTGTTTTGTTTTGTTTTGTTTTGTTTTGTTTTGTTTTGTTTTGTTTTGTTGACATCCTTTGTAACTGCCTTCAGACTAACAGATCCTTCAGAAGACTTGCTGTTGCAAACCCACACCATTTACCTTTCCCCACAAAGATGAAGCAGGACTGTTGTGAATTTGATTTCAACATGAACCTCCAGTGAACTATCTACTCACAGTCCTTCTAACATACTGTGTCTTGATTCTTAAAAATGAAACTCCATCACCAATTCTGGTTTAAATGTCAAATACAGCTTCAAAACCTCTGACATTTAGGTTTTTTGTTTTTTCTTTCTCCTTTTTTTCACCCATCACTTTACTTAAGGTAAATTTCCATGAACATCTCATCTCTCATTGCACTCACATCTCCCTCATTTCAGTGACACCTTCAGAATACACATACATGTTACCAAATGCATAGGAAACACCATAGGACCTAGATAGATGTTCTGAACATGCTTTTTACATGTGCACTCGAAGAGATTTTAAGAAGGTCTTTCTCTCCTCCTGAGTTTACCCATCATATACCTATGAGAATAAGAATGTGTGTCTTTCAAACCTGTGATCTTCTCAGTACTGTTTTATGCAACCAGGTTTAAAAGGGTAGTTTGAGAACAGGGAGAGTGAAAAGAAATTACAGTAATCACAGAATTATTGAGGCTGGAAAAGACCTCTGAGATCATCAAGTGCAGCCTATGACCCAACAACATGACATCAGCTAAACCATGCCACCAAGTGCCACATAATCTTTTCTTAAAGACCTCCAGTGATGGAGATTCCACCACCTCCCTGGGCAGTCCATCCCAGTGCCTAATCAGCCTTTCTGTAATAATAAAACATGAAACCTTGAGTGTGGGAAGTGTCAACACATAGGCAGTAGAGGGTTTATACCAGCAAATAAACTGCTTTATCTGTTTGATGTTCACTATGTTAAACAGGCACATTTAATGACTCAGATCAGCTTGAGCTTATTTGTGTGGGTGTCACACAGAGGACTATTGGAGTACACCAGTCCATAGATGCAGAGAGATTGCTGCAACAGCATTGTTTTTCCCTGATATGGTTGTGTTGAATGATCTGTGTTTGCAGAGCACCAGTGGAGAGACAGTGCTCCTCCTCATGGGTAGAGGCCCAAAGGGTTATCACAGGATCACAGAAACATTCAGTTTGGGAAAGACCCTCAGGATCACCAAGTCCAACCAATAATCCTACTCTACAAGCTTCACCCCTAAACCATATTCCCAAGCAACACATCCAAATGACCTTTAAACACATCCAGGGTTGGTGACTCAACCACTTTCCTGGGCAGCACATTCCAATGCCTAACCACTTACCCACTGACCCACGGAACCACAGAATGGTTTGTGTTGGAAGGGACCTCCAAAGGTCATCTAGTCCAACTCCCCTGTAGTCAGCAGGGACATCCTCCACTAGATCAACTTGCTCAGAGCCTTCTCCAGGCTGACCTTGAATACGTCCAGGGATGGGGCTCATTCTGGAGTCATAGCTCTACATGCTTTGTGGACATTTTACTTGGTGAGCAAGAAGAACCTAAACAATTTCTTCAGGTTTTAACACAGGGCTCCCCACTTTCAAGAGATAAATGCTTCTACAATGTCCTGGAAAATGGGCATCTTTCAATTGTGAATCCTTTCTTAATGATCAAGACTCTCAGAGTTGCCCAGATACTTTCATATGGAATCAGCCACAAGATATACAGAATAGAATACAGAATTAACCAGGTTGGAAAAGACCTTCGAGATCATCAAGTCCAGCCTATCACCCAACACGATCTAAGCAACTAAACCATGGCACTAAGTGCCTCATCCAGTCTCTTTTTAAACACTTCCAGTGATGGTGACTCCACTACTTCTCTGGGCAGCCCATTTCAATGACCAATCACTCTTTCTGTGAAGAATTTCTTCCTAACATCCAGCCTAAAGCTCCCCTCGTGCAGCTTGAGACTGTGTCCTCTCGTTCTGGCACAGGTTGCCTGGGAGAAGAGACCAAACCCCACCCGGCTACAACCTCCTTTCAGGTAGTTGTAGAGAGCAATAAGGTCTCCCCTGAGCCTCTTCTTCTCCAGGCTAAACAATCCCAGCTCCCTCAGCCACTTCTCTTAGGGTTTGTGCTCCAAACTCCTCATATATTTGAAATGACTAGGTGGAGTTTAGTTTAAGACTCCATCGTCAGAAGGAATGTGCTCAGCTGGACAGCACAGCAAACACTTAAGAGAAATTGGGAGCACGAAATTGGGAGCACAAAATTCGCTGTCTATTTGTAAATGGTAAAAGAGATAAATCTATGACAATAAATTAATAGGAATAAGAAGTTAAGCATAACCTTTAGACTGCCAATTCTGTGAAGCACTAACAGTTCAGTTCTGATCCATCTCTGAGCAATGTGGACTCTCTTCTGCCTCTAGCATTATTCACAGAAGATCCATAACTTCCTCCTTGTGTTCTCTATAGTTATGGTGTTCTTACTCTTGTTTCCTAGATCAAGGAGATTACTCACCTTAGGATAGCTCCCAGCTAAGCTAATGAAGGCAATGAAGCTGGCCTTTGGAGAAAGAAGTCTTTAGAGGTTTGATTTTTTTCTTTTTAATGGATGATAACTTTAAGAAGAGAATATTTACAAAATAATTTTAGAGATGATGAAAGCTAAATTAGATCCACAGCAGATGGAGCTGTGTAAGTGAAGTGTATAAAGGTGGGCTACACTAATTTCTATTTAATTTTTTCCCCCCAAGTTTATCTCAGCCACTGATGTGGTTTGTACCCAGAGTTATGCAGGGCATGAAATCAGCCTCATTAAAATCGGTAGGAGCTTATAGACTTCAATGGAACCAGGGTTTAATCCAGAATGTTTTACTTCCCCAACTTTACAGCATCAGAGAATTCAGTTAAACATATCTTATGTAAGTTTCACAAAATCAGGGATGTAACCCTATGGAACTGCATTGGGCCATGTTTAATACCCACTAGATTTGCTGTAGCCCCCCATGACTGCATTAGTTTTCATTGACTTCCCTGGATCAGAATCAAACTGAAGCAAGCTCAATTAATTTCTTTAAGGACTCAGCAGTCAATGACTGCAATATAAAACTACTAATTACTCGGACTATTGTTCTTATTTAATTCCCATTCCCATCCTTCACTATAAAAGGATGCTATAGCCACATCATTTAAGCATTCAACCTTGAAATCTCACTTGCCTTTTTTCCATATCTTGAATATTCTTAACTTTTAATGATGAAAGCCAGAAAATTGGCCTGCAACCACTGATCTTATTTGTATCACTGACGTACTGCATCCCTGACTCATGCCAGAAGGTAACACAGCTCTCAAATCCAGGCAAAAGTATTGAATTACATGTTTGTTGGGAGGTGAGCAGAGGAGAGTTTAGATAGCAAGCTCTGGGGAACAGGAAATGCAATAAAGGACAAAGAGCAGACAAGTATTTTGTGCAGATGAAGTGCCTGCAAACCATAGCTTGGTGTTAAAGCCTGAACTTTAGTGAGCAGGCGATGAGCTGGGTTCATCTAACACCAACAAACATGATATAGCTACAGGGCATTTCACCCTAGTTAAATACCAGATGAATTAAAGGCTGTTGCCAGCAGCTGTGGTGAATGTCACTGGGATGCCATCTGATTGCTCTCTGAGTTTTGTGAGTGAAGTATGTCGGCTCCTTCTTTGTTAAGGTCAGCATGTATTTCTAATGGTTCATCTGCAGGGCTTTGCTGAAGGCACCAGTGAGAACACAGGTGCTGGAAAATGTCTCTTTCATGCAGCACAGACTGAAACAAGCAGGACTGAATAGTGTCAGGAGGAACTTTTTCACGAACATGATTTGCAGTGTGGAAACAGAACTCACAGATCAGGACATAAAGTGACAGGCATTTGTGGGTGAGACAAACAACAGGAATTGTTATTTAACTTGCATAAATAATTTTCCATGAGTTACTTCCTTCTGAAATTCAGGGAGACTTGCATATGTTTAAAAACAAAAAGTCTCAGGCCAAGGAAGGACCAAGGACTGCCTGTTTTCAAGGCTTACAAGTTTTTAACTACTGGGTCTTGAGACAGTGATCCAGAGAAGGGGTTGTGAGCCGCTTAAGCCTCCTCATCCATCCTGGATTATTACCTACTGTAATCTAATTATTCCTCTGTTCTTTTGCACAGGATAAAGTGAAGCTTGGCTTTCATAGTAATGTTACATTTCAGGTCACTCTCTTTCCCACCCATTCTCAGCTCTTCCTCCTTCAGTCTGTCGACAGACTACTTGGCAGAGGAGTAATTCTGAATATTTTTTGTTGTGGTCACCAGTTGTGTAACAAAATAGGCACTCTACTGTATCTTATTATTCCTTACCAAATACATAGCTAGATGTGTTCCTCCCCTGGGGATGTGAATTCACTTAAAAATAGTTTAAATGTTAAATTAATATTTAACCATTATCACCAACAAGCAAGATCATTCAGCTGTCCCAAGGGTCTAGGATAACTCTGCAAGGCTAACTCTCTGTGGGACAACTCTATGTGGCCAGTTCTACAAGGGGAGAACTCTAAGCAGGTCAGTGGATTCTGCTGTTTGTCTGGCATAGGGGTCTACAGCACTGGATACACACCCCTGTATTTTTTTTTTCCCAGGATCACATAGAGCTGGGCAAAGAATTTGGGAGCTATTGCAAATGTTCCATCCATGCACCAGGAGCTGGGTGTTTGCAGAATTTGCAGCCATTGTGTTCAGTTCAGATATAAGAATCCTCCTAGATCCTTCTCAAATATCACCAAGCAAGAATGACTTGTGCATACCTGGTGTTGGTGAACAGGTCTTGGATTACTTGGGCGACACAAGGTCATCCAGGCTCTCTGGGTCCAAAGGTGCTGTGTTGAATTAATTTCATCTTCAGCACATTACTTTTTGAGAAGCTTCTGTTCTCATTACTGCAGCATGAACCACTGAATGCAAGTTGGACATTTCTTGAACAGTATCACAGTATCACTTAGGTTGGAAAGGACCTCGAGGATCATCAAGTCCAACCTATCAACACAGACCCCATGACTAGACCATGGCACCAAGTGCCACGTCCAATCTCCCCTTGAACACCTCCAGGGTCGATGACTCAACCACCTCCCTGGGCAACCCGTTCCAATGCCGAATGACTCGCTCGGTGAAGAACTTCCTCCTCACCTCGAGTCTAAACCTCCCCTGGCGCAGCTTGAGACTGTGTCCCCTTGTTCTGGTGCTGGTTGCCTGGGAGAAGAGACCAACCCCTTCCTGGCTACAACCACCCTTCAGGTAGTTGTAGAGGGCAATGAGGTCACCCCTGAGCCTCCTCTTCTCCAGACTAAACAATCCCAGCTCCCTCAGCCTCTCCTCATAGGGCTTGTGTTCAAGATAAAAAGGAAAAAGATGAAAAAAGGAAAAAGATAAAAAACGATAAAAAGAAAAGGAATAAAAAAGGAAAAAGAAGAAAGGAAACAGATAAAAAGGAGAAAAAGATAAAAAGAAAAAAGAAAAAAGAAAGCAGAAAGAAAAAAAGAAAAGGAAAAATCTGTGATATTTTTCTGTTGCTTTTAGTGAATTAAATTGGCTCATGGGGAGTTGAATATCTGCTCCAGCTGGAATAAGGGAAGGAGCCTGGATCAAGAGAAATTGTGAAGAAGGAGTAGGGGAGGCCACTGTCTGTGGCTTCAGTATCATACTAAAAAGTACTGTAATGAATGAATATGTGGCAGGAGGTGACCAGTTCAAACCAAGTCAAAACAGTTTGAAACAACAATAGAGAAAGCCGTTGCAAAACCTGTCCTGTCATCTTTCTACTGAACTTTTACTCTCTCTCTCTCTTTTTTTTTTAAGGTTAAATTATGAGGACATTTTGTAAGATCAAATAAATGTGTAAAATCAAAACAATGTACATAACTAGTGAAATCTCACTTAGCACAATGTGTGCAAAATCAACAAGCTGACCTGTCTGCTCCCCCAAAGCAGAACTGAGGGAAAAGTAACACACAAAACTTGGGGTTGAGATAAAGACATAAGAGTTTAATATAATATAGCATATAACATCACAACTACCTTAGTTTAGCCTACTTGCAGAAAAGCACAGTGAAATGTAGGAAAGCAAAGAGCAGCATGAGATAGAAAACCAAATAAAATCCCTACCAACATGCTACCTGACTTCCACCTGTCTCACCACCATGCCTGTGGGGAGGAGCCAACACCCAAAAAAACCTGGAACTCTGAAGCAGTAGCTGGAACAAGAAGCCTCCCATGTTACCATCTGACCTTCAAGCCCCATAATACTTTGCTCCAGCCAACACTTTCATTTTGAAGCTGGCATGAGGCAGGATGGTGTGAATAGCAGCAGACTAAAACTCAGCCCATGACATACAAGTACTCTCCCACACACAATGTTTCCTGCTGCATGTGCCTTCTTTGTGCCCTTCTCTGTTCTTACCTCCCACCGTGAAATGAGGTGAAAGATTCACAGTCTTGCCACTTAGTCATGGCTTGTGTTGCAGTAAAAACAGAACCCAGGATAAAGATGGACAAGTCTTGAAACAAATAAATGTTGTCCTTAACTTTTCAAGATCTACCAGGATCAGTCAAAAAAGTATATTGGGATTTTTGCAACAGCGTGGAGCTAGATGTGCTCTCCAAACCAGGACTGGGCTCAAGAAACCAGTTCCTACCTTTCCAGCCCTCATAAAACTTCCACCACAACTCAATGAACAAGAAGCAAGCCATCTGTTTCAGGGGGAGATTAAAGCTCATGCCACTTCACTTGATTTCAGGTGCTTCTCTTGCAGAGCTTTCCTTCTTTGCTCTGCCACTACTGGAACCTCTCAACCCCATGTTACCTCTTCCAGCCTTACACTCTCACTGTGCAGCATCAGCTCTGGAGCTAATTTGATTCAAAAATTGAGCACTAAACTATTGATATTCTTGCTGCATAATGTTCTGTTGGTTCAGCAAGCTTGGCCACTACAGTATAGTGTCAGAAGACCACCACAGCTGGTGCAGGGTGGATAGGTTGCCAATAGGTCAGCTTCAGCGGTATTACATACCCACTTGGATGCTTTCTTGTGCAGACTACCCTAAGTGATTCTGCTTTGGCAGGGGGGTTGGACTTGATGATTTCTGGAGGTCCTTTCCATTGTCTAGTGTGCTGTGAAACCGTAATATGTGTCTTTAATATGAATTTTTACTATCCTTAACTGTTACAAGAGCACTCAGCCCTAGAGCTATTATTTTGATCAATGTACTCTACACCTTCATTTGCTGCTTGTCTTGGTGGGAGCCAAGAGAAGTTAGTCCTGGTATGAATAGAGTAGAATAGAATAGAATAGAATAGAATAGAATAGAATAGAATAGAATAGAATAGAATAGAATAGAATAGAATAGAATAGAATAGAATTAACCAGGTTGGAAAAGACCTTTGAGGTCATCGAGTCCAACCTATCATACAACACTAATCAGCTAAACCACGGCACCAAGCACCCCATTCGGTCTCTTCCTAAACACCTCCAATGATGGTAACTCCACCACCTCCCT
Source organism: Melanerpes formicivorus (assembly GCF_026170545.1). NCBI lineage: Eukaryota > Metazoa > Chordata > Aves > Piciformes > Picidae > Melanerpes > Melanerpes formicivorus. Next base: position 10,382,110 of record NW_027142376.1, read on the forward strand.
CGGCAGCCCATTCCAATGGCCAATCACTCTTTCTGTGAAGAACTTCTTCCTATCATCCAGCCTAAACCTCCCCTGGCACAGCTTGAGAGTTCTCCGTGGCTGAGTTCTCCGTGATACTGAACACAGTGTCTGTCCTGACAGCTAACAGGAAAGCCACTGCTAGAAACACACTGCTCAGTGCCTTCTAAGCTCATTTATCTGTTATTTGTCCCACGCTTTTATACGTGTCACATTTGCATGTTGTTTAAAAAGGAATAATAACTGCGCTCAAGCACAGAGGTGATTTGTTTTTGTTGGTAACGTGTTTGTAAATTGCTGCAGTAACCTCAGCCCAACTGAGGCTCATCGTTGACTTCTCTTAAGCACGGCAGGTAGGCCAAAATTTTCACACATAGCACCTATATTTAGCACCAAATTGACATGACTACATGACAGCAGGACTGCGCTAGAAACTTTTGCTGGTAAAGCAGCGTGTATCAAAGCTGGTTAGAGGTGTGATTCTAGTGCAGCATCACTAATGTCAGCAAAAGTGCTAGCACAGACAGTTAAAAAGCTACTTCTTGCCTACAAAAACTTATTTCATTCTGGGAACTGACACAAAATGTAGACAAAAAAAAATAATAAAAAGGTGTTTCACTAAGAGAAGTTAAGGTGGAGATCAATAGTGATCCAAAGGGCATTGAGACACATGAACGTCTCCAGAGAAGGGCAAAGAGACTGGTGAGAGGCCTCGAGCACAAGCTCTACGAGGAGAGGCTGAGGGAGCTGGGGTTGTTTAGACTGGAGAAGAGGAGGCTCAGGGGTGACCTTATTGCTCTCTACAACTACCTGAAGGGTGGTTGTGGTCAGGAGGGGGTTGGTCTCTTCTCCCAGGCAACCAGCACCAGAATGAGAGGACACAGTCTCAAGCTGCACCAGGGGAAGTTTAGACTCGAGGTGAGGAGAAAGTTCTTCACAGAGAGAGTTGTTGGCCGTTGGAATGTACTGCCCAGGGAGCTGGTGGAGTCACCGTCCCTGGAGGTGCTCAAGAGGGGATTCGACATGGCACTTGCAGCCATGGTCTGGTAGTCATGAGGTGTTGGGTGACAGGTTGGACTTGATGATCTTTGAGGTCTTTTCCAACCTTGTTGATTCTGTGATTCTACAGCCAGTGGATTCATGGCTGCAACCATATATCATATCGTATCGTGTCGTAGCATATCATATCATATCATATCATATCATATCATATCATATCATATCATATCATATCATATCAGTATGTGTCTCTGGCCAGTTCATACCACAGGGACAAAGTATTGTTTAGTCCCACTGGCAAATCTACTCCTGGTAAAAGCTGCGTCTCTCAGGGCAGAAGGTAGCAGTAGGACTACATCAGAACCAGAACTCCACACAGCTGAGGTAGTGGAGCATTAGAAAATGTTTTAGATGCTAAAATCTTACAGTTTTAGACACCTAAGTTGATAAATGTGTTCTGGATAGATGGAGTTCTAAGTTTGTTGACAGTGTATGAGGCACTTAAAATATCTTCATAACATCTCAAGATATAAATAGGATGAAGGCTGAACCCTCCTCTGTGTGTGTGTGCTCTCTGTGTATGTGCGTGTGCAGGAGGGAGAGAGAGAGAGAGAGGAGAAAAAGAAAGAGATCCTTTTCCTGGTAAGTGTGAAGGAAAGCTACCAACATACCACTTCACATAAACATCATGCTAAACCCTACTGCTGTCAGGGATAATTGAAATTTACAGGATTGGTACTTGCAGTATTAACCCAGGAACTGTCAAGCTGCGTTATTTCCAAAGAAGTCTGACAGTCTTGTCTTAACTTCATGAAATGTCAGTCCCTTTTTCCCTTGATGACAAGGAAATAACATCTACATTTCTCCACTCTATAGGGCTAGAAGGTTATGAAAATGATTGTTATGGTCAGTATTTCAGTGCTTTCAGGATCACAATGGTCCAGTCACTGCTACTGTCACAAATTCAAAGAAATAAAAAAGTAACTCAGGTGACCCGTCTGGTGGATGTGGGGAGGCCTGTGGATGTGGTCTACCTGGACTTCAGCAAGGCCTTTGACACCGTCCCCCACAGCAAACTGCTGGCTAAGCTGTCAGCCCGTGGATTGGACCATTACACTCTGTGCTGGCTTAGGAACTGGCTGGAGGGCCGGGCCCAGAGAGTGGTAGTGAACAGTGCCACATCCAGCTGGAGGCCAGTCACTAGTGGTGTCCCCCAGGGATCAGTGCTGGGCCCTGTCCTCTTCAACATATTCATCGATGATCTGGATGAAGGGGTAGAGTCAATCATCAGCAAGTTTGCAGATGACACAAAGTTAGGGGCAGATGTTAGTCAGTTAGAGGGTAGAAAGGCTCTGCAGAGGGACCTCGACCGACTGAACAGATGGACAGAGTCCAATGGGATGGCATTCAACAAGTCCAAGTGCCGAGTGCTGCACTTTGGCTACGGCAATCCCATGCAGAGCTACAGGCTGGGGTCGGAGTGGCTGGAGAGCTCCCAAACAGAGAGGGACCTGGGGGTGCTGATTGACAGCCACCTGAATATGAGCCAGCAGTGTGCCCAGGTGGCCAGGAGGGCCAATGGCATCCTGGCCTGCATTAGGAATAGTGTGGCCAGCAGGAGCAGGGAAGTCATTGTGCCCCTGTACTCTGCTTTGGTTAGGCCGCACCTTGAGTACTGTGTCCAGTTCTGGGCCCCTCAGTTTAAGAAGGACATCGAAACACTTGAAGGTGTCCAGAGAAGGGCAACAAGGCTGGGGAGAGGCCTTGAACACAAGCCCTATGAGGAGAGGCTGAGGGAGCTGGGATTGTTTAGCCTGGAGAAGAGGAGGCTCAGGGGTGACCTCATTGTCCTCTACAACTACCTGAAGGGTGGTTGTAGCCAGGAAGGGGTTGGCCTCTTCTCCCAGGCAACCAGCACCAGAACAAGGGGACACAGTCTCAAGCTGCACCAGGGGAGGTTTAGACTCGAGGTGAGGAGGAAGTTCTTCACCGAGCGAGTCATTCATCATTGGAACGGGTTGCCCAGGGAGGTGGTTGAGTCATCGACCCTGGAGGCGTTCAAGAGGAGATTGGATGTGGCACTTGGTGCCATGGTCTAGTCATGGGGTCTGTGTTGATAGGTTGGACTCGATGATCCTTGAGGTCCTTTCCAACCTAAGTGATACTGTGATACTGTGATACTTGATAATTGCTATCTTTCCCTGCTGAGCCAAATACACACTACAATTTCCCCTTAGTACAAACAGGGCTACAGTTAACACTTATGATTAAATGAGTATCTGGGAAAGTCCTTTCTTCCTTTTTTTACAACTGACTGAAAGGACTCAGGTTGGCAAAAGGCAGACAGAGCAAAGCAGCATTTCATCTTCAGAGATCTACATGCAACTGAAAGCTCGGGCTTGAAGTGGAGGTTGTCTATAGTACAAGCCTTGTCTACTGTATCAGATTCTTGAGTGATGACTACAGGGATGAATTAACTGCCTTAAAAAAAACCCCACCCAAACAAATGCCTTTATTAACATGAGTTGAAGGTTAATATAAACTTCACCACATAGATTTCTAACCAAACTCTACCAAAGCCACTACTGGTCTTTCCAGTGGCATCAGTGAAACACCCAAACCCCACCAGGGCTTTTTCATCCCCTGCTGCTGCCTAGGTAAAATGGTGTGAACCATCTCCCTTGGGCCTGCCCAGGTGGGTAAGAAAGAGCCCTGGGGGGGGGTTTGGGTGTACCCCTAGGTGGGGATGGGATGTTCTTGGATGTGTTCTGGGATCTCTCTCTTTTGTCATGGTGCTTGTGGTTCTCTGTAAAACTTTCAATGTTGTTTTTATTGTTTTCCCATTTAAACTCTCCACCACTTTTGCAATCCGTTTGTCTGAGTCGTTATTTTTTGCCTGTGGTGGGAGAATTGGCCTCCCAAGCCATGACACTTGCTTAGATGCTTATAGGGGTAGATGTTCCTTACTAAAAAAGGGGTGAAGATATATATCAATATAAGGAAAAAAAACCCCAAGAAACAACCAAGCAACCAAGAAATCAAGCAAAACCCCAGAAACAAAAACCAATCCAAACCTCCAAAGAACCAAGCAAATCAACCTAACAACCCAAATCCTAGGATGACTGAAATTGAAGAACTTGCAAACTAACTTCCTTAAATTTCCCTTGAAATTATGGCTCCAGATTGGCTGAGCAGGGATTCTTGAGGCCAGCATGGTTGGGCAAATCCATCTTCCCCAGAAATAAATAATTTGAGGTAACATTGTGTATATTTTTAAGCAAATTCATATCAGTTACCACAAAATTTTATTATAGGACTCAAGCAAATACATCTGAAATGAAAGAAGTAGAAGCTGTATTTTCTCAGTTTGAATCCAAGTGCTAAGCTTTCTTTTTTTTTCGCTCCAGAAAGCCTGTGCATAGATCTGACCTGCATGGCCTCTTGGAAAGACGAAATTCCACTTCTCACAAGTGATGCATGCCACATGGAAAGCCAGGGAGTGTAGCAGCTAACTAGTTAAGCCAAAATAAAGTAAAACTCACCAAATCTGAACAGGCTGCCCTCTACAAGCAGTCTGAGCCTGTCAGTCTCCATCACAATGGAGCAGATCCTCCTGGAGGCACTACTGGCTCAGAAGAATAGTGAAGAGGTGATTTGGAACAGTCAGCATGGCTTTGCCAAGGGCAAATCCTGCCTGACCAACCTGGTTGCCTTCTATGAGCAGGTGACAAAATTAATAGATGAGTGGCAAGCAACTGATGTCATTTACCTGGACCTGAGCAAAGCCTTCGACACTGTCCCGCACCACATCCTGGTCTCCAGGCTGGTGACACATGGGTTTGATGGGTGGACCACTAGATGGATAAGGAACTGGCTTGATGGCCACACCCAAAGAGTGGCTGTCAATGGCTCCATGTCCCAGTGGAGGCCAGGGACAAGTGGAGTCCCTCAGGGATCAGTCCTGGGACCTGTCTTGTTCAACATCTTTGTGCGTGCCATGGACAGTGGCATTGAGTGAACCCTCAGCAAGTTTGCTGATGACACCAAGCTGTGTGGTGCAGCAGACACGCTGGAGGGAAGGGAGGCCATCCAGAGGGACCTTGACAGGCTGGAGAGGTGGGCACAAGCCAACCTCATGAGGTTCAACAGGAGCAGGTGCAGGGTCATGCATCTGGGTCGAGGCAATCCCAGGCACAAATACAGGCTGGGCAGTAACTGGCTGGAAAGCAGCCCTGAGGAGAGAGACTTGGGGGTGCTGGTGGACAAAAAGCTCAACAGGAGCTCTCAGTGTGCACTTGCAGCCCGCAAAGCCAATCAGATCCTGGGCTGCATCAGGAGAAGTGTGGCTAGCAGGTCGAGGGAGGTGATCCTCCCCCTCTACTCAGCCCTGGTGAGACCCCACCTGGAGTACTGTGTCCAGTTCTGGAGCCCCTGTTACAAGAGGGATGTGGAGGTGCTGGAATGTGTCCAGAGAAGGGCCAGGAGGATGATCAGAGGGCTGGAGCACCTCTCCTGTGAGGACAGACTGAAGGAGTTGGGGCTGTTCAGTCTGCAGAAGAGAAGGCTCCGAGGTGACCTCATTGTGGCCTTCCAGTATCTGAAGGGGGCCTACAGGAAGGCTGGGGAAGGACTTCTCAGGATCTCAGGTAGTGATAGGACTAGGGGGAATGGAATGAAGCTGGAAGTGGGGAGATTCAGGCTAGATGTGAGGAGGAAGTTCTTCACCATGAGAGTGGTGAAACCCTGGAATGTGTTGTCCAGGGAGGTGGTCGAGGCCCCGTCCCTGGAGGTGTTTAAGCCCAGGCTGGCTGAGGCTCTGTCCAGCCTGATGTAGTGTGGGGTGTCCCTGCCCATGGCAGGGGGGTTGGAACTAGATGATCCTTGTGGTCCCTTCCAACCCTGACTGATACTATGATACAAATGTTTCCTTCTCTCGTTTTTCCTCCTGCTGTTACTTATCTCAGCTCTTTCCCCCCCCCCCCCCCCCCCATGTCAAACAGCAGTTGAGAGGCTCAGCCTGAAGACAGTGCAGGACTTAAATTCAGTTTAATGGAATTAAACTTGGTTCCAGAAAGTAATGCTTATCTGTACCTGGGCCATGGCAAGCGGGTGTTAGATCCTCACAAGAGAAGAGGAGTTCAAGGCCTGTCAGCCTGACCTCAGTGCCAGGCAGGACTATGGGACTGGTCCTCTCAAGTGGCTGTTGGAATGTGCTGCCCAGGGAGGTAGGGGAGTCACCATCACTGCAAGTGAATGAAATTGGATGAGGCACTTAGTGCTGTGCCTTAGTTGATTAGATGGTGTTGGGTGAAGGTCTTTTCCAACCTGGTTAATTCTGTAATTCTGGAGTTCAATCGCACAGCACTTAGAGGATGGCCAAGGGATCAGGCCCAGCCAGCGTGGATTTAGGAAGGGCAGGTCCTGCCTGACCAACCTGATCTCCTTCTATGATCTGGTGACCCGCCTGGTGGATGTGGGGAGGCCTGTTGATGTAGTCTACCTGGACCTCAGCAAGGCCTTTGACACCGTCCCCCACAGTAAACTGCTGGCCAAGCTGTCAGCCCATGGCTTGGACGGGAGCACACTGCGATGGGTTAGGAACTGGCTGCAGGGCCGAGCCCAGAGAGTGGTGGTGAATGGTGTCACATCCAGCTGGCGGCCAGTCACTAGTGGTGTGCCCCAAGGATCAGTGCTGGGCCCTGTGCTCTTTAACATCTTTATTGATGATCTGGATGAGGGCATTGAGTCCATCATCAATAAATCTGCAGATGACACTATATTGGGGGCAGGAGTTGTTCTGTTAGAGGGTAGAGAGGCTCTACAGAGGGACCTTGACAGGCTGGACAGATGGGCAGAATCCAACGGCATGAGATTGAACACATCCAAGTGCTGGGTTCTGCACATTGGCCACAACAACCCCATGCAGTGCTACAGGCTGGGGTCGGAGTGGCTGGAGAGCAGCCAGGCAGAGAGGGACCTGGGGGTGCTGGTTGATAGTAGGCTGAACATGAGCCTGCAGTGTGCCCAGGTGGCCAAGAAGGCCAATGACATCCTGGCCTGTATCAGGAATCGTGTGGCCAGCAGGAGCAGGGAGGTCATTGTGTCCCTGTACTCAGCACTGGTTAGGCCACACCTTGAGTCCTGTGTCCAGTTGTGGGCTCCTCACTTTAAGAAAGATGCTGAGTTGTTGGAATGTGTCCAGAGAGAAGCAAAATAACTGCGGAGGGGTCTGAAGCACAAGTGCTATGAGGAGAGGCTGAGGGAGCTGGGGTTGCTTAGCCTGGAGAAGAAGAGACTCAGAGGAGACCTTATTGTTGTCTACAACCACCTGGAGGGAGGCTGTAGCCAAGTAAGGGTTGGTCTCTTCTCCCAGGCAACCAGCACCAGAACAAGAGGACACAGTCTCAAGCTGCACCAGGGGAGGTTTAGGCTGGATGTTAGGGAGAAGTTCTTCACAGAAAGAGTGATTGCCCATTGGAATGTGCTGCCCAGGGAGGTGGTGGAGTCTCCATCACTGGAAGCATTTAAAATGAGGCTGGATGAGGCACTTAGTGCCATGGTTTAGTTGATTAGATGGTGTTGGGTGATAGGTTGGCCTTGATGATCTCGAAGGTCTTTTCCAACCTGATTAATTCTGTATTCTGTAAAAAATGAAGGGACTCAGTCCTACTGTGCTGCTTTTCACAATAACTGTTACAGAGCAAACATTACCACGTACAGATTTATGAAACAGGGAGATCTCCAGTGTACCTTGACTATACATATATGGAAAACATTATAAACCAGTGGATCAATTTACCATCACTCCATCAGATTACCTGTACCTGAGATAATTGTCAGCTGTGAGCTATTAGTTTTTATGGTTACTATGCTCAATGCTCCAAAGCCTAATTAAGGTATTAATTTGAATGTACATGGGCTGGCATCTATTCTCACATTCAACAGACAAGTGGCTGAAAGAATTAAAGTCACATATGTGATCATAACTACAACAGAGCTCACCTCTCTCTTTATGAGCGTTCAGAACTTGCATGTTTTCAAACACTCCAAACTTTCTGAACAAAAAATGGATAGAGGTTCAGTGAGGACAAAAGATCAGAAGCAGTTCCATGAAGAGGAAGATCGTATTTCTTGGTCTTTGCCTGTCTCAGTTCTTTCTACTCAAATAAAAACAAGAAAGCAAAGCTCAGTGATCACCATTCTTCTATTGACATAAACCCTGTGTAACTACAAAGATAATTGATAAAATACTGAGTAAAGTCTCTGATTAGAATTGCAGAAGTAACCATGATACACTCACATAATCCATTCATCCTCCTTGTCTGCAGAGACAACATTCAGAAGCACAGAGAACTATCTATGGCATTCAGGTCTTTGAGATTGGTGAACCTAGGAAAAGATAAAAATGAAAGCAAAATTATATTTAAAAAGTGTTTGGTACAGGAAAGTTCCACTCTTCAAGGAAAAAGATTAAGATTGCTGTACATAGAAATATATGATAAACATAAAAAATTCAAGGGCATTTTTTCTCTACTGAGGTCTGGCTGGACAGTAGAACTGTCACAGGAAGCCAAGGAAGCAAGAACACAGGAATAGGGGATTGGGCCTTATTGCACAGCTATGAAGAGAATCTGGATATATCATAACTAATTATGAAGCTCTTGAAGAGATGCTAAATCTGGGTCACCTGATTTAGAGGATAAGATATACTTTAGTGTTGTTCACTCTCAGTGTGGTGGGTTAACGCCTCTTTCTGAAAACAAAAGAAGAAAGCAGGGTGGAGGGCTTGCGGGTACTTTACACTCCCTGAAGGGCGTTTCCCCCCTGGGAAAGCTGAGTCTGTTCCACTCCCCCCTCCCTGCCCAGCTAGGGTATAAAAAGCAGGACATCATAGCTGTTGGATCTCCTTTTTGGCTCCTGCCTCTGCTGGATGAGAGCTACTGCAGCTGCCCTCCTACTCCTCAGTCACATGGCCAGACCTGATCCTTCTCCCTTCTGCCTCTGCACCTCCTCAGAGAAAGACTGGTTTTGTATTATTCTTTTCTGTCCCACTCCCATCCATTCTTGTTCCTTGCCCTTGTGAACCTTTTTTTTTTTCCCTGTTATTGTTATATATATAATTTGAAGAAAAAAAATTATTTGCCTCTCTACTTCCAAGCTGACTCCAGATTGTTGTTTAGTGGATTTGCTCCTTACCCTTTTTTTTTCCTCTCCCTGTTTGGAGGGAGGAGGGGGGGGGGGGGAGTGGGGAAAAGAGTCTCAGCCTTTTCCCCATTTGAGCTTTTAACTCTCAGTTAAGGATCAAACCACTACACTCAGTTACTGGATGTTGTGCTCCAACTGCAGGTCTGATCTAGTAAAGCAATTTATTTGTATTTCTTATTTGGCTGAAAGATTTGCATGCTTTCTGCTATGTAATCAGAAAGGAACTGGTAATCATAAAGGAATTCACTCTGAAAACCATCCCTAAGTCAGGTTTTACCTAACACCACACACATACCTAACACCATATTTGACATCTGTTGCAAATATTTTCCAGGATATGAATAATTAATGGTAAGACTGCAGATTTTCTATAGGCTAATAGCTTTAACTCTGGACAGGCATTAACATTGTAGATTTAGCAGCATTTAGCACTATTTACATTTGAAACATATTGCAGTATTGTAAGTATTAGCTAATAATTGATAGCTGCTTTGTTAATGACAAACTAGAGTGTTTAATAAGCAAAAAAAAACCCCAACCCAAAACCACAACCACCAAAAAAACCCAAACAAACAAAACAACTGAAGCAAATCCCATTATCAGACAACATTTCCTGAGTATCTTTGACTATCTCCAGAATCATATTTTCCTTTTATATATATATATATATAACATATAAAGTTACATACCACATACCATGGTAAATGCAGATATGTCTGGAATTTACAGGAAAAAACCTCACATGTTTAGGCCAGTCATTTATTTTTGTGAAAAACAAGAAGTCCAGGCAGAGGATGAAGACTATTTGCACTTGAAACAACAGAACAATTGGTTTGGAAAACAGAGCTTAATGTGTGAGATGGCAGCTGTCCAAGTATCCCAGAAAGATGCTCATTTTCTTTGCTCAGTTGCTTCCCGGTCTCTTCCTGAACTCCTGGTCTATTGTGACAGCTGAAAGCTGCATAATCTAACCTCTCACCAGGTCTGGTGATCCTTTCTGAGAAACAATTTTCACCTGACGGGCTAGAAATAAGAGAATGTTGTTTGGATTCCACAAAACATAATCCTTAATTGTGGAAATAAATTTGCTGTGAGACATATCTTCACAGGCTGTTTTTTGGTGCACTTCCTTTCAAGCACCATTCGCCATTTTGCTCTCATTCTCTTTCTTTCCCCCCCCCCATCCGAATGCCCTCACTTCAACACATCTCTGTTGTCTGACACTTGATAAGAATTTAAGCCAAGCACTGTTTCTATTTTCCCTTAGCAGCGAATCTGCTTTCCTACTGGCTATTCCTCTGATTTATACTTGATATAATTAGTATATTATTGACATTCTGAAATATCACTGTCATACACAAACTCATCCATTTCCTGTACACACACACCAATACCACAGTGATTTTGTCCTCTCCTGAAAGCCACATATCAAGCTGAAAAATTATCAGACATCTTCATTCTTGTGCAGCTCAACTCACAGAGAATCACTTGCCAATAAAAGTAGAGAAAAAGAATTGCTTAAAAGTGTTAAAGATGCTAACTGAGTTCCAGTTAACTTGGCCTGGATGGAAGCCAACATACCTAGTATGGCACTGACAGGGAGCAAAGATCAGTGCTTATATACTGCATATGTTTTTCTTAATCACAAAAAGTGTTTTGGAAGAGGAGCAGTAGCAACATGTGATGAGCATTTTTTTTTCCCCTCCTATTCCATCACTTTGCCTAATGCTTTATTTTCTTTGTGTGATTCAATAATTATCATTCAATGCCCATGACATAAAAGGGAAGAATGAGTAGAAAAGGAAGGACATGATAGGCAAGACTTATATGTAGAACTTCTTGAAGTGCTATTAGCAGTTCCATACCGAAAGAATAGACAGAGCAAAGTATAAAGAATAGCAAATAAAATAATTAAATAGAGGGAGAGAGTAAATGGGGTTGAGACTTCTCAAGCTAGGCAGCAGATGGGTGAGGACTGAAGGATGAGTTTAGAAGTTCATGATGGCACTAGACAAGGCGAATGTTTTTTCAGCAAGTCCCAAACTATTTGAACTAGGAGGCACACAGTAAGTAGAAGACCCACACAAATGGGATTTTTTAAGTACTTTTTTTCTTAAACAGGAGGGATGGACTTCTGGAATCTGTTCCTACAGGAATTTTCAGAGGTATTAAAAGCTTCAAAAGGAACTGGATAAATCTATGGACAACAGGTCCATAAGCAGTCACTAAAATAAATAGGCAGAGATGCACTTTCTAACATCTGTTATCTAGCAGCTGTGCATGGTGAGGGAATGCAAGAGAAAAGGACCACAGAGAGCAGCTGAGGTTGCAAGCTGTTCCCAGGGGGTGGCTGCTATTGTCCCTGTGGAGGACAACACATTTGATAAGAAAAGGAGATAAAAATTTGGCACATTGGGTCGGCCATCACTAACACCATCATGCATGCTCCTATATACTCATTCTATATCCTGCTTTCTGTATAGCTGGACTCTTCCCAGTATGACAGGGACCTCTCTATGCTCAAGACTCAAGGAGTCAAAATAAACATTAAGAAGGTACACACTGCTCTACAGAAACTACATGACATACTTGCTGAAGGCATGATGTACTTCTTAATTATTTGACAACATAATGGAAGACAATGCCAGGAATGGGGAGGAAGAACTGCCCATTGTAAGTGCAGATCAGGTTTGTGATCACCTGAGGAACCTGAAAGTGTTCAAGTCCATGGGACCCGACGGGATACACCCATGGGTGCTGAGAGAACTGGCAGATGAGGTTGCTGAACCCCTCTCTATTATATTTCAAAAGTCATGGCAATCTGGTGAAGTTGGGGCTGTTCAGTCTGCAGAAGAGAAGGCTCCCAGGTGACCTAATTGTGGCCTTCCAGGATCTGAAGGGGGCCTACAGGAAGGGTGGGGAAGGACTTCTCAGGATCTCAGGTAGTGATAGGACTAGGGGGAATGGAATGAAGCTGGAGGTGGGGAGATTCAGGCTAGATGTGAGGAGGAGGTTCTTCCCCATGAGAGTGGTGAAACCCTGGAATGGGTTGTCCAGGGAGGTGGTCGAGGCCCCATCCCTGGGGGTGTTTAAGCCCAGGCTGGATGAGGCTCTGTCCAGCCTGATCTAGTGTGGGGTGTCCCTGCCCATGGCAGGGGGGTTGTAACTAGATGATCCTTGTGGTCTCTTCCAACCCTGAATGAGACTATGAAACTATGAAACTATAATTTCTTCCTATTTCCACCTCTCTCTAAAAAAAAACATTGCATCTAGAACTTTTAATAACATATTCTACCAGTAAGGCAGGTGATAATACCCTTCTAACCTCAGGTTAGACTATGAAAGGAAAAACAAATGCATCCCAACAGGAAAAGCAGCGTCCATTCAATAACTTCCTTTCAGTTTTCTCTGCTGGAAATCAATACATTGCTATGGTAATTCACCTATTTTATCCTCAAACCATAATAACACACAAATCCAAGGAAAGGAAATTGCCCTCCCTATAAAAGTGTGACATTAGCAGCACGCGTCCTCACTCTGATAATCAGAAGTACTTAAAGTTGACCTCAAAGTAAAAGTAATTGGGTTTCCATTCTTTTGTGTCTCTTAATTATCTCTGGAAGGGATAAAAAAAATATAGTATTCTTTTGTTTGTTATCTGCATTCAAAATGCAGATGTTTTCTGCCTTGAAGACTTGAGAACTAAGACTTCACAAGAGTCAAAAAACTGGAAGTGACTTGCAGAAAATGGAAGGATTCCTATGTTTCTCTGGCCTTAACTATCACATAAAACCCAAATACACAGAGCATGTGAAAAAGCAGTATGTATACTTGTTACTACCTACAAGATTATATTGTTCAACCTAGAAATGAGTGAATTACATCTATATACATTTACCCTCAGGTAAGCCATGGATTTATCACTCACCTATGCAGTCTGCTACGGAGTCCACATAGTTCTTCCAAATTGTTTTGGTGGGCTTGGCTCCTCTATTATTATTATTATTATTATTAATAAACAAACCAGGTTGGAAGAGACCTTCATGATCATCATGTCCAACCCATCAACCAATCCAACCCACCTAAACAACTAAACCATGGCACCAAGCACCCCATCAAGTCTCCTCCTGAACACCTCCAATGATGGTGACTCCACCACCTCCCCAGGCAGCCCATTCCAATGGGCAATCACTCTCTCTGTATAGAACTTCTTCCTAACATTCCCTTCAGGTAGTTGTAGACAGCAATAAGGTCACCCCTGAGTCTCCTCCTCCCCAGGCTAAACAACCCCAGCTCCCTCCGTCTCTTGTCACTGGATTATGGCACATGCCACTAGTAGGCTTGCTGCTCCATGTACATTCGTGAGGATGTGTTTTTCTACTGAATGCACAGCATTGCTCAACAAAAGGAAGAACTGAAAGAAAACCATCTCACCCTCTTCAACAGAAGCATCACATGCTAATAATAAAATTAAAAGAAAATTAAAAAGCAATGCTTTTTCTGAAATCGTTTACATTTAATCCAGGAACAAATGGCCCCATCTGTGTCTTCTCTCTCTACCATAGTCTGCAGTAGATAACTACAATCTTGCTGCATTTTGATTGGTTGTTAGATAGAAATTTTTGTTACTTTATACTTTTCCAACAGAAAAAAAATAAATGCTCTTTTTCTACTATTTTCAGTTCTCTTGCAAATAATAGCAACATGGCCTCTAGATCCTTACTCCAGGGCACCACCATACTATCTTACTCCCATTTTGCATTGCTGACCCTTTATTGATAAAGATCTGTGATTTATAACAATATCTATTGAGAAACCTCAACCTAGGCTTGCCAAATAAAATAAGAGCTAGTATTCACAAACTAGCTAATTTCTGCAGACAGTTCTTTGCCAGGAATAGAAAAATTCCTTTCTTCTCATCACCAAAAGCAAAGGGGGAAGAATTAGATCTTTACTCAGCACAGCTTTTTCAGCACAAATTTGACCTTAAGCATGGCTAACACCTTGTAAAAAAAATGAAGTCTTGGAATTTAACCAAGAACTTTGTAAGAAATGAAGGTGCACAATTTGCATATTAAACACCCCCCCCCATCCTCCTTACATGTAATTTCTCAGTTCTTATATTAATCTCCAATGAAACATCAGATTACGCAAAGATCAGTAACACCTCCATGCCCAATCCCTCTCCAGCAGGGGATTGTTAAAATACTCCCTGAAAGATGTACTGACATAATTTTCCTTGACTGTCCACACATAACACCATGCTGGCACTGCAAGCCTTGTGCTAGTGAAAGCTCCCACCAAGCAACCTCAGAACAATACCTCCACCCTATCAGGCAGGAGGCTTGGGGGTGACCGTTGAGTGCACTCTGATTTTACAAACTGTCATATGGCGAGATAGTGGTGGGTTTCAATGCCGTCACCTATTCAGTCAGCCCAGATGAACTAGAATCACCATTTCAGTTATATCATAGCTTGAGGCAAGAACATGTCACCCTCTTTATTTCCAGCTCTGAACATGCTGGTTAGGCAGATGCTAACTGTGGTCCTCCCTGCCATGTTCTGTAGAGTGGCCTTTGTCTGGGTTAATTGAGCCCCCACTCCATTTAATAGGCTGTTGAAGTCTTATTGAAACAGAGCTAGTGCCCCAGGTTAAATACATTGCAGTGCTCTTGTTAATCCCCTCATTAACAGAACTGTAAAGCTTGTTGAGAGCTGTGAGTTTGCATATATTATCAGAGAGTTCTTCACTCAAGAGCTATCAATAAAATGACAAAGCCAGTTTGCAAATAGTGAAATCAACAGTGACACAAAGCTAGATACCTTAAAAAAAAAAATAAACAAATTAATAACTGATAAATCCAATACTGGGAGGATGAAAAAAAAACAACCCACCACCACCACTAAAAAAAGGTGAAGAATCTCCTTTTTTTATTGGGTGAACTTAAAACATGAATTATGCAAACATGATTACTTTCCTTGAGCAGAGAGAACAAGCAAGAAAAATATCACTTCTTCAAACAGGGACTTCTAGCTGAGGTTTGGCTGTGGCTATGTAGAAGTCACTTAATGAGCCTTGCACAGACTAGGGGCACTTAACTAAACCCAAAGAAAACAAATTAATTTGTAATACAAAATAAGAACTGAACTTAGGTATGAAATATAGTGGAGCGTGTTGAGCAAGCCTTGTATGGTGTCTGAAGGGAAAGCAAACAGACTAAGCCCTGGAATAAAGAAGTGGGTGGCTAAGAGCATCATTTAGCAAATCAGGGCTCTCTTACACCTACCAGGAGGGGGAGCAGGAGAAAGGTCTCCCCCAGGATATGCACGGTGGGATACGGTTGACTGTCAAAACCGCAAACAAATAGGAAGACAGGACTGCATGGGTGGTGTTCACCAGGACACAAGACAAGTCTGAGCAGGAGAGGCAGCCACTAAAAGAAGGATGAGAACAGAGCTGTCTGGAGGCTGAACTTTCTGGTGCTGATGTTAAAGAGAATTTTAATGTTAAAGAGCATTTTCCAGTAACTTGCTAGGGCCAACCAGCAGCCTCTTGAGTGCTTTTAATAATGCTGAAGCAAGAATCTTTCTTTTAATAAGGGAGACAGAACTACCTAGCTTTTATCTGCATTGTAGGCATGATACTTAGCAAATTAGAATGCCACAGAGAAGGCCATAAGTAGAAGTAATGACTAACACCATCAAAACTGTTGTAGCTACAAGGCTGATTCGAACTTTTCCATATCTGTCTCTGATCAATAAATGCATATGCTTTAGAAAAGCCCAGGCAGATAATTTCAGGAAATTAACAGCCACAGATGAGTCCTCTACAGATACTCTCAGTTCTTCTTCTAAAATATAACAGACTGACAGAATTGGGGTTGCTCTGCTTGGAGAAGATATGGCTTTGAGAAGACCTCATTGTGGGTGGCCTTTCAACATATAAAAGGAGCTCTGTCAGAAAGCTGTCACGTGTGTAGGTGTGTAGGAAAAAGATTAATAGTTTTAAGTTTAAAGAGGATAGACTTAGATTGGACATAAGGAAGGAGTGTTTCAAGGAGTGTTTTAGGGGACGCAGTCTCAAGCTGCGCCAGGGGAGGTTTAGACTTGAGGTGAGGAGGAAGTTCTTCACCGAGCGAGTCATTCATCATTGGAATGGGTTGCCCAGGGAGGTGGTTGAGTCATCGACCCTGGAGGCGTTCAAGAGGAGATTGGACGTGGCACTTGGTGCCATGGTCTAGTCATGGGGTCTGTGTTGATAGGTTGGACTCGATGATCCTCGAGGTCCTTTCCAACCTAAGTTATACTGTGATACTGTGATACTGCGATGATGAGAGTGGTGAAACACTGGAACAGGCTGCTCAGAGAACCTCCGGATGCTCCATTGTTGGAAATCTTCAACATCAGATTGAACAGGGCTTTGAGCAACTTCATCTAGAGAAACATGCCCCTACTCATGGCAGGGGGGTGGACTAAATGTTTGTTAAAGGTTTCTTCCATCCAAACCACTCTATGATTCTAGAAAAATAATCTAAAATCACCCAAGAGTGGTCCCTTCATTTTAGCTCAGAAGTTTTCTCTGGTAACATTTTTACTTTAGTCATAGCAGTAACAGAAATGGTAATTTTGTGAACCACAACTGGCTTTTTGTTGAAGTTTAATTGCTGTCATTGTGTATTTTTTAGATGGTAAAATTTGAAGGATAACCTGAAGCAATTGTGACTCTTTTAAGAGCAATAATAGACAACAAAAAGAACTTGTTACATGTCCCCTGTTCAGCAAGGCCTGGAAACTAACCAAAGTCTCATAAGCTGCTTTCTAACATCCAGCATGCAGTGCTTATATCTTGAATTCATTGTCCATGTGAGTTAGGGGTGGGAGAAAAAGCAATGGCCATGGTCAGGAAGCTCAACACAGTGCTTGAAAGTTGGCAGGTTTGCAAGTGTATCTTGCAAGAAAATGATGCTAGATTTTGTGAGTCTATATACTGGTGAACATTAAGGGTGCTATATTTAACATCCAAAAGCAATTGCTCTTTCTTACTGGTTGAATTATCATTCATCTAAGGGTAGGTAGTGCTAATCAGAGTTTTGGGTTCAGCAGTTCATCTATCTCACTCCAAGAATGTGATGCTTGCTTTGCCGTCCTGGACACTTAGTGTCATTTGGATGGAAACACCTTTACTAAGCTTAAGCAGAGAAAATTGTGTGTATGCCCTTCCTCCTGCACTGACTTTGGAAAACTATCAGACTGCAGTTGTAAAACTGCCTTAGTCATTTGGTTCACTTCTGAGAGTCTGCAGAGTAGAGGAGTACTTCAGTACATGCACAGTTTACTCACAGTGACTCCCAGAAATTCTGCAGCTTTTTCTGCAGCAAAATATGTTCCTCTTCTCTTCCAAACCAGCCTGGCCAATTGTTTTTCACTAGACCAAGAAAATTATGTTTTGAAATGCTAGCATCTTTCACATAAAATTTCATTATTTATATTAAGTAAAGCTTTCATATACTCTCTTCTCCCTCATCTGTAAGATAAAGGGAAGTGATGACCTAAGTGGAGAAAAGTATCCTTCACTACCTGCTATAGTGGATAGGAAATGCTAGTTTCCATTCCAATTTATATAACAGTTGGTCAGCAGAAAGAACTCCTCTCCTTTGTGTAAAAAGTATACAGTTTAATAATATTCCTCTTAGTAATCAAAGCCTTTAGGCAGCATCAAGTAACTCCCCCTAACATTTGCCAGACCGTGCAGTTTTTGCTTGGAAAATTGGACTGCTAGTGAATGTAAGACAACAATTCTGAGCAGAATTTGTACTGCTTCCTCCTCTTACTTGCCTCTCATGAAAATATTCCACCAGGAACATTTTTCACTGGTTCTTTCAAATATTAAGCCTGTAGGCAGGCAGTGGCTGAATAAATATTCTACTGCTAGCAAGGATCCAATGAATGAGTGTCCATCTGTACAAAGCTTGCTTTGCTCCCCATGGATCTAAAATGGCACCTGTTAAGCAACACACAGATGGGTTTTATGTTTGCCAGTTGATCTAAATAGGGATAGTCACCTTAGTGATGTTGATCCTTGTCTGGCCATAATACTCAAAAGAAAAAGAAAAGGAAAAATCTTGGCATAGGAACACTATTAATTCAGTTTAAAAATACTTATTTAGCCAGATTTGAGCAAAGTGGCTTTTAAAGTCATTTATTCATTAATTTTTGCATACAACCAAGCAAAACAAAGTGAGGTTTTATCTGAGGAGGTGAATATCTAGCATGAATCAATAACTCAGCTTGTGAGTATTTAGGAAAAATGTCTTCCATCACCAGCTTCCCTCTGAGGCTACAACAAGCAAAGAACATTATCTGAGTTTCTCTAACCTACATTGCCTTTCCGGTCTAGAGAAGGCCATGCAATATGATACCTCTTCACCGGTTTGTCCTACTCTCATACACCAGTGATTTATTGTTCAGAATTTACTCACTCACCCAGTTAACAGTCTTCCACTGCACACAGTTGCCATAATCTTACAACATGCAAACATTGGCCTCTCAACTCCGCGCTACGCTTTAGCTGCGCAGCAGGGATTTGAAGGCAATGGTAACGTCACCCTTTCTCTTCCCAGTCAGGCAAAAGGAGCCTTTACAATGAAGAATTTGATTGACTTTCTTTATTCCACAGCTTTCTAGTGTAATCTTTTCTAAGCCTGTACTTAATTTCTTGCATAGCTCCTCAACTGCTGTGTGCAAATTTTCACAGTAATAATGCAGGGCATAATTTCATGCAGTATCTCTGCTTCATAGTACCCGTACCTCTCACTGTCAAAACCTTACCAAAGACTACTTGCTTGCTTAGAACTAGGGGAGTTGCCTTCCATATTTGGACTAAGCATATGCTGAAGTGTAACAGCAGGAAATAATCTTTGCAAAAGATGTGTCTTTTTATTGTAATGTTTTTTTTCTGGTTTGGTTTGGTTCGTTTTTTTGTTGAAGAAAGAGACTTGTTTAGAACACCTTCAAACATACAATCCAGAGAAGTAGGATTACCTTTCTCTGTACACTAGAGTCCTATTTGTGTATGAGCACTTTTCCCTCATAGATTTGGGGGTGGGGGGGTTGGCCATTTTTGAAGGCTACATGATCAGAAGACGACTTCAGATGATTTTTGTATGTTCTTCAGGATCACTATAAAAACTGAGGCCATGTCATAATGACCCTCAGTCAGCTGCTCTTGCACATTAGAAAGAGAAAAATTACCAGGTGGTACTGAATTTACAGCTACCACGCATGAAAGACAAAACCCCAAATCCAAAAAAAACCCAACCAACCAACCAACCAACCAAAACCAGAATAGGCAAACAGCAATGTTTACAGAAAATCACCATGGAAAAATGTTTGAAAGGCCTGGGAAACACTGATGTTAAAATAAAGTTATATCAGCACCTTTGTCCCTGCCAGAGGAAAATAACCCAGTGAACTTCACAGAACATTGGAACACCACAGTCTCTTTGCTAAACTCTTGCCCTCAAGGAAAAAAAATGTTCTGATGACATTGGCTGTGTGTAGACTGTAGTTTTCAAGAAAGTCCTATGAATGACACAGCTACTTCCCTGTACTTGGGTGTTGGCTACCCTGTGGGCAATTTAAAATTCCCTGCATGATGATGGATGAATTTGCCAAGACAATCCTCAGGATTAAATGTTTTATTTCAAAAAGCATTTGAGTTATCTCAGATAACTCAGCTGAGAAATCAAGCACTGCCTCCTAATTTATATGAAAAGAACATGTTTCTGAAAATGCTGTTTTCTTTTTAAGTCTTTTTTTCCCTTGAAAGCCTAAGGAAAGAAACCCACAAGTTAGGGTTAGGAAAGCCATTTCCAGCACAAATAGCTGAAGGTCTTTAAAAAATAAAGAGGGGAAGCTCACAATGAAAGTCATCCACTAACACACTGCACACTTAGAGCAAGGATGAGCCATCTACTGATATACTACACATGCAGACCACGAATCCCTTTCCAGTCATCTCTTCTTAAAGTCAGAAAAGATATTTCTTTGAATAAATATTTGGCTAGATATTGAAATACAGACAGCTGGAAAAAAAAAAACCAAACCATGAAGGAAAGTGAATTAATGAAGTACCAGGTCTTCACTTTTGATATGGTAGTTGCTGGCTCTGTAGTGAAATGTGTGTTGACCACTTGTACAGGAGGAGCTCACTGCAAATAATTTGTCTTGTCATATACTGTGGAAGCCACAAAATGATCCATACTGACTGCAGTCCACAAAAATAGGGACAACAAAGTTTAAACTCTTCTTAGCCAGGTAGTGCTCCAGACCTCAGGGCCTCAGCAGATCCTGTTGCATCAGCTCAGCACAGATCACAAGGCCCTGACTTCTTATCTCTCTGTTTCACTTGAGCAAATGTGTTAATAGATCTAATGACATTTTATTTTCTCACTTTGGTTCGACAGAAGGTGACCAGACAACGAGTGCGAGGTCGTTTTGGAAAAAGGAGGACTGCTGAGGTGAGGGTCATTGAAGAGGCAAGGTGCAAGAGTTCAGGATCTTGCCTCCTGGGAAAACTCAAGTTTGCACTCTGATTTCTACATTTTTACAAATTCCTTGACAGCACTGATATCTTATACCTTTTTAGACCATTTATCTTCCTTGCTAGAGATTATCATTCCCTAGTTTGGGGGAAATTTGCTGATGACACCAAGCTGGGGGCAAGAGTTGATCTGCTGGAGGGTAGAGAGGCTCTGCAGAGGGACCTTGACAGGCTGGACAGATGGGCAGAATCCAACGGCATGAGATTGAACACATCCAAGTGCCGGGTTCTGCACATTGGCCACAACAACCCCATGCAGTGCTACAGGCTGGGGTCAGAGTGGCTGGAGAGCGGCCAGGCAGAGAGGGACCTGGGGGTGCTGGTTGATGGTAGGATGAACATGAGCCTTCAGTGTGCCCAGGTGGCCAAGAGGGCCAATGGCATCCTGGCCTGCATCAGGAACAGTGTGGCCAGCAGGATCAGGGAGGTCATTCTGCCCCTGTATGCTGCACTGGTTAGGCCGCACCTTGAGTACTGTGTCCAGTTCTGGGCCCCTCAGATTAGGAAGGAGGTTGACTTGCTGGAACGAGTCCAGAGAAGAGCAACAAAGTTGGTGAGGGGTTTGGAACACAAGCCCTATGAGGAGAGGCTGAGGGAGCTGGGGTTGCTCAGCCTGGAGAAGAGGAGACTCAGGGGTGACCTTATCACTCTCTACAACTACCTGAAGGGAGGTTGTAGACAGGCGGATGATGGTATCTTCTCCCAGGCACCCAGTACCAGAACAAGAGGACACAGTCTCAAGCTGTGCCAGGGGAGGTTCAGGTTGGATGTTAGGAAGAAGTTCTATACAGAAAGAGTGATTGAGCTATGGAATGGGTTGCCCGGGGAGGTGGTGGAGTCGCCGTCATTGGAGGTGGCCAGGAAGAGACTTGATGGGGTGCTTGGTGCCACGGGTTAGATGTTTGGGTGGGTTGGATTGGTTGGTGGGTTGGATTGGTTGATGGGTTGGACACGATGATCTTGAAGGTCTCTTCCAATCTGGTTTGGTTTATTCTATTCTAATAGAGTTTATTCTATTCTAACATGGAGAAATGTCCAAAATGTGCAAAAGAACATGCAGTTGTGCTTAGAGAGATGTAAGTAGATCATGTCATCATTACTGCCCATAACTGCCACATATCATTACAGTGTCTTCTTCAGAGCTAAATTCACTTTCTTCTGTGGAAGAGAGAGGCTCAAAGTTCCTGTATCCTGTGCTAACCACTTGCAGCCACAAATCAAAGAGATGCTGCTGCATCTGGACAGCCTTAGAGGACAATGTAATGAGCTATGCTGCTATGCTACTAGACAGAAGATGCAATTAGACCTGCATGGGAGCTGTCACAGGAGTTGCCTCTCTGACAGGATCCTCCAGGAGGATGAATATGCTTATTCTAGAGTCACTTTTGGACAGCAGATTTGGCTTAGCTGGTAACTTACCACCAGATCAAAACCATGCAAAGCAGCTGTCTGCAACAGTGTCTTTTTACTTTCACTTGTTATTTTGCTTACTGCACATTCCCAACATCGTTGTTCATTCTGGGCTCCAGTATATCTAGATGCAGGAGAGAAAGCTCTAGAGCCTTATTTCCAGATTTAGTGGAAAAGTCAATTTAGAGTCTTTAACTGTAGTATTGACAGATAGTTTTTTATCTGAAAGGGGGCAGTGTGTGTTACCTGAGCATCCAGAACTGTCTGCTCTAAACTCAAAATAACTGTGGGAAAGGAAAGAATTCTGAATGCAGCCATCATCCTCCATGTGCAAATACTCACAATCCCAGGAGCAGGAGAGTAAGACTGGCCATTTTGTGAGAGTGCCAAAAAGACAGAAGGCCATCTGCTGCTATAGCCTAACCTAACAGCACTGAAGTCAACACAGCCGAGTTGCTATACAGTACGTGAGGCTATCTTACAGACAGATTAGTCCCCATCGTCAGGAGAGACTGGACATTATGTTATCTGCACTGGAGAAGGAAACACTGACAAGCTGTAAAAGACAAGTTGCCAATGTGGCCCTCAGAAAGAGCAGAGACTTGGAAGCTCATCACAGATAGATTTGTTAGGGATGAATAATTCTGGAAAAGAAAGTGGCTGACTTGGTGTGTGTAAATTCCTGCCTGGCATAACTTCAGCTGTTATTTGCACAGGTAGCTTGCAAGAGAGTGAAGTTGTTTTGAAGATAATATGGGAAGAAAGGGAGAATTCCTCCTTCAGAATGAGATCTGGGCAGTATCACTCCTTGAGTGACACACAGTAATTTAGCAAAGCCTCTGCCTTGCTGCATGAAGAAGAAAGAAGCCAAACCTGCTGATGGTGCCTTTTAGGAAATCCTTTACAGGTGGAGTGGTGAATCAGGCCTGTAAAAGCGCAAGCTTTAGAAGCATGTGCTTGCTGAAATTGTAGAAGCAGAGAGACTGAAGTTAAGCCTGAAAAGAAGACTGATGGTTCTGGCATGGTCATGCAGAAGAAGGTAGCAAGACTTATCAATGCTGTGGGAGAAGATGTAAAGAAGGGAGCATCTGTAAATATCCCCAGCATTTGGGTTCAAGACCAGAGGCTGCCAAAACCAGATGGGGTGCTTGGTGCCATGGGTTAGCTGTTTGGGTGGGTTGGATTGGTTGATGGGTTGGACACGATGATCTTGAAGGTCTCTTCCAACCTGGTTTGGTTTATTCTAATAAAGGTTTATTCTAATAAATTAACCCTGATGCTCTTTCTGTGATGCATCTATTAATTAGCTTTATACAAAAATTTACTCCACAGCAGGAAGGCACAATCTGAAAATGGAGACAAAGTCAGGATTCCCAAAGGAGTGAAGGGTGAATGATGTGACAATAAAGAAGACACTGCTAACACAAATACATATTCTATACTATGTGCAAGTTTGAAGAAATATGTGAGTCAGGCATAAGGACAAAACCTTTTCTAAGGTATTCCAACTTGTGTGTCATGTTTTGTGCAAACATGAGCCCACAGATGCGCACAAAATAATAGGACATTTAATCCCTCTGATGTTTTGCTTTACTCTTTTACTGGTAAGTTAGCAGGCACGTCATATTTTCTTCCAGTATGTGTTATAAACACTAGTTGCCAGCTCTTTTCATTCTCTTCAGATCAGTGGTGAAGTTAGTCAGTCGGTACCACTGTGCACCAGAAATAACAGAAACAGATAAAAATGAGCAGAAAATTCATCAATCTAGTCATAATGCTTATTCATATTTTCAAGAGTAAAACTTTTCCTGTGACTACTAGCAAACACAAGTAATGATCATTTTAATTGAAATTAATCTCATTATATTCCCTCTGCTCTGCTCAGACCCCACTTGGAGCACTGTGTCCAGCTCTGAGGCTTTCAGTACAAGGAAAACATGACCCTGTAGGAGTGGGTCCACATGGAGACCACAAAAATGATTAGAGGAACGGAACACCTCTCCTGTGAGTCTTAGAAAGTTGAGGTTCTTCAGAGTGAAGAGGAGAAGGCTTCAGAGAAACATTATTGCAGCCTTTAAAGAAGGCCTATTAAAAAGATGGGGACAATGTTTTAGCAGGAAAGAAATTTTTACAGTGGGGGTAGTGAAACAGTGAAAAACGTTGCCCAGAGAGGTGGTAAATGCCCCATAGCTGGAAACATTGAAGGTCATCTTGGATGGGGCTCAGAGCAATCTGATCTAGTTGAAGATGTTGTTACTTACTGCAGGGGGATTGGACTCAATGACCTTTAAATGGTCCTTTCCAACCCAAAACCATTCTATGAGTGTATGATTTATTTTCATTTTTATATGTATTTAAGTGGATTTGCAGAAAACTGAAAACACAGGCATCCAAAGCAGTGGTGGGGTATGTTCTTCAAAGCTCTTGAGACAAAATTATGTGCATTTCATATTACTTAAAACAGGCTGTATTGGGAATTTGACTGTGATGAATCCAGAGCAACTCTCTGACGGTGTAAACCTGGAGAGACTGGAACCCAGATCTGTCCCAAAGTATGCCTTTCATTCTGTTACTTTCTGGAGAGTAGGTTCTCAAACAATGTAAACCACAATAAACAAGCAAATAACTCCAGCACCATCAAGCAGAGTTATTTATAATGCATAACTGCAGGAATGAAACCAGAATATTGTCCTCAGAGTTACAAATATTCCTGCTAAGTCTCTTTTCTTGGGATGGAAACACATGGTTGATGCATCAAGGCCAGATTTTCATCTCAGCTGCAATCATGAATGTCTGAAGATGTTTTGCTTAAGTCTTTGCAGGGACTTGTTTTCACAATAGAAAGTGGTCAGTGACTTAAGGTACTCCCAGTCCTCGGCTTGTTTGCATTGGCACACTGTCCCCTCAGGGATCTGGGTTAAAATAAAACAATTAATAAACCATGAATTTTTCAGTTTGGATCAGTTCCCTGATTTAATCCACAAAGCTGACTCCCAACCACTTGCACCAGCACAACTTGGAGTGTGATGTCCCATGACAAACACCAGAGCAACTGGGACAGGAATACTATTTAGTCAACAAACACAAAACTGCAGCCTCAGGAGGTTACTTGTGATCTGACAGCTAGCACAATGGTGTAAAGCAAGAACTCAGGCTGGGAAAGAGAGAGAACAAACTAGAGATTACATTCATAAATTAGAGGTTTCCAAATTATATATATCTGATGAAATTTGCTATGGCCTAGAGCTGAGGGAACTTGATACAGTAATCTGAAGCCATTAGCAATGATTTTCTGTAACCTCAATGATGCAAGAGGTCCTAAAAGACTGGAAATAGGTAACCACTGTGCTGGTTTGCATAAGGAGAAAGGAGTGATAATCATTGTAACCCAGCATATGTGTAGGTAGGACAGTTCCATGTTGTCCCACACATCTGTCCATCTCCCTGATGTAACACTGGCATTTTTGCAGCTGTGTAGCAAGACAGGACAAGGAACCAATTTGCCTGACAATGTTTCTCACCTTCTCCACCTCTCTACTCCCAAGTGGGTTAGTTGTGCTGGAACAAATCCTTGCTTCACTTGGTGCACTGTGGTGTGGACGCCAACGGCACACAAGGAAATGATGTGAAAAGGGGAAAACAGCCCAGCACAAGTTTATTTTGGTAACATAATCACACAACCATACCTGGCAGCCAGCCAGCCTAACTCAGCTCAATCAGGATACATTGGTTAAATTTAAATCATCATGTCAGGCCAACTTAATTTCCATTTATGACAAACAACAGGCCTCTTAGTAAGGACAGAAGTAGCATCTGTATCATAATTAAACATCACTCATATCCTGCCACTAGAATAGAATAGAATAGAATAGAATAGAATAGAATAGAATAGAATAGAATAGAATAGAATAGAATAGAATAAACCAGGTTGGAAGAGACCTTCAAGATCATCACGTCCAACCTATCACCCAACACCACCTAATCAACTAACCCATGTAACCAAGCACCCTGTCAAGTCTCATCCTGAGCACCTCCAGTGATGGCGACTCCACCACCTCCCCGGGCAGCCCATTCCAATGGGCAATCACTCCCTCTGTGTAAAACTTCCTCCTGACCTCCAGCCTAAACTTCCCCTGGCACAGCCTGAGACTGTGTCCTCTTGTTCTGGTGCTGGCTGCCTGGGAGAAGAGACCAACCTCTGCCTGTTTACAACCCCCCTTCATGTAGTTGTAGAGAGCAATAAGGTCACCCCTGAGTCTCCTTCTCTCCAGGCTAAGCAGCCCCAGCTCCCTCAGTCTCTCCTCATAGGGCTTGTGTTCCAAACCCCTCGCTAACTTCGTTGCCCTTCTCTGGACTCGTTCCAGCAAGTCAACCTCCTTCCTAAACTGAGGGGCCCAGAACTGGACACAGGACTCGAGGTGTGGCCTAACCAGTGCAGTGTACAGGGGCAGAATGACCTCCCTGCTCCTGCTGGCCACACTGTTCTTAATGCAGGCCAGGATGCCATTGGCCCTCCTGGCCGCCTGGGCACACTGCAGGCTCATGTGACGCTCTTGTAAGTCAGGTAGGGTAACATGGCCTGGACTACCAACTACTGAATGGGCATGCTTAGCTATTAGTTTCCTGTGATTGAAGCTGGAATGTAAAATGGTGGATCTACATGTGAAATATGAACAAAGTCAAATGAAAATATGACCATCAGCATTGCAGAGATGACCACATCACTATTGTCATATGGGAGCAGTATTTCAAAACATAGGCAGGAGCTAGAAACAACAGAATTTCTTTATACCTCAACCACCTCCCCTGGGCAACCTGTTCCAATGTCCCACCACCCTCATAGTGAAGAATTTCTTGCTGGTATCCAATCTAAACCTGCCCTTCTCTAGTTTGAAGCCATTGCCCCTCATCCTGTCACCGCAGGCCCTTGTAAACAGTCTCTCCCCATCCTTCCTGTAGGTCCCCTTCAGATACTTCTCAAAGGAATATCAAAGAGCATGTGTTCTCCTAGCACTTCATGTTCTTTTTTTTATCTCAAATAGTTCTCCACAGTCTTTCTGCAGTAGCATAATTAAAATTCAGGTTATTTTTATTTGCTTATTCAATCACCACTTAAAGTCCAACTCCTTTAACATGGGGTTGGTCAGTCAGTGATTTGTATTCCCTATATTCTGATCTGTCTTGAGTATTAGGCGGCACAGAGATCACATTTGACTTCAGCACTGCTTAAAGCTGTATGGCTATTTGATCTGAATAATTTGAGTACACTTACAAATGTAGCATGATTCTTACAAAAATGCCTGCGTGCAATCATGGTATCTACTTTTCTAAGGGCAGAAACCAGGGTGAAATTCAGCTGTCACTGAAGCCTGCTGGAACTTTGCCGCTGACTTGACAGCATCAGCATTTCACCATAGGACATCTTCTCTCCTGCAGGTTAGAAAGGAGGACGAGAAGCTTTTTCAGACTTCTCTGGAGACATTGTGATCATGGGCAACCAGCTCTAGGCAAACCTGCTTTAGTAGGGGGATTGGAATAGAATAGAATAGAACAGAACAGAACAGAACAGAATAGAATAGAATAGAATAGAATAGAATAGAATAGAATAGAATAGAATAGAATAGACCAGGTTGAAAGAGACCTTTGCTATCATCGAGTCAAACCTATCATCCAACACCATCTAATCAACTAAACCATGGCACCAGGCGCCCCATCTAGTCTCTTCCTAAACACCTCCAATGATGGTGACTCCACCACCTTCCTGGGCAGCACATTCCAATGGCAAATCACTCTTTCTATGAAGAACTTCTTCCTGACATCTAGTCTAAACCTCCCCTGGCACAGCTTGAGACTGTGATTAGGTGATCTCTGGAAGTCCCTTCCAAATCCCTATCATTCTGTGGCTCTGTGATTTAAGCCTCTGTCATCTCTCTAGGTTTCATTTGGCATGAAGACCTGCAGCATGCAGCTGGCATTCACACAACATAGTTTCTCACTCTGTTCCACTGACAGTCTAGAGATCAATGCAGGAAAACATCACTGACCAGTTACAGCAGTTTCTAAGGAATTTACTTGGAAAACGCATAAACTGCACCACCACTTGGTCAGGCCAGTGGCTCTTCTGCTCATCACACTCTCTTTTCCCCTTCGCTTCATTCTGTGTTGCATCAGTTAGAAAACCCAACTGTATTCTGAACAGTTTTCTGACAGTGAAACTGCCTTGCATCCTTTGACTTTAAGTAATGTCATCAGAACTGATGTTTCCCACTTGCAAGGTCATGCAATACAAAGTTCACTGACAAACATTTTACCTTAAAGTATCACACAAGTATCCCACGAAATAGTGGCTTAGCAGCACTGTGTTTCAGAATGCCAGAATTTCCCCCTCACATCTTTTTTTTTTTACCCTGTTAACTGGCATACACAATACAGTATTTTTGTTTTAATCCTGTGGTTTCTGATATCTCCTGCAGATGAAGAGTGTGAGCACACTGCTGTTTTTTAAGTTGCCTGAAGCCACATCAAAATAATTAACAACTATGTTGCACTCAGCAATTATGCTGTACCTTACACTTTTCAAGGGCTGAGCAAACAATATTTCAGGTTTAATGAATCTCAGTTTTTACAGCTTAAATCAGGTCATGCCTGGTTAGTGTTCTGAATGAAAGCCTTCTCTTCTGCCACTCTGAATCCTAGAAGTTCAGAAGGGAATAATCTGAGAATAACTTGAGGTATCCAATGGATGCTGTTATCCAGAAAAAGAGGAAAGAGTTACAGAATGCAAGATTGAAAAGGGTCTCATTTTCATGGAGTCATGCTGAGCCTGTTTTGGGCCAATGCCATTTCAAAAACCTTCATGAAACAGTAAGAAAATCACGTTTTTGTGTGGGAAACCAACAGCAAACACTAGCAAACAGAATACAAACAATTTTAATTAAAATGTGTGAAAAGAACCACTCCTCCAATATATTGACAGAGAGAGAAGGAGGGAAGGTAATTTACTTCACTAATTATTTTGGTTTTCAATCTACAGCTATCCTTACAGCAATTCATGATGGCATCACTTCCTGAGCTGACAAGTTGGAGATACACTGATATCAGCCCCATCAGATGGACTCTTTCATGTGAAGTACAAAGCAAACATCTCAGCCACTATCAAGTTCCTTCAACGTTTTGAATAGTGGGATAGATGGAAATAATTGTATTAATGATTAGCAGGTTTTGTTTTCTACCCAAGTTCTTACACCACTCAAAATGATACAAACACAAAGATGAGGAAATGCAGTGCTGTTCCTAACAACCCATGCACAAAACCAACCCAGTGGATTTAGAGCAGATCTATTTGTAGAATGATCACAGGAATTTACAGATTTCCTCTTAATTAGCAATTCAGACTGCTAGGAATTTAGTTCTCCAGTTACCCATTTTTTGCTGCAGAGAGCAGCCTGTGCCAATCTTCACATACCAAAGGTCACACACTTCCATAAAAAGAGTTAATAAAGTTGACAGTTCAGTTACTGGCATTAGATCTCCAAGCTGATACTGCATTGAGGTTGATGGGATATATTTGGCCTCTCAGAGGTATCATAGTATCATAGGATCAGTCAGGGTTGGAAGGGACCACAAGGATCTAGATCTAGTTCCAATCCCCCTGCCATGGGCAGGGACACCCCACACTAGATCAGGCTGGACAGAGCCTCATCCAGCCTAGTCTTAAACACCTCCAGTGACAGCGCCCCAACCACCTCCCTGGACAACCCATTCCAGGTCTTCACCACTCTCATGGTAAAGAACTTCCTCCTCACATCTAGCCTGAATCTCCCCACCTCCAGCTTCATTCCATTCCCCCTAGTCCTATCACTACCTGAGATCCTGAGAAGTCCTTCCCCAGCCTTCCTGTAGACCCCCTTCAGATACTGGAAGGCCACAATTAGGTCACCTCGGAGCCTTCTCTTCTGCAGACTGAACAGCCCCAACTCCTTCAGTCTGCCCTCATAGGAGAGGTGCAATTGAAAACTTGCAGAATGGCAAATGAGCTTCTTTACAACACTTGGTGTCTGGTTTCTGTTTGTGCCCCCAGATGACTCCGTACAGCTCTAGAACAGTCCAGGCTTTGAATGATGAGGCTCATGTGCAATCTGGAAAAAGAGGGGATGGAATTTCAGAGATTTTCTTTGTAAGTTCTGTCTTGTTCCAAGGGGTTTTAATGTGAATGAGAGTGAAATCCTTCAGCTGATTTTTCTTTGCTTTAATGAAAACATAAACTCTGGAGCACAGATGGCAGTTGGGGGGGAAAAAAAAAGGCAAGACAAAAGAAAAAAAGAGGGGAAAAGAGGAACAACATGGTAACAACAACATGATAACCTACTGTCAGCTAACTCACTGTAGTCCCTGGATACAGTCATTTAAAAGTGTTTTCCAATACTGCTATTACCAACAGTTCCAGTCTAGCAGGAAATTTGATGAGACTAATAAACAGCTTTGATGTGAAATGAATACTTTTTCAAACTGTCCTTTAGAGTGAAGATTTCTGTGCAGATGCACTTGGTTATGGTTTCTGGGGTATATGGTATGGCTCCTTTAATTTCATCCATATAACTTTGTATTGTCATATACTTCGTTAAAAGCAAAGCGGCGTTAAAACACCAGGCACATTATTCTGCCTCTTTGGAAAACTTGAAATAAGAGGTGTGAAATCCTGCCATTCTTACTCAATTGTTACCCTTCCAAACTTTCAGAATCCAGTTCTTGCTTTGCTTCGCGAGCCAGGCTTGTCCAAATCACTTGCAATCACCAAGTTTTCCATACACACAGGTTAAAAAACTAAAGTGCTTTTAACAGCTGTGTCCCAAGTTCAGAATGTAGGTCTCTGCATGCTATGTTAGCCCTGAGGAGGGAGGCAGGGACTTCAACATTCTGGCTATGCCTTCCACTGTTAGTCTTTTACTGTCATAGCGGCGGCTGCTGCTGCAGCTGCTGCAGATGACATCTGATGTTGACATTAGACATTGGGGACAGAGAATGGACTTTAAATATCTGTGTTCAGTCACTGGGAGAAAAAGCCTTGACAAGAGCCATCACAAAAGCAGATCATCTCCTCTTCCTTGACCTTCCATCACCCTCTCCTGCAAATGCTGGAAAGCTTCAGAGGAAAGCAGGGAGCCCCTCTTTTAATTAATTTATGCTCTATGTTAGGGGAATGTCTCCACAAGCACAACTGATAATGTAAATAAATCATTCCAATTTTGCAAAAAAAAGGTCATTTTTGTTGGAGTCATTCTAAATATTGTAAGCAAACAATCACACAATGACATGTCTCATTTGTTCCAACTGAAAAGCTGTCTACATCAAAGGAAGAAAACCTTAGCAGAAAGAGGTAGTGGTAGCTTTGACAAGTTAAAGGGAGAACTACTGTGTGATTATCTTCACTGCCCTACTCTTATTCACGTGAAAATGAATTGAATACAAGAATTCTGGAGGCACAGAAATTTTCAGAGTAGTTGATACTGCAATCCTGGTGTCTGTTGCACAGAATCTACATCCATGAGTCACCCGCTTGCAATGGATCAAGTAATTTCTGTCTGCGAGTGTTGCTCACCACAGAAAGAGCTAAGGTCTGATCAGTCTTTAATTTCTGAATTATTAAAGCTAATTAAAAACTAAAAGAAGCAAACACTGCAAAAGACTTGAATTTGCTGACATTCAGCCTGATTAACCCCACTCTGTGTTAATGGGATACATCATATGATATGATCTGATCTGAGTCAGAAGGCTTCCCTAATATTTCTGTAAAATATCAAATATTAAAGGCTTCTGCAACATGATTGTGCTAACAAGAATGAACCGAGTTGGGCATATGGAGGAGCAAGAACAAGGAGGCTTTCCAGCAGTATGGTAAGCATATGCTTCAAAAGCCATTGTGCAAGCTATTTGGTGGGGCAGGCTGCTGGATTTGCTGCTGACGACTGCAACGGATTTATTGTCTTTCAAATTTATGTCAGCTGCAGAAAAACAAAGAAGTATGTCAGTATTTTAAATGAGCCTTATTTTGTTTCTTTCCATCCTCAAAAAGTATTTCAGCGCTAGTTGTTAAAGTTTCAAATCCTCTGAGAGGTTTTCATCCTTCTCAATTCAACTCTCCCTCTTCTGTACTCGCGCATGTATTTCCAGGCAGGGCACACAGCTTTGCTGCACACCGTTCAGTCTAAAACTGTAGCATTCAGTGGTGAGCCAAAAAGAATATGAAAAAATATATGTTGTTTTGTTGTTTTTTTTCTAGAGGCAAGCCTGTAGTTTTGAGAGTGAATAGGAATGAAAAGGGAATCCCAGAAATTCCCCTCCCATTAGCTCTGTGCTTGAAGTATTAATAAACTTTCACTTTCTCACTCCTCCTCTCACCGTTTGAATCTGGGTCATAACAGCATGCCTAGCCCTCAGTACCCTGAGTGGGTGGTTGTTTTGGCTGGCACTAAGGCATACTTGCTTCGTGATACAGAGTGCCCTTATGGTGACACATACCTGTCCTTTTCAGTTGCTTTTTATATGTTTTGGAGGGGTTTGTTTATTTGTTTGTTTGGGTTTTCCCCAATTTGTTTATTATAAAAGATAATCTAGAGAATGAAATGTGTGTTATTCAGTATTCATATTTGGTGTGAAAGGAATTGTTTCCCCCCACACACCTTCCAAAATACTTTAGTCTGTTCTTTTCACAACACTGGATTATTCCCTGTAGGATCTCTTTCCCCTTCCCTTTTCAAATACCTTTTCCTAAATAAAATACTGTGACACGTGCTCTACCCTCAAATACTACAAACCCTACATGAAGTCTCAGGTTGGACCTCTAGCACAAGAGACTTATAATCCAAAATGAAGACATTAAAGAGCTAGAATTAAATTGTAGCAGAAGATTAAATTCAGTCAGTGCCAGGCTGCCTATCTAATGTGTCAGATCTAGACAAACTCTTGCATAGACAGAAAAAAAGGACCCAAGAAATGCATGAAGAAAGCCCAATCCTCAAGTTTATGTTAGCAGAAAGGCAAAATCAAGAGTCCAGTGCAGGAAAGAAGTTCTGTACAGAGAGAGTGATTGCCCATTGGAATGGGCTGCCTGGGGAGGTGGTGGAGTCACCATCATTGGAGGTGTTCAGGAGGAGACTTGATGGGGTGCTTGGTGCCATGGTTTAGTTGTTTAGGTGGGTTGGGTTGGTTGATGGGTTGGACGCGATGATCTTGAAGGTCTCTTCCAACCTGGTCTATTCCATTCCATTCCATTCCACTCCATTCCATTCTATTCCATTCCATTCCATTCCATTCCATTCCATTCCATTCCATTCCATTCCATTCCATTCCATTCTATTCTATTCTAAAGATTTAAGTGATGTGCAGCAGAATGGGAATGACACCTGTAGATTTATAGCATTCCAAACAAGTGAAGTCTCTTACCGGCTCTTCACATATCTACTTGTGATGTTGCCTCCTATCCTCTTTGAAAGGTGGAAGGAATCTGTGAGCAAGTAATTCTGGGCTTCCATAAAATAAGCAGAAAGATAGGAGGTTGCTTTTCCAAATTAAAAGATACCTTTCTGAGTATGATTCCAATGAATATAAAGAAGAGAGATTAATCTACATGGTTCTGTTCTGCCTTCCCAGTTATTGTGAAATGGTCATTAACTAATTGGCAAATCTCCTAAACAGCTGCTCTTTAAAAAAAATTCTCTAAATTCAGTACTAACAACTTGTTCAAAATAGTTTACACTTGGTTTTTGCTTTTACTACTACCGTCACAAAGCAAACAGAACATTTACAACCCGTGTAATTAACACCGGGGCTGTTCTCTCTAAATTGAAAGTGAGTATCTCTATGGCATCCTTCTCCTTTGCATCCAATTAAGGCCAATGCATCCGCCCTACAAGAATTTGCAAGCTGTACTGAGAAATAATGCAGCGTTAGCTTTGTAATTTATTGCACAGGACACATTTGTGCTAAAGCTCTGTAAACTGGGCCTGTGGTCAAAAGGAGCAATTAGCACTTTGTTAGTATGCAATGATGTACTAATCTACACAGTCCTTAAAAGTAATTGTCTATTCCTTTTGCCCTCATGCACCAGCTTCCCGCGGCGTGCACCACTGTGCCCCGAAAATAGCCCAGCCCAGCCCAGTTGCTGTAAATCTGGTTTCATGTGATTAGAACCTGTGCATCAATTAGAATTTATTTATTGGGGGGGAAAAAAAAGAGAAATCATGCTGTACATTAATCCCTTTTTCTGTGTTGGAGGTGGCTGCATAGTTCTCTGAAGGCGTTAAACAACCGTAACTGCTGCGTTAAAAAAGGGGGTTCAAATTCAGGTGACATAATATTGCCATATGAACCCCTTCAAAACGTTGCTGCCGGGTAAAAACAGACTCTTGCAAGCCACAATCTCCAGGAAGATAAGCCTGGTGATAAGTGTGTCCGGATGGTATAAATCATAGAAGCCCCCAATAACCCTGAAAGCTGTCAGAAAGGGTGGACTAAAACCTACTATGCAGTGAGTGTTCCACATCCCCCTCTTGTGGCTGATAGGTAAAGGATGTGACTCCAGCGCAGGTACCAGCTAAATTATCTTTTAAGACAGAAAGGTTTTGTGCTTAGTCACCAGAGATGGTCCACAGTGAGGGCTTAAAATTCAAGGAGTAGCAGAAGGAGAAGCAGCAGCAGAAGCAACAGCAGAAGCAGCAGCAGGATGATCAGAGGGCTGGAGCACCTCTCCTATGAGGACAGACTGAAGGAGTTGGGGCTGTTCAGTCTGCAGAAGAGAAGGCTCCGAGGTGACCTAATTGTGGCCTTCCAGTATCTGAAGGGGGCCTACAGGAAGGCTGGGGAAGGACTTCTCAGGATCTCAGGTAGTGATAGGACTAGGGGGAATGGAATGAAGCTGGAAGTGGGGAGACTCAGGCTGGATGTGAGGAGGAGGTTCTTCACCATGAGAGTGGTGAGACCCTGGAATGGGTTGTCCAGGGAGGTGGTCGAGGCCCCGTCCCTGGGGGTGTTTAAGCCCAGGCTGGATGAGGCTCTGTCCAGCTTGATCTAGTGTGGGGTGTCCCTGCCCATGGCAGGGGGGTTGGAACTAGATGATCCTTGTGGTCCCTTCCAACACTGAATGAAACTATGAAACTATAAGAAGCAGCAGAAGAAGAAGCAGCAGCAGCAGCAACAGCATAATGGCAAGCACCTGAGAGTGCTTGTTAAGGGCCTGGTTTCAAAAGCAATTTTCCAAAACCCAGGCTTATTATAAGGTACCTCAGCTGGCTCACTCACCAGCCAAAACACCTTCAGACACCAACCATGCTCAAAAACCCTGCTTTTGCAAGATGTACCTACCCATTAAGGTGGTACACACTAAGCATCCTCTCCCCCTTGTATCTGTTGCCTAGAAGCAAGCTAGGACTCTGCTTTCGTATTTGGCCATCAAAAGTTAGACAGCTGACAACATCTACCACAGGGTTACAGTTTCCAAAAGGGATACTGAAAACTAGGATGTTAGCTCCCTCAGAAGGAAAGTGAGGCATATGAAGGAGGCATAGCTCCTCCGTAATAGCAGAATGCTACACCATTAGGATGAGTTGAACATCACTATCCAGCTAGGTAATGTGGAAGTTCAATCCTTAAATTAGAGGAGAAAATAAAGAAAAAAGTTCTGTGAAGTGACAGCACAGTCAATAACTTTCTGGAGCCCTCCATAAGGGAAAGACATGGACCTGATGGAGAGGGTCCAGAAGAGGGCCACAAAAATGATCAGGGGGTTGGAGCACCTCTTCTGTGAAGACAGGTTGATGGAGCGAGGGTTGTTCAGTCTGCAGAAGAGAAGGCTCAGAGGGGGACCTAATAATGACCCTCCAGTGCCTGAAAGGGGCTACAGGAAGGATGGAGAGAGACTATTTACAAAGTAAAAGTTATTTGATGAACTACTATAAATAGAATTACATTCACTACTTGCAACACTGTGCAAACTGGTATATTCCTGCTAATACTATCTCTCTTTAACAAGGTAGGAGTCTGTCCTGGTTTTGCTGGGACAGAATCACAGCCAGCCATAGGCTGCAGGCCAGCCATGGGCTCTGGGCAACTTGATCTAGTGGAGGATGCCACTGCTGAGTGCAGTGGGGGTTGGACTGGATGAGCTTTGGAGGTCCCTTCCAACCCAGACCATTCTATGTTTCTGTGATTATGAAGAATGATGCTTCAGGAACTGCAGTTGTGCATTGTGAAAGATTTATAGAAAATAAAGTTACCTTAAAATCCCCTCCTTTCACCACCACTTCCCCTGTCCCACCACATCTGCCTGTTTTCCCACCCCAATTTCCCTCCTTTTCCCCTCAAACCCCAGAGCAGCTGGGCTCTATTAGAGTCTCCTCCCACCCCAAGTGTGGCCACTTTGCCCTCCCCACCCACTCTCCTTTTTATTCCCCCCCAGGAAAGGCAGAAGCCCCAAGCTGAGCCCATCTGGGCTGAGGGATCCTCCTCTCATCACTGGTGAGTCCCCATGGTGCGCACTGGGTGATGGTGGTGGTGACAACAAAGGCCGGGGGGCCTGGTGGCCCCCCGGTTAGGTAGGAAGAGTGTTGATTACTACGCTAATATCATCTATAAGTGCTGGCTGGGCTTCCTTACTGGGGCTGAGCTCCTCTGTGTGGTATCTTGGCTGGGTGAGGGTCTTGCCCCTGCCTCTAGGATAGGTGCACAAATGGCGGTGGTGGGGCAGGAGCTGTTTAGGCTGGGTGGAGGATGGTGTAGAGGGAGGAGGGGCTGCTTTGGGAAGAAAAGGGCCAGGGGGGGGGAAGGCATGGTGGGGGTGCAGGACCTGCTTTGGGAAGATGAAGGGGGACAGTGGGGGGGGGGGCAGGGGACTTGAACTAGGAGACCTTTAGATGCCCCTTCCAACCCTGGTGATTCTATGATTGAGTTCCAACCCCCTTGCCATGGGCAGGGACACTTTCCCCTAGATCAAGTTAGCATCTTTAATGGCATATTATATTTTTTTGCTTTTTTACTGTACCTGGAAATCCAAACATAATATGGTAGCTATGATGAAGTGATGGATTTTGGATTTGAAGCTACCTTATTATGAAAATGAGGTCTTCCGTATATTGGCATAAGAAATTAAACGATTACATGAAGTTCAAGAGTGAATAAAAGCTGTTGGCATAAGAACCATTTCCTATCCCACTGAATTTGAGGAAAGGACTTTGCTATTTCAATGCTATTGCTCAGCAAAAGCTTAGCCTTTGCCTGAAGTGTAAGTAGTGGAAACACTGAAATAAATTCATAACTCAAAGACAAGTTGTCCTACCGATATATTAAATTATGTCACTCTAGAAAGAAGATTCCATAACCCATGCCTAATTTTGCAGCCTGACACAATAAATTCTGATTCAGAAAAAGGGTAGGAAGGATACCCTAGGAGAGTTGGGCTAGATAATCTTCAGAGGTCCTTCCCAACCCCTTCCACTCCTTGATTCTGTGATTAGTTTTGTCTGGGACACCTGGCCTGAGGTGGCTCACAGCTGTATTCCAGACCATGAACATCATGCTAAGATTAAAGGGGGTTTCATGAAGACAGGAAACCTTCTGTTTGGGCTCCTACAATTTCCTGGACTCCTGCTGACCCAGCTCCTGTTCCTGCTCTTGAGGTCTGCTTGCTTGCTAAGTATGGCTTCTATACTTTTGCCAGGCTATGTATAACTTTATACTGGCATCAGCTTTCCTGTTGCATTAAATCTATTTTCACTTTAACACGTGGCTCTCCTTTCCTTTTATCTATTCCTCCTCTCTGCTGGGGAGGGGTCATCAAGTGATAGAGCAACCACTATAGTTTAGCCTTAGATAAAGGCTAAATATAGACAAAGTCATAGTACCCTTCAAGGAGATAAAAGAAAGAAATTGGAGAGGGTGGCTAGGAAGATGGAGTCTCTTATGTCTTGAGGTAAGACTACTTACAACAACTGCTAATGTATAGATTATTGTCATATAACTTATTAATGTCTCTGTTACACAGCAATATGTCATACTAACTACTTGTTCTCTTCATTCACTTCCTTGTGCAAGCAGCAGTACCTGATTCATTTGATTTCCTCCATCTGTCTTTCTGTTTTTCCAGTTCATCTCTCCAGGACACCACCTTTTGCAAAGAATGCTTAAATTTGCTCGTGAAAGAAAACATAGTTCCTTGGATATTATCCAACATGGCTAGGCAGAGAGACCATTTCAGAGTTTCTTCACTTGGTTTGCATTTAAGATGCAGGAAGGTTTATGCAGCTGTGTGAAATATTTGTAACAGTACTGGACTGGTTTTCAGTTAGCTCATGTAGCTTTCTCTGTCAATGAGTTTTGTAACAGAGCAGTGGTAGGTGAGGAGTACATAATATATTAACAAGAAGGCTGTGCCTGTCTCTACTTAGTGTCAGCACCTGCCATTTGGGATTCTCTCCAAAATCTGTGTTCTGTTTGTGAAAACACTGAAAACCGAGGAAGAGCTACTGAGAACTCTAGTTCTGCTTGTCTACACTTGCATTTCTGGATTCAGCACAACTTGGGGACAAATAAATGAGCATACTCTAAGTTTTCAGATAGGTTATCCGCAGCAGAGAGGAAAAAGGGATCTTGCCAAAAGTTTAGCATTTGGACAGATTGCATTTAAACTAATTATGTTCCCAAAATAACCTCAAAATATGACTGCTGAAAATTGTGAATTACTCATCTGATGTTTGGTTTTTAGTTTTTCTATAAACCCCACATTTTAATATATGTTTCTGTCATGCTGTTACAAACACCACAAACTATTAACACTGGAAGAGTATTAAAATCTTAAACTGTTGTGCCATCTGTGCTGTTTATTTTTCACATTTCATTCAACTTGGACAGCAGAAACTTGTTTGTTTTCTCCTTCTCAGTCTCATGTGCTGGTATAATGATCCAGTGTTCCTGCTACAGAAGCTGCAAGGGTATATTTATCCCTCAAATGTCATTGGGAAAAATGCTAATTTCATGTAGTCAGAAAAATGTATACACAGACAAAACCAAAACACAAATAAATGACTTTATTCAAATAACTACATGATTGGTACACTTTCTTTTTCATGTTGCTTACTTTTCCCAACATGCTACAGGTGTGCTTGGGCTTACAGAGTTAGTGTATACCTACCTGTTGTACTTGACTAAAATATTCATAATGGGATTGTCAGCTAACCAGTACAAAGGCTGCCTAAAGAGACCTTACTGCTGTCTACAACTACCTGAAGAGAGGTTGTAGACAGGTGGGGGCTGGTTTCTTCTCCCAGGCAACCAGCACCAGAACAAGAGGACACAGTCTCAAGCTGCACCAGGGGAGGTTTAGGCTGGAGGTTAGGAAGAAGTTCTTCACAGAAAGGGTGATTGGCCATTGGAATGGGCTGCCCAGGGAGGTGGTGGAGTCACCATCGCTGGAGGTGTTCAAAAAGAGAGTGGGTGAGGCACTTAGTGCCATGGTTTAGTTAGTCATGAGGTGTTGGGTGATAGGTTGGACTTGATGATCTCTGAGGTCTTTTCCAACCTTATTGATTCTATGATTCTAAGTGTGAGGTAAGGTACACTTCTCTTTGGTAATCTGTTGTAATTTAGTTGTCCTGTTTGCCCTGAGTGTGGCTTCCAGGACAAGATGTAAGCAGGTGAAAACATTTATTATAACTTTGCTGTATAACATATAGTCTATCAGAAGGCACATGTGTC
Source organism: Melanerpes formicivorus (assembly GCF_026170545.1). Taxonomy (NCBI): domain Eukaryota; kingdom Metazoa; phylum Chordata; class Aves; order Piciformes; family Picidae; genus Melanerpes; species Melanerpes formicivorus. Next base: position 10,422,086 of record NW_027142376.1, read on the forward strand.
ACATCTTAATTGGCTATTTTCTACTGGCATGCATGTAATTAAGGCACAGATTAGGTCAAAATAACAAAACAATATTTTAACACATCCAACCAAATTCTGCTTAATTTATCTCCTTTACTTGCAAGATGTTTATGTTTAGTCTTTGACTCAGAAAAGCACATAGTCTTCTCTAATACAAACAAAGGAAAATCTTCCCCATAGCCTTCCAAAGCTATCCAAAAATAACCCTTCTTCTCCAGTAATCCACTCAGTTTCATATGATGAATGCAAGACAAGGGTGAATGTTTGTTTGTTTGTTTTTCAAGGGGCCTATCTTCATTCAGAATATTTTGCATGCCTGATTGTTGCAATTTAAAACCATGAGAGTTTTCAGCTGCAATGTCCCTGAAGATGGGAACAAGTTTCAAGATCCAGATTCACCAGAGTAGAGGAGTGGTTCCAACTCTGCTCTCCTGTTACAATTTTGCTGCTCCTTTGGAGTGTCTCAGTGGTATTCTTCCATAATAAACTGAAAGGGGAAAAAAATCTGATACAGTTGAATCCTGAGTTGATGTTCCCCCTCACAGAGAGGGGTCATCCCAAAGCCATTTAAAACCTCAGAATCTTGTAGAGGAGCAACTCCCCTTTGAATCACTTAAATTGTAGCAGAGATGAATCTGTTTTATTAGCATTGACAGAAACCTTTGTTCCCTGTTTGCAGGCACAATGGCTAGAGATCAGTGCCACCTCTAAGTTATCAGAATAAGCCTTTATTAGAATAAACCAAACCAGCTTGGAAGAGACCTTCAAGATCATCAGGTCCAACCCATCAACCAATCCAACCCACCCAAACAGCTAACCCATGGCACCAAGTACCCCATCAAGTCTCCTCCTGAACACCTTCAATGATGGCGACTCCACCACCTCCCCGGGCAGCCCATTCCATAGCGCAGTCACTCTTTCTGTATAGAACTTCTTCCTAACATCCAACCTGAACCTCCCCTGGTGCAGCCTGAGACTGTGTCCTCTTGTTCTGGTACTGGGTGCCTGGGAGAAGAGACCAACCTCTGCCTGTCTACAACCTCCCTTCAGGTAGTTGTAGAGAGTGATAAGGTCACCCCTGAGTCTCCTCTTCTCCAGGCTGAGCAACCCCAGCTCCCTCAGTCTCTCCTCATAGGGCTTGTGTTCCAAACCCCTCACCAACTTTGTTGCTCTTCTCTGGACTCGTTCCAGCAAGTCAACCTCCTTCCTAAACTGAGGGGCCCAGAACTGGACACAGTACTCGAGGTGTGGCCTAAGCAGTGCAGTGTACAGGGGCAGAATGACCTCCCTGCTCCTGCAGTCCCCCTAATATTTTCCAAATCATGATACAATCACCCCACACTGAGTGATTCCAAGCCTGGATTCAGTGGCAATGATCTAAGCCTGAGGTCTTTGTGCCCTCTCAAAGCACAAAACAAATTTCATATAATGTAAAAACTTTACTTGAGAGGGTTAGATTTCTCTACTTACCTCTTGGTGACATTTCTCCTGGACTATGATTGACCCAGCTGCAGTACTTTGAATTTCATGCAAATGTTATAAGTTTATAGTGAAAAATGTGGACAGAAGAGAAATGTTAAGGTAAAAACCTCTCCAAAATGAATAACTTTTCTGGGTAAAGCGACCAGAGCACAAAACAAATACCCTTGACATCCTTCTATACCATCACAGTGAATTAGGATAAGAAAGATGTAAAGATTAAAAACAAAAGAGAGGTGTGACTTGGAAGGCACATTCAGAGACCTTTAAAAATTGCAGCTTTATGGATGTGGTATAGACAGGAAGAATAGATATAAACAAATTGGACTTGCTTAACAAATGACCTTGACCAGATAGATTGGTTTTATCCTTTCCTTTTGCTCTTGAATTTTGACAAGAATTCCCCTGACTGCCAATTGCCTGGGCTTTGGAAAGTCTGGCATGCAGTGTTCAGAGTAGTCAGGTTCACTGATAGTACTCAACTATTGTTTTTCCAGGGGGGAAAAAAATATCTCACTTGAGACATAATTTCCTTATTCATTTTCTCAGGGTGGATTAAAATGCTAAGTCCTTTACTCCTTACCTTTCCTGAGACTGGAATAGATTGTGAATGGGACAGAATACTGCAAATTGGCAGAAAGCTCTTACTCCATCTGAATTTTTGCAGCAGTCTCTCTCAGTCTAATCAAGCCTGTCACTCTTATGAAGGCTGACGTGGCCAACAAGTGTGCTGCTGGACTGCAACCTGCCAGCAACTCCTGCCATACACACATTTGGAAATGGGGATTTTTCTATTGATCTCAACTTGGGTATGATACACAGTACCTTCTGTAGCTGGACCACACCGCTCTCCCTATCAGAAAGGTTACACTGCACGTGTTGAGCATATCCAATTTGCAAGATGTTGCAGCACCAATAATGGGGTTATTAGAACATTTATCATTGAACAGTGAGAAACAATAGCGTCTTTGCAAGGAAGAGCCTATGCGTCCTCAGACACCAGCAAGGGCAGAATTAATTTAGCCTTCCACAAGCACTTGGGAAGGGATGGATTTTTCATTCTTAGCTCGCAAGGACCTTAAGCTCAAAGCTAAAGGGCAGGTGCTCTTCTGGAAACTGATACTCAGAAGTAAACTCTGCTTTACTATTGTGGAAATTCATCTGAGAAAACAAGTGATTTTTGTTTTCCTCCTCTGCCTAGGGATGACTTGCAAACACACATGCCCCTGTTCTCTCTCCACTTTCTAGGGATGTTGCACTTTTCAACTGCCTTCAGCAATACACAGATTACACTTGGATCACTGCTGGTCTTTGTGGAGCTCTGGGAGGATTCTAAATCCTCTATAGAGGATTTCTGTAGAAGAAATATGAGAATTAAGTAATGAGGTGTCACTGAATTGAGGAGGGCTCAAACAACTCCCTCACTTCATTTCCTATATAATCACAAGACTGGAATTTGGGAAATGTTCCTTGGGCAGCACCCAGTAGGAAGTTTTGGCTGAATATGGATGTCAGGACTGGATCTTTTTTTTATATATATAATCCTTAACCAAATCTGAATGGTAGCAGACCTGTTCCAAGGACTTCTCACTTTAAATCTCCTGAATGTAAGTTGGAAAAGAACAAAAGAGGCTGGAGATAGTGGACAGAACAAAGGTGTTCAAAAAAGAACAGTGGCTCAGCAAGTATCTGTGGGTATGAGGGCTATAATATTAAAAAGCTAAATGTTTTCAAATCAATCCAGTCAAGTGTTTATTAAAACAAAAAGGAAAAAAAAAATTAGAGACAAGCTCTCTCTTTTTCCTCAGCTGTGGTGGTTGCAGCACCTGCCATTAGCTGTGGTGGTTCCTATTTTCATATTGTCTGACAGTAGCAGTTGGACTGAGCCAGAGCCAGTGAGGCCGAGAGGCAGGCTCCCTGCTTCCACAAAGCTGAATTTAATAAGATGAGAACAGTATGCCAAGATGGTGAACTCCCTCCCTAGCACTTATCATGACACTAGTCACTCAGCAGGGCCCTTATTGCAGCAGTAATCTGGGTGAGCCTGGCAGAGCGTCCTGCTTACAAGTTCAATATAATAGAACAGCAGGGCACTGGAGGCCTGGCAGAAAAGCTTAGCAAAGTTAAAGCCTATTACGCTGTGCTTGAAAAAAAAAATGGCTCTCAAAATATTATATACCGAGCTAAAACCTGGACGTGCCAAGTGCGGCGGCGTACTAAGCCTCTCCCATAATGGTGCATTCATTAGTCTATAGACACAAGGAGCATGGATTTAAAAGTCCATAACTTGAATGGAAAGGCATATGTAAATTCATCCTTTTCTTCTGCTCGACTTGAGTGTAATAGGCAGCACTGCAGCATTATTATATAGATAGTGAAAACAGAACCGGGATCTGCTCCGAGCTGCGTTAAGTTGCTGAAGGTAGAAAAATCTTTGCCCTGCATTTTATTTCCCTCATATTTTTATAAATAATAAAAATCAGTTGGAAGGAAGAATCCATCTCACTGTTATACACTGGTATGTGAATGTGAAATCTCATCTCTGACAAGACCTGTGGCAGGGAAGCTGTATCAGACACATCCTTAATACAGTGACGCATGACACAAGTCCATCAGCATGTTTGTTTTGGTCAGCTGCTCACAAGAATCAGACTGGCTTTCATTGTATTATTTTAGATATATTTGGCTGACTAGTTTAAAGTCTCTTTAACTCCTGTCCCTGTTTTTAGCTTCAGTGGTGTCTATTATTGTATGGATCTGACAATCATGCCTAACGTGCTGATCCAGCCTTGAAATGTGGTTCGTTTGCCTAGTTTGAATGGCATTTTGGAAAGAGAGTTTGTACTTGTTAGGAGTTGCCAGGAAACTTATTCCATGTGGTCAAAAGACCATAACGAAAAACTCCCATGGAATTAATTCTAAAAAGAGGAAAGATCTGGAAAAGGATGGAAAAAGAACTGATAGGTATATAATCCTCTGCATATACTTCATTTGTGATAGGAAGGGCAACGTGTCACCTAGTTACTTTGCAAAGTCAAGCAGCCTTTCATTTGTCTAAACATAAGCCCTTAAAGTTATCTACCCACCCTTGGGTTTTCTGTGTAGTCTATATCCATCATTACAGTCTGCTATGGCTTTTGCACCATCAAAGGGGGATAATCCCTTTTTGATCTATTGGTTAGACTCCTATTGACTTCCAGTATGGTGCCCACCAGGATCTCCAGGTCCCTTTACAGCAGAATCTCTACTGCTAGGCTAGCAATCCATAAGAAGCAGAGCTGGTGATCTGGTGACCTTCCTGAGGTGCTTAAAGAAGATTTCATCCATTTCCTAATATTTGCCACGTGATTTGTAACAGATTCCTACCACAATGCTGCTCCTACGAGCCGCTCCTCTGAACGTGATCCCAAAGCACCCAATCACCCTGTCTTCTGTTCTGTAAAAGAACTCCACACATCCCATCTTCTCTGCCTGTCACTCCTGAGAGGCTATATACTCTTTGCAATGCACAGCTCCTGCCACAGTTATTCTCATAATGTCCTGGTTCTGTGCCCCCACACAGAGCTCTGGCTCCTCCTCTTTGCTCTCCACTGTGTGCATTTGTGCGCAAACACTTGAGGCAAACTTTCTTTAAACCTGTCTTATCTGTCTTGAGGGCTTTCTTGCTCCTGTCACCCTGTCCCATGGATTTACCTCCCCAACTTCTACTCCCTCACTTATCTGCAAGCTGTCATCACCATCCCTTGACATACCTGGTCTAAAGCCTGTTGGCAAAGATCATATGTGTGGATATCTTGGACACTCTAGGGCACCTCAAATGGAAAGTACTTGCATTTAGACAGTTAAATACTGCCCTTAATGTCTGAGTCTATGACTTAAACCCACTTCTGCCTGGTTATGTCTATTTATTTTCCCATCCTTCCAGTCTGTACCATTTTATTGATCATTCAAACTGAGGAAGAGACCATTATATTCTTAACTGTTCTTTAGAAATGCACAAAGAGAGTATTTTAGATGCAGGGCTCTTTGAGGAAAGATCTTCCTGTGTGAAAGCAATTAACTTCTTTTAACTATTATCCAACAGAATCTGGCTACAAAATGCTCAACCCACAGCATAAATATAGCAAAACCAATTAAAGCATTCCTAAACTAGCACAAGGGTAAACAATATTTAGCAGATGTGATAAATGCAGCAGGTAGAAAAATTTTAGGGAGCACACAGCTCTTACAATACTTGAGTCCACTAATAAGTCTTAATGGCCCTGACCTACCTCAGCTGGGATCTCCACCCATTCCTGTGGGTCTTGGAGCTCCGTTTAAGATTAGCCCTACACTTTCCTTTCTTTTTTGATGCACACTGAAGAAGCACTGGTTGTCAGCCTGTCCACTCGACTTTGCCTTCTGCAAACTGACTTCCCAGCCTGACCTGCGTTTTGCCTGGCAAATATCATATGAAGGATAGATGCAGCAGTAGTATCTTCAGATTATTTTGCTACTGAAGCCAAAAGTAGCAACAGTAAACGTTTCAAATAAGCTTCTAATATTATGGGGCATCAAGAGCACAACAGAAACCATTAGCAATGCAGTTTCATGAAAAAATGAATTCCTTTGGATGCTCTAACTGATGGGACCAGTATACTTGTTGTAGACAAGGGAATAAGTGAAAAGAACCCTGTACTAGAAACCACAATGTAGGTCGTGTTATATAAACCTGAGTGTCCCTTTTGGCTTGTGCTTTAGCAGGTGTTATTCAAAACCATGCGGGAATTTCTGAAGACAGCTTCTATCCTGAACTACCTCATCTGACTTAGCAGAGACAAATACATAGCAATGAGGCTACTCTTGATGAAATCCCAAGGAAAAGGTGTTTCAACATTGTGAAAGCAAAACCTGAACGCTCTTGCATGTTGGCAATCCCTTCACTTAGATATTTGGGACAAATCAAACAAATGCTTTATTGCGTGGAACCAGATGGCTAACACCTCTCAGGCAAAAATGCCAGCTGCTAATTTGTTTGCTGGTGATTGGCTTTAAGTTACTGCACACACTGGGAGGTAAAGAATAAACTTTGGTCAAATTTATTGTTTCACAATTTGATTTTGAGCTGAGTTCATACTGAGTGGAGTAACAGCCTGAGGCAAATCCTTGGCCTTTTGTGTTAGATATCCTATAGGTGCTTATGCCAGCCTTTTGATGTGACAGGGAGGCAGGTATGCTCAGAAGATCCAGTTACCCTTGAGTTCTAAAGATCAGTATCATATGAGTAGTTGATTGTGATTCACTTTTGGTGATGACTTCTTCTTTGCTTTCCTTGATATTTATTTCCAGCAGCTAGTCAGTCATGCATGCAATACATTGTAGCTGATCTTCCATGTTGCATCCAATGATAAGATTCATTATTGATGTGTATTGCAGTACTCCAAAGATACTATGGTATAGCTTATGCCATATTGTGCTTAAAGAAATCTCAGGACTATTTTCATGTCTAAGACAAAACAAACAAAAATCTGCTTGAAGAGAATTTTGGAGCATTACACAATGGAATGGACAGACTGAATGTGGTACATATTAGGCCAATCATTTCAATTGACTCCCAAACTGATTTTACCAGAGCTTGGCATTGAAAGTTTAAGGTATCTTTGTTATGTGTACTCAGAGCTAGATTGGATATGGAGGAACAAAAAACCACTTCCAGTTCCAAGCCCTATGGAGCCCAAGCCCTGTGAGGAGAGGCTGAGGGAGCTGGGGTTACTTAGCCTGGAGAAGAGGATGCTCAGGGGAGACCTTATTGCTCTCTACAACCACCTGAAGGTAGGCTGTAGCCAGGTGGGGGTTGGTCTATTCTCCCAGGCAACCTGCACCAGATCAAGAGGACACGGTCTTAAGCTGCACCAGGGGAGGTTTAGGCTGGATGTTAGGAAGAAGTTCTTCACAGAGAGTGATTGGCCATTGGAATGGGCTGCCCAGGGAGGTGGTGGAGTCACCATCACTGGAGGTATTTAGGAAGAGACTGGATGGGGTGCTTGGTGCCATAGTTTAGTTGGTTAGATGGTGTTGGGTGATAGGTTGGACTCAATGATCTCAAAGGTCTTTTCCAACCTGGTTAATTCTATTCTATTCTATTCTATTCTATTCTATTCTATTCTATTCTATTCTATTCTATTCTATTCTATTCTATTCTATTCCATCCCATCCCATCCCATCCCATCCCATCCCATCCCATCCCATCCCATCCCATCCCATCCCATCCCATCCCATCCCATCTTCTGTTTTTCCTTTGGTTAATTGGCTGTTTTAAAGTCTTATTTCTGTCCTAGGAGTTAAACTAGTCCCTCCAAATATGAAAAGGCTTTTCATGGAAAGAAGCTACTTAGTGTTGGTTTATTCTGAAAAGAAATGGATGGTACTGAATGAAAGTGTGTGTGTATATTTGACTCTGGTATTACAGAGGGCAGCTGAGCAGTGAAACAAGTGAGCAATGTTCAAACATACACATTATGCTGTCTGGGGGTAGTGGGATAGATCCATATGGACTTACATAGTTAGTATAAATTACAGCTCATATGAACTGCAGTCACATCCATGCCTGGCTGTGCTTTATGGTACTGATAAGGAGATGCTCAACTGTTGTGAGCCCTTGACCTTTCACTTGTCTAGAGTGGTAAGTGTGAAATTTGCGACCAGCAATACTTCAGTGCAATTTCAGAGTACATCAAGATCATGGCAGGAGATAGATGAATTGAACTGGATAGCGTAAGAGCCAACGCTGCAGACCTGAAATTCCGATCTAAGATCCATGGAGAGAGATTTTTCAACTCTTGCTGCTATAATAAAATTATAGCCTAAAGAGGATCCCCCTTTCAAATGATGATATTTTACTCTAAAAGAAGAATTTAACCACAGGACATTTGCCAAATAACAATGTACCAATTTATTCTCCTCACAGCTTCCTTCGTCATCAGAAGTTAAATTGTGAGTGAGAACTCAGCTTTGCATATTTAGGAAGGTGTTAATGTGTCTGTTTATCTTCATGATTTTATATCATGAAAATGAATGGATCATAATCTCAAAGTAAGCCAATGATAAGAAAGATTCAAATCTCTGCATTAATTTTCTAGTGGTATGACACTTAGTTCTTGTTGCCATAGGTTAGCTGTTTGGGTGGGTTGGATTGGTTGATGGGCTGGACACGATGATCTTGAAGGTCTCTTCCAACCTGATTTGGTTTATTCTAAATAAATAAAGGTTTATTCATTGTATTAAGCAGAGGTTTCAGCTGAATTCTCTAGAGGCTCTCTCTCTCCTTTTCTTTAAGTGATAAATGGAGTTCTGTCTAAAAATGGTCATTTCAAGTTTTGTGCATAAGGCATATCTCAGAAGCCAGGTTATTCAGTGATATGGGGAAAACGAGTCATTGCTCACAGCTCTAAATTAAGGGATTATTGTCTAATACAGAAGTTCTGGATCAGTTTGGCCTGGCTCAGATTCTGTATCCAGACCATCTGGGCTTGTCCAGCAGCTTGTACTATGCTGCAGGAAGCCATCAGCCAGCAACGCAGGAGTATTTTCCACTCCTTGCTTCAGATGGATAGAAGGCCACAGGTCAACAATCTCTTGAGGATGGTATTCCACAGTCTTTTGTTTTCTGAAAAAATAAAGTGTACTACTCAAGAGCATTCAAAGTGTGTTTTACAAGTCAATCAATAGTTATATATGAAAATACATCAATTCTGTATTCAATCGTCAGGAGAGTGTGAGGTGATTATCGTTGTGAGTTCTAATACCTAAGCTGTTAAAATATCTGCTTTTGTGTGCCACTGTTCCTGTGAGCAGCACTGCTTTCTAATTTCTCATGATCTATCAGCAATTCCTTTGCACTTAGTTTACTTCAATTTGCCCTTGCATCAATTCTTAATTTCCTGCTCAGATCAGAAACACTTTGATCAGAAACACTTTACCGTGTCCTGAAACATCTCCATTCACTTTTACAGATTCCAGACTCACATAATCATAGAATCATACAATCAATAAGGTTGGAAAAGACCTCAGAGATCATCAAGTCCAACTTGTCACCCAAGATCTCATGACTACTAAACCATGGCTGCAAGTGCCACATCCAATCCCTTTCTGAACACCTCCAAGGACAGTGACTCCACCACCTCCCTGGGCAGCACATTCCAATGGCCAACAACTCTCTCTGTGAAAAACTTTCTCCTCACTTTGAGCCTAAACTTCCCCTGGTGCAGATGGAGAGTGTGTCCTCTTGTTCTGGTGCTGGTTGCCTGGGAGAAGAGACCAACCCCCTCCTGACTACAACCTCCCTTCAGGTAGTTGTAGAGAGCAATAAGGTCTCCTCTGATCCTCCTCTTCTGTAGGCTAAGCAACCCCAGCTCCCTTAGCCTCTCCTCGTAGGGCTTGTGCTTGAGACCTCTCATCAGCCCAGCCTCACACCTCTCTTGCTCATTGCAGACCTCTGGTATTGCTCTACAAGCATGTTCAACATCTTAAGATTTTCAACAGCCACTGTTGCCTGATAAATCTCCAGCTTTGTAAGTAATAGATAGTGTCAGAAAATGAGAAAGCTCAACCAGTCCTCTACCCTGATGCTCAGGGTAGATGCACCCAGACAAGGAGATGAGAGGCTGATTAACAAATGCAGTTTGCTCTAGCGGAAGATACAGCTCACCAGGGTCTCTAGGGAAGCATATGTCCTGTTTAGGCTTGAAGTGAGGAGAAAGTTCTTCACTGAAAGAGTTAGCTATTGGAATGTGCTGCCCAGGGAGGTGGTGGAGTCACCATCCCTGGAGGTGTTCAAGAGGGGAATGGACATGGCACTTGGTGTCATGGTAGGCATGAGGTCTTGGGTGACAGGTTGGACTTGATGATCTTTGAGGTCTTTTCCAACCTTGTTGATTCTATGATTCTATGATTGTATCTAAATTTCAGCTCATCTTAAGCTAGGAGCTTCATAGTTATTTCTGTTTAGGTGTACTGCAACATACCAGGGCCCTCAGGGTGCTAGCAGGACTCAATGGCCTGGACCTCAGCCTGATGCAGCCTCCACCCTAACCCATAGCCCAGCTTGGGATCTTCACTTGTTGCTTGAGCTTGATCTCAGGCCTGCTATCTCAGCTTGAACTTGTCTGGCAATCTCAACTCATAGCTGGACCTCTCCATCATCTCTGGGTCTGCCCTGCTCCACTGCTGGGAGCAGTGGGGTCCATCCTGGCTGATGAAGCTCATCACAGTATCACAGTATCACTTAGGTTGGAAAGGACCTCGAGGATCATGGAGTCCAACCTATCAACACAGACCCCATGACTAGATCATGGCACCAAGTGCCATGTCCAATCTCCTCTTGAATCTCCTCTTGCTTTGCTGGCCTGCAGTGTCCTGTTCCCTGTTATACCTTGACAACTGGAACTTGGTATCATTAAAGTTATGAAAGAATTTGTTAATGAGAAAATCTAATTTCTGATTCAGTGGACCAAGGCAGGATTTCTTAATAAATTCTAAGAGGGGAAAAAAGTAGCCACTCTAGTGGCTTTATTGATGAGTTCTTCTGTTCACATTCTTGGAATTCAGAAAGTGAAATTTGACAACAAGGCAATTTGAGACTTCACCAGGTACTTTATGTTGTGCTATTAAAACACTCTGATATGCATTAAGCCTTTATAATCCATTACTTCTCGCCCTGCAAAAGATAGTATTGTTGTTCCCTGTGATAGGACAAAGGGCAATGAATCATAGAATTGTTAGGGTTGGAAGGGACCTCAAGGATCATCTAGTTCCAACGCCCCCTGCTATGGGCAGAGACACCTCACACTAGATCAGGTTGCTCAGAGCCACATCCAGCCTGGCTTTGAAAACATCCAGGGGTGAGGCTTCCACCACCTCCCTGGGCAACCTGTTCCAGTGTCTCACCACCCTCATGGGGAAGAACTTCTTCCTAACATCCAATCTGAATCTACCCATTTCTAGTTTTTTCCCCATTTTGCCTAGTCCTATCATTACCTGACACCCTAAAAAGTCCCTCCCCAGCTTTCTTGTAGGCCCACTTAACATACTGGAAGGCCACAATAGGGTCTCCTCTGAGCCTTCTCTTCTGCAGCCTGGCTATATACTACAGCACAGGAGGTTCCACCTCAGCATGACAAGGAACTTGGCTGTGAGGGTCACGGAGCACTGGAACAGGCTGCCCAGAGAGGTTGTGGAGACTCCATCTCTGGAGACTTTCAAGACCCATTTGGATGCATTCCTGTGCAACCTGTGCTAGATTCTATGGTCCTGCTCTGGCAGGGAGGTTGGACTCAATGATTTCTGGAGATCCCTTCAAAACCCTAACATCCTGTGATCCTGTGATCATTCTAACTGGACAGGGTACATGAGTTCTGCAATAAATGTAAGTGGAATCATAAGTCTTATTCTTGCTTAGCAATCTTTTGTTCAGAGATGATAATGAGCACACTACTGATGGCTCCTAAAAGTCCAAATGATATTTGAGAGATAATTAGGGGGGAAAAAATGAAACACAACTTTCTAATTGATACATAATATATCCTTGCTGAAATTAGCCACCATGCACATAAATAAAGGCCAAGTATGACTCGAACTTAGGAATCAATACTGTGTTGCCACTGTGGTGACTTAATGTTATGATTTACATTTCTAAATGTCTATGTTTGAGTCCCATATGACTTCTGGAGTGACTGTCAGTCAACAGAATATATGAAGTGTAGAGTTCAGGTTGAGCCAAAGAGACAGCCAATGTCTTCGAATCATGAATGCTCTGTGCTGGTCTAGTATCACAGTATCACAGTATCACAGTATCACTTAGGTTGGAAAGGACCTCGAGGATCATCGAGTCCAACTTATCAACACAGACCCCATGACTAGACCATGGCACCAAGTGCCACGTCCAATCTCCCCTTGAACGCCTCCAGGGTCGATGACTCAACCACCTCCCTGGGCAACCCGTTCCAATGCCGAATGACTCACTCGGTGAAGAACTTCCTCCTCACCTCGAGTCTAAACCTCCCCTGGCGCAGCTTGAGACTGTGTCCCCTTGTTCTGGTGCTGGTTGCCTGGGAGAAGAGGCCAACCCCTTCCTGGCTACAACCACCCTTCAGGTAGTTGTAGAGGGCAATGAGGTCACCCCTGAGCCTCCTCTTCTCCAGGCTAAACAATCCCAGCTCCCTCAGCCTCTCCTCATAGGGCTTGTGTTCAAGGCCTCTCACCAACAACTGCTTGGACTAATGTCCCATTTATTCACCCTTCTACATGATGCAAAAAGAACACTTGCATGTAAACTCAATATAGAAAGAAAACATTACTGAAAATTTTCCTTCCTTATTGACTCAGTTTTTTTATATATCATAGAGACTGATGACTATGAAAAGCTTAGTTATGACAACCTGGAAAAACAAAAAACAAGGTTAAATGCAAATCCAAATATGATTGAGCATGGAAGTTTATTACAATTGTAAAAAAATATGCTCTTAAAAGGAAAAATACTGAATATTTTATACTGCAAATAAGTAGTATGTAGGATCCTGCCTGAGGGCTCGTTGCTATGCTGAGTGGGTTTAATTTAATTTAGAGGGGCTGGCAAAAAAAAAAATAATAGCATACAGTACACACTTTTCCAATCTGCCAACTTTTTGTTACTGTTGCAGAGAAGCAGAAAGGAGGCTGCATAAGTAATCTAAAGAACTCTCTAAAATAAGGTAAATAGGAGCAGAGGTATACAATAGCCACCTTGCAAACAGCATAGCAGAGACAAGAGGACACAGTCTCAAGCTGCGCCAGGGGAGGTTTAGACTCGAGGTGAGGAGGAAGTTCTTCACCGAGCGAGTCATTCATCGTTGGAACGGGTTGCCCAGGGAGGTGGTTGAGTCATCGACCCTGGAGGCGTTCAAGGGGAGATTGGACGTGGCACTTGGTGCCATGGTCTAGTCATGGGGTCTGTGTTGATAGGTTGGACTCGATGATCCTCGAGGTCCTTTCCAACCTAAGTGATACTGTGATACTGTGATACTGTGAAAGGCTATACTGGAGGAGAAGGGAATCCACACACATAAATTTCTTCACTTACACAAGAAAGAAGGTATTAGCATCCAGCCCGCTGTTATTGAGCTACCTGTGTAACAAATAATCACAGAATCACCAAGGTTGGAAGAGAAAATGATATTAAAATCACTTTTCATGCAACACTGGAAACAAATTTGAAACACTTTGCTATGCTGGAAATGAGCAGGCTGCAGAAACACAGACTTAAACAAAACCAACCCCCAGAACGTGCAAACAAAACCAAGCCCAAACCAAAAATGTTAACCCCCTCGATGATTCCTCCCTAGGGAGGAACTTTTTAGGGTGTCAAGTAAGGATAGAACTAGGGGAAATGGAACAAAATTAGAAATGGGTAGATTCAGAATGGATGTTAGGAAGAAGTTCTTCCCCATGAGGGCGGTGAGGCACTGGAACAGGTTGCCCAGGGAGGTGGTGGAAGGCAGAAACCTGAAGGTTTTTAAGGCCAGGCTGGATGTGGTTCTCAGCAACCTGATCTAGTGTGAGGGATCCCTGCCCGTGGCAAGGAGGGTTGGAACTAGATGATCCTTGAGGTCCCTTCCAACCCTAACAATTCTGTGATTCTATGATTCAGACTTTCAGAAGTCACAAGTCACATATTTTAGTAAAAGTTTCTAATTTTTAGTGGTCTGGTGCTTAAACTTATCTCCATGGCAGTGGAGTATTTAAAAAAAGCCTCACAGGCTTTAGAAAGCTGGAAACCATTTAGCAAATACTTTCTTCAAGAATTAGCAGGGGAAAAAAAAACAACTCTGTAGGTATTGCTAATATGATCACAACTTCCACAGATATAGAATACTCTTCTTGTACAGACACAGGAGGCAGATCAAGTCCTTTGTTGTGAATACTGAAAAACTGTGATTCTGAGGTGTGAATAGAATAGAATAGAGTAGAATAGAGTAGAATAGAATAGAATTAACCAGGTTGGAAAAGACCTTTGAGATCATTGAGTCCAACCTATCATCCAACACCATCTAATCAACTAAACCATGGCACCAAGTGCCTCATCCAGTCTCTTCCTACACGCCTCCAGTGATAGTGACTCCACCACCTCCATGGGCAGCACATTCCAATGGCTAACAACTCTCCCTGTGAAGAACTTTCTCCTCACCTCCAGCCTAAACTTACCCTGGCACAGCTTGAGACTGTGTCCTCTTGTTCTGGTGCTGGTTGCCTGGGAGAAGAGACCACCCCCCACCTGACTACAATCTCCCTTCAGGTAGTTGTAGAGAGCAATAAGGTCTCCCCTGAGCCTCCTCTTCTCCAGGCTAAGCAACCCCAGCTCCCTCAGCCTTCACTTGGTATCACTTTGCACTCTCCCATGCATGCCTTACTGGCTGAAGTTCATCACCACTCTTTATTGGTTTTACTGAGGCTTATGCTATGCAATTTTCATGCTGTTAAGTACAATCAATAAGTAATGTCTGGGCACCCCCTTGAAGTATATTTGCTTTACTCATGCAGCAGAACCTGAAGGACTGGACAGACTCAAAATTATATTGTGCAGCATAACATCCACAGCATTTTGGAAATACACAAAAGTATGGACATACTTTTAATGACATTTGAGGGACTTCCTAGAATGCACTCTGCATCTAGCAATTTAACAGTGATTCCTTTGGAATCTATGTTAAGAGTTCTATCTTATTTTTTCACCATCATAAGCAGATAAATAAGGATATCAATTACTCTCTATTTTTATCCTAATATTCTTAGCAAGGTAATAGTAGCATTTTTCTTCAGCATGCTTTTCAAGTAAAATATTCTGACTTCTTCAGAAGTTCTAAAATACCTCTTAGTGCTATGGTAATGGTTAGGTCACTGATTCATCACATACAACTAGCTATTCCTACAATTATAGATAAACATCTATGTCTTGATTCACAAATTAAAGGATTACATGCATGCCAGTGAAATGCTGTATGTATCCTGCTGTTGTGCTGTGTAACCCTTTGGGCATTTTCTTTCATAGTCATGGTCAGATTTTGTTGTAGAAGTGAACTGCATATATGATTCAAATGGGCTCCAGGCAGATGCTCAGATTTTTCCTGAAAACATATAAAGGCTTCAGGGAAACATCTTCCCTTGGTGATCATAAAAGCACCACTTGCATGTTTCCATATGGAATATCCATGGAACCTCTCTGTGTTCATAAACACAGAGAGAACTGAGAAGTAAAGCTGAGTGGTTCTGGCACCCTAAGGATTTCTGAGATAATAACCATGAGGAGAAGGTTCATGTATACACAGCAATGTGCTTCAGACAATGGAAGATGTCTTTCTGTTCTTAAATTCTTGGCAGTGCTCTGTTTTGGGGCTTCACTCTACTCTGTAGTAAAACCAGATATTAATTTGGGGCTTCTGTAATTCAAAATAATCTGCAATTACAAGTTATATAAATGGTTTGGATGAGAATAATTTATTCAGAAACAAACAAAATCAATCCTGCCTATTTATCCATGGAGTAATAGTTGCAGCAAGTGCAATGTATGGGAGCACTCCTTAATTTGAAGCAGCTTGGGATTTCGCAGCTGTTTCATGGGAGAAAGGCAAACCTGATGAAATTATACTAACAAGTTAATCTTACAATCACAGAACAGCCACTACTAAACTAAAGCTGGTTCTGTTTATCTAAATTTTCACTTAGGTAATAGTGATGGTAGATTAACAGTGGGAGAAAGTCCTTTCAAAACCAGTATCTGTTGGCATTGGCGAATGGATCTCTATTCAATTATCTTTTACATCTAGATCCAGGGTCAGCACAATGGGAAGTGAAGTATTTCCCCATTTGTATTGCTGAATTTTGTTTGTTGGTTGGTTTTGTTGTTTGGTTGTTTTTTTTGGGGGGTGTGGTGTGTGTGTGTGTGTTTGGTTTGGGGTTTTATTGTTGTTTTTTTGGGGTGGCCTGTGCATCAGATTTTCTGATGGGATGATCTTTTGGTTTCCTTCTGTTTCCTTTTCCCCCTCCCTCCCTGCTTCTATTCTCTTCACAGGTAGACAATCCATTATATGTTCATGTATTCAAACCCAACATACTTTATCTGTCAGTAAATTCTGGTTTAGAGGCCCAACTCAAAGTCTTCATTGAGCTTTCTATCATGTAGCTCCCTGAGTAGCAAAGCAAATTCAGTTCCTGTGAATACATCCTAGTACCTTGTGATGTACCCTGTGATGCTCAGGACAAGCCTCCTCCTCAACTATTACTGCTTTTTAAAGTGGATTTTCTTTGCCATACCTCTAATGTGTGTTGTTTAACCCTGCCGTTTCTGTGACTCCTCACTTGAGAAAAAAATGTGTTGTGACAAAAGTTCTGTCTCCTGATTTTCTCTCTTAACCTTTTCTGTAGCTGTTACATATTTCAGTTCTTATTTTCCCTTGTCTACCCATCTGCTTATTTTATCTGCTTCTTCCTCTCTGCTGGATTCTGTACAGACTTCCCATCCCCCTGTCCACTCCTTTAAACTCTCCCCCATAGCTCTGTCTATCCTCTCAGTTGGTGCATTTGTGACCCTTCTGTTCAGATGGAACCCGTCCCACCTATATAGGCTCCATCTGTTCGAAAATGTCCCACAAACCTAAAAGGGGATGGAGGAAGTTCTCCTCTACAGAATTGACGTCACTAGGTGGAATTCTCCTGGGGTTCTGGCCTCGGAGCATCAGTAGCATTTACAAACAATAAAAAGGCTTCTTGCTGAAAGGAATTCCTGAGAACAATGCTACCCCAATACCTACCTATTTGTGCATATACTTCTCAGGACCTGATCCAAAGCCTAAGTCACTGGGGATTTTCCACTGATCTCAGTGGACTTTGGATCAAGCCTTCATTTCAAATACATGCAGGCAAAAGGACAGATTTTAAAAATAGCAACTTCTGCCAAGACAAGAGTGTTAATAACTCCAAAGCAATTCTCTTTACTCAAAAAAAAAAAACCAACCCCAACATATGGCAACTAAGAAACCAAATATTACAGAGACACTTCTTTGGGAAGCCATTGTTAACAATATCTTGATGTTTACTGGGGTCTAGTGAAATGAAATCTTGTAGGTATGATGCAACCTTTTGTCAGTGAAGTGATTTTTTGGGTTGTTTTCCAAATGTTGCTCGATATCTGCAGTATGTAAAGTATTAAAGGCATGAAAAGCCAGAAGCAGACAAAAGGAACAACAAACTCCTAAATAGGGAACCTGCTTTCAGCACTGGTGAAATCTCAACTGGTTTTTTTCTTTCTTTACAGCCTAAGGAGAAATGTTGCACTAGTCCATTGTGTGAGGCAAATCTATTGCTGCTCAAAATAAATGAGGACTGAAATCTGAGTTTTGCATTTATGCATCCCACTAAACAGATGTAAAAATGAGAAGGAAGGGTTGAAGATAATTCTTGGCAATTATTCTATTTGATTGCTGAGATGCTCTTTAAAAATTGCTCAAAGACAAGAATCAGAACTGCTCTCTGCTTTATTTTTGACTAAGGTTCTTTGCAACGATGGTCTCTCCCAGCTTTTTGCAAGGTACAGTAGCTGCAGCTTTGTTTATCTGGCCCCTACACAATATTGTCAGGATGCATTTCCATTTTCCAAGTGACTGCTGCCACTGTGCCACAATCTGTGCTCATTTCTCGAGCAGCTAAACCCTTTGACACTGTGGTTTTTAATTAAAATTACATTAAACTTAATCAGCCAGAAAGAGGCTGCTGTAGAAGGCAGGTTTGATTGCAACCTGCAAAGGGCACTGGGGCTGCCAACTCGCTAAAGATGTGCCGGCAGATGCCAAGCTGCTTGTGTGAGCCCCATGGTCACAGAAATGCTATGAGAGGTCAGTTTTGTCTTCACTTTTTTTTCTAGCACTGTCACCAAAGTATAATGCGTGACAACTCTTGATAAAGCTCAAGGAAGAGAAAAAAAACCCAAAACATATTGTTAATACAACCAATGTACTTTTATTCATCTCTCAAGTAATTGAGAGTCGCAGAAAATGTGCTTTTGGCAAATGCTGTTCTTTGGTGACTCCTGCAAATTATAGCACTGTGGCTATACCTGCACATTTAAGAATTAAAATGTGTGCAAGGGGTTATGAGATTGTGATATAAATAGTCCCTCATCTCATCTCATCTCAGCTCATCAAGGTTTTCCCTGGAGTTTCTTTATTTGTTTGTTCTTGTACTGCAATGAATGAATGAGCAGGCCTAAGAGCGTTAGAGTGTCAGTCCTTCTTAGTAGAGCTAAGACTGATTTCACTGCAGAAAATAATCAGTTTTTATCTGAAAATGAAAGTCAGTGTTGAAGTAGGGTTTTGGAACAGCATTCATAACCTTTTGAAATGTTCCTCAGTAGCATCCCAAAGCAACTGTAGAATTCCTCACTCTTTGTAAGACATTGGCATCTGCTAAATGCTTCCCCACATGTGTTGGCCATTTAGTGGGAATCTAAGTATGACTATGTATATAATTCTAATACTTAAGAAAATGAATCAATCTCTGTGATCCCCCCTACCCCACCTTTACACCTTTGCTCAGATCTGAACAAGCTCATGATTAACTGGAATTACACCAGTGATAGGACTAAGATGCGTCTCTGAAGCATATTCCCACTGCCCTGAGTTCTGGAATCCAGAGAAGAACAGTGGTTACAGCAATCATGCTTCATGCTTGAAAATGTCCAGCCCTAAGAAATCTTACTGCTTTGAAACTGCTTCTGTATTCTGCACAGGAAGAGGAAAAAAGAGCTCAGGAGCCTTTATGGCTTCTATTATATATTAAGGGAACAGATAACTACTGTGATCTCATGACTACACAAGCTAACCAGAATATAATGCTTCACTTAGTTTTCAGTTGTATGTCTGGAATTGAAGAGAAACAGCTTGATGAGAACAGCTTGATGAGAGCAGTCTTAAGAGTCTAGTAGATTTATAATTAGTGAGGGAAGACATCCAGGGGAAAAAACCAAAACAAACCAAAACAACAGTAAGGAAGTCTTCCCAGTGACTGAAGTGGTAGGATAGCAAAGTTTTCTTCTTACTACATAGTCAGACACATGACTTACAGCAGATGGCAATTACTGTGTTGAGATATAGTATAAACTACTTATGAGAGTGTTAATATATTTATTTTCTGACAGTTTAGGAATAATACTAAGTAAGTCAATGGAATCAGACTGTTCTAGGAGAAACAGGCATTTTTTTTCCCCTTCATCTCTTCACTCAGTGAGAAAAGAGAACAGAAAACCAATGCACTTCATGCTTGCTAATTACATTTGGTGGGAGAAGCAATAAAATATATCAGAAAAAATAAGTTTGTCTTGTGGGACAAAAAAGTATAAAATAGAAGCAATGGAAGTAAGAAATAGTTTTAAAAGTTTGGGCTTTTTTATAGATATGGGGATTTAGGAACAAGCCAAGAATTAAGCAATGTCAGTTTCACCACATTATGTCTTAAATGCCTGTGAATTATTTTCTTCCCCTTTATTCTTGCAATCTCCATTGTAGTTTCCATTTTTGCCCCACATTATCTTCAGGTATAAAGATTATTTTCTTGAGTGTTTGTTTTGTCCCTTCAAAGTATTCCTGCAAACCCAGATTTACCACATTTGGACCCAGCAGTCAAATATTTCCTTCTATTATAATGTTCTCATACTAAATATTCTTTCATATTTTAGGTCATCTTTTAAGCTACTTTCGGGGTAATGAAGTCTAAGGTAAAGCTGGAGGGGTAATACTCTTGACTGATTACCCACAAAACTTACTTGAAATAGTAAGATATGTTGCTTAATAGAAAACAAATAATGGATAATACCATGAAAAGTGGAACCCCTGTGTCCAGTACTGTGTCCAGTTCTGGGCCCCTCAGTTTAGGAAGGATGTTGACTTGCTGGAACAAGTCCAGAGAAGAGCAACAAAGTTGGTGAGGGGTTTGGAACACAAGCCCTATGAGGAAAGACTGAGGGAGCTGGGGTTGCTCAGCCTGGAGAAGAGGAGACTCAGGGGTGACCTTATCACTCTCTACAACTACCTGAAGGGAGGTTGTAGACAGGCGGATGATGGTCTCTTCTCCCAGGCAGCCAGTACCAGAACAAGAGGACACAGTCTCAGGCTGCGCCAGGGGAGGTTCAGGTTGGATGTTAGGAAGAAGTTCTATACAGAAAGAGTGATTGCGCTATGGAATGGGCTGCCCGGGGAGGTGGTGGAGTCGCCGTCATTGAAGGTGTTCAGGAGGAGACTTGATGGGGTGCTTGGTGCCATGGGTTAGCTGTTTGGGTGGGTTGGATTGGTTGATGGGTTGGACACGATGATCTTGAAGGTCTCTTCCAAGCTGGTTTGGTTTATTCTAATAAAGTTTATTCTGGTTTGTTTTGGGTTTGTGAGTAATTAAATCTTCTGTGGCAGGTCTTTCTGAATAGCTTCCCCTGCATGGATTCCCTAGGATCTAATTTTAGTTGAATTTATAGCACAGTCTTTGTATTGTGGATCATAGTTTATCACATAACTCCTGTTATGTGCTGCCCTGTTTTAGGTAGCTTGATGAACTTTACTGTTTGAGACCTCCTTGCTGGATTTGATCAAAGTTGGTCAGTGGGCTCAGGGAAGGGAGACAAACATATGCATATTTCCTGGGAAATTATGGAAGTCTTCCCTCAGAAAATGAAGCTAAAAGAGATAGGTAAAAAACAGATCTGAGTGTTTATAGGGATGGACAAAGAGCTCTATAGTTAGAGGAAGATGTAGTACACACAAATTCTGCTGGCCAGTGGAATGGCACAAACCTCACTACCTTCAGGAGAAACAAGGGAGTTCAGAATGATGAGTACTACGTGATGGGATAAAGATGGCATACATGGCAAAGGGCAATTTGACATGGGGAATTTTTACCTCCTTGTATAATTGGGAAACCTTAGAGGTGTGATTGAATGAAGGCAAGGGTGATGGATGCAAAAATGATGGCTTCTTAAACTAATGTGTAAAGAACCCTGCCAGGAATGGTTCATGTCTAGATCTAGTTAACCAATGATCAGGCAGTAGGAGCAAATTAGAGTTGAGCCCCTAGGGGTCAAGTGACCATAATCTGATTAAATTTCTTATAATGCAGAAACCAAATCCTATTAAAATAAATATAAAAAGTATGACTTCCGACTGGCCTGCTCTGATGCCTCGTGGAAGAAAGGGACCTTGATGTACACTGGAGAAAGCAGAATGAAGCTCTAGAGTTCAGAGGCTTAGTTGTGTTTTAAACTTGAACATACCAAAAGGGAAATAATTTCAGTCATCCTAGAAAATATCCACTCTACCAGTTGCACCAGTTGCACATAAATTGTTGGTTTCTCCCTAACTGGAAGAAATAGAATTGAAAGACAGGATTCGTGTGCACTGTAAAGACAAGATGGATGTTAATATCATAGTATCACTCATCTGCACCACTAATATATCTCCAAGCTAACCACTGCAAACAGGCAGGGAGCCAATTATCTCATCAACCTGCCCTTGTAAAGCAGGATCTTGTAAGTAAAACAATGAAACACATCTACAGAGTGTAGCAACTGACCTGCAGCTGGTGTGTACTCCAGTGTAGATTCCCAGCTGCCATGGTCCTCAGCTGTTTCCAGGCAGACCAAAACTTCTTCTAAGTGTGTACATGGAGCTATAAGACACCCAAAAAATCACAGGCAGCAAAGTGGGCAGTATAACTCCTCCAGGGTTTGGGCAAGGAGTCACAAGTCCAAACTTGTCCACTGTCCACACAGGAGAAAATGTCATTCTGCCTTGTGGTTTGGATTCATGCACGTATGAGTCTGAAGTGTGTGCAGGTGACACATGACAGAAGTGCCTCTCCGAGAACATCTCCTGCCAGACTGACAACTAGCATTTGCAGAAAGCCTCAGCTCATGTTGCAGTCATACAGTGTGGATGCTGGAAACAACGTAGGTACTTAGAATCTGGTTAAGAAGCAGCCTCTTACACTCTCAGTTAAAATAGTGCCTTGGCATCCAAAGAGGACTGATTGGTCCTCATGCAAAACCATGAAAAATCCTGAAACAAATTATGAACTGAAAAATGTGATTTTTCATCCCTTAGTGCAACAGTGTGAGGTGGCTCAGGGTGACAAAGATGGTTTCTGTTCGCCAAATATACATTATTTGGAAGACACTCATCACAAACAACAGAACTAGTCATCACAAGGCAAAATATAGATAAATACCTCTGTGCCATTGAAGACAAAACCTCTGCTGAACAGCTACAGCTTCCACACGGCTGAGTCTGCCATTAAAACCTCTTCTGACTGGTATCATATTCCGTGAGTAACCCCAGTAATTTCAGGGAAACTGGACAAGAGGTAAAGTCCTGTGTAATGGAAGTTCAAAGAAGATTCTAGTCTCTATTGAAGTGGGAGGGCAGTGCTCACCTCCCAGGATGGAGAAATTTGGCATCATCTAAGATGGCCTGCATTAAGAACAGTATGGCCAGCAGGAGCAGGGAGGTCATTCTGCCCCTGTACACTGCACTGGTTAGACCACACCTCGAGTACTGTGTCCAGTTCTGGGCCCCTCAGCTTAGGAAGGATGTTGACTTGCTGGAACGAGTCCAGAGAAGGGCAACGAAGTTGGTGAGGGGCTTGGAACACAAGCCCTATGAGGAGAGACTGAGGGAGCTGGGGCTGCTTAGCCTGGAGAGGAGGAGACTCAGGGGTGACCTTATTGCTCTCTACAACTACCTGAAGGGAGGTTGTAAACAGGCAGAGGTTGGTCTCTTCTCTCAGGCAGCCAGCACCAGAACAAGAGGACACAGTTTCAAGCTGCGCCAGGGGAAGTTCAGGCTGGAGGTCAGGAGGAAGTTTTACACAGAGAGAGTGATTGCCCATTGGAATGGACTGCCTGGGGAGGTGGTGGAGTCACTGTCATTGGAGGTGTTCAGGAGGAGACTTGACAGGGTGCTTGGTTACATGGGTTAGTTGATTAGGTGGTGTTGGATGATAGGTTGGATGCGATGATCTTGAAGGTCTCTTCCAACCTGGTTTATTCTATTCTATTCTAAGGCAACTGGAATGGAATGGAATGGAATGGAATGGAAAGGAATAGAATGGAATGGAATGGAATAGAATAGAACGGAACTGAATGGAATAGACCAGGTTGGATGAGACCTTTGAGATCATTGAGTCCAACCTATCACCCAACACCATCTAATCAACTAAACCCTTGACATAATAGCTTTGATATTTTTCAGCAAAATTTAGTAATGTCTGTGATATGACATTTAGGAAACTATCTGGAGAAGACAGTAAAAATATAATAAGAAAAAGGAAAAGGAAAGGGGAAAGGAAAGTGAAAAGGAGGAAAGGGGGAAAACCCCATCAACTCAATCTCAAAGCAAAATTCCTGAGGTTTTTTATTGTTTTACTTTTACACTGTGCAAATTTATTTGCCCTTTCGCTTTAGATTTATGACACATTTTGAAGCCACTGTATCTGTACACTTAGAATTTTGTACTTGGATCATCTAAATGCCAGACAGCTCCTTCCAGCCAACAAAGGTATGAACCTGTGACTCATCCGGACCTCTGATTGTACTTTATAAATCACCACTGATTAGGAAGTGTGAGGGTCTATCATATCTGTCCCTGGCAGCACTGGGTTGATGCACTCAAGGGGTTAACTGATGGCATTTAATATACTTATCTGGAAGTAAGGAGGTTCAAGGCTGGAAAATACTTCCCCTCGTATTATCACTTGGTCAGTTAGCAACCTTTAGGCCAGAGCTATGTGTTCATATACTCTTGTTATCCTGTCAGGATTCCTTACTCATCCTCCAGTAATAGAATCCTGTGACTAAAACCTTTTTTGGCCAGAGTAGCTGAAAGACCAGCTTCTGATTCCTCACAGAAACTCTCCTATAGGCAATAAAACAGCAGTTATATCACAACTGCTCAAATGGCAAATGTGAAGTGACTGCTCGAGTATAAGATGCTGCCTGAAAAAAAGGAGATGGGGGTAGCTCATTTGACAGAGCTGTTCACACTTTTCCTGCACAGCTGAGAGACATTAGCTTGATTTCCCAAGATTGGTGTGTTTTCCAGCATAGCAAATTAGAAAACCCAGCAGCCTCAGAGCTAAGCTGGGTCTGATCATACATGTTTCAAAGCACAGGCACCAAAAGCCACTCCAAGAAAAAAAACACCTCACAGAAAGCTGAATATGTTCATGAGGTCAATAGTTCAAGTGGAGTAAACAGAAAATGAGAAAAGGCTTTAGTGCATTGTCTCTAGACCATCTTTCCCACAATGTACCCTAGCTACTCAGAATTCCATGCTTTCTTTTGTAGATCCTTGGGCATAATTCACCCTCTTTTTGTAAAAAAAAAGAAAAAAGAATAATAAAAATAAGGTCTATGTTCACACACAGATTGGAGCTGACTAGTGACAACTACCCAGTGCAGTGGATTTGGCAATTAAGGAAAAGCAAGAGACAGTTGCAATAATAGAGAAAAATACGAGGCCTTTTGTTTTTTGTTATTAGGACTAGACTAGACTAGACTAGACTAGAATAGACCAGGTTGGAAGAGACCTTTGAGATCATGACGTCCACCCTGTCATCCAGCATCATCTGATCAACTAAACCATGGCACCAAGCACCCCGTCCAGTCTCTTCCTAAACACCTCCAGTGATGGTGACTCCACCACCTCCCTGGGCATCACATTCCAATGGGCAATCACTCTCTCTATGAAGAACTTCTTCCTAACATCCAGCCTAAACCTCCCCCTGGTGCAGCTTGAGACTGTGTCCTCTTGTTCTGGGTTCTGGTTGCTTGGGAGAAGAGACTAACCCCCACCTGGCTACAACCTCCCTTCAGGTAGTTGTAGACAACAATATGGTCTCCCCTGAGCTGCTTCTTCTCCAGGCTAAGCAACCCCAGCTCCCTCAGCCTCTCCTCACAGGGCTGTGCTCCAAACCCCTCCCAGCTTTGTTGCCCCTTCTCTGGACACGTTTTCATTGATGTCTAAATTTAAACACCTCTATTTTATACTCAGCTACTCAGTCTGGCTGACTCCTAATCAACCCTGCTGATCACCCAGCAGCTTCCATTTACCTTGCTCACAGCAGTCATTACTTCCAAAATATGAAATCATTTTTGGGGTCCCTAAGTATGGACTATGATTTTTATCCCGGGTAGCTGTTTTTCATAACTTGCAGAGAAAGAATGTTTTACCAACCCCATTCTATCACAGTCACTGATAATCAACATTCCCGTAGAAAATAATAATGCAAAATATGATTTTTCTGTAGTAGTATCAGACCTATTGTAAAATGTGCATTACAGTGCACTTAGTGTATTAAATGGAGTTATACTAGATCAGCCTCTGACAAAGAAAGACCCAGCAGAGGCTATTTATCCCAGAAATTATGGGAAAGCTGCTGATTTTGACAGCTTGATTTTGAGATGTGAAAATTCTCAGGATGACTTTTATTCAGGATTCCTGGTAAACCTCTTTTAACTCATGGTATGGCCCTGGTGTGTGCTGTGGGTTGATGATTCATTTAGAATTTAACATTTTTTCAGGCCTCTCTCTCTCTGAACTGAAGCTGTTCATAGGGTAGCCGCTCAGTATGTAGCGAATGTAGCGAATGTAACTGCACTGGTTAGGCCACACCTTGACTACTGCGTCCAGTTCTGGGCTCCTCAGTTTAGGAAGGAGGTTGACTTGCTGGAGCGTGTCCAGAGAAGGGCAACAAAGCTGGGGAGGGGCTTGGAACACAAGCCCTATGAGGAGAGGCTGAGGGAGCTGGGGTTGTTTAGCCTGGAGAAGAGGAGACTCAGGGGTGACCTTATTGCTCTCTACAACTACCTGAAGGGAGGTTGTAGACAGGCAGAGGTTGGTCTCTTCTCCCAGGCAGCCAGCACCAGAACAAGAGGACACAGTCTCAGGCTGCACCAGGGGTAGTTTAGGCTGGAGGTTAGGAGGAAGTTTTACACAGAGAGAGTGATTGCCTATTGGAATGGGCCTGCCTGGCGAGGTGGTGGAGTCACCATCATTGGAGGTGTTCAGGAGAAGGCTTGACAGGGTGCTTGGTTGCATGGGTTAGTTGATTAGGTGGTGTTGGATGATAGGTTGGACACAATGATCTTGAAGTTCTCTTCCAATCTGGTCTGGTCTGGTCTATTCTATTCTATTCCTATTCTATTCTATTCTATTCTATTCTATTCTATTCTATTCTATTCTATTCTATTCCCAGAATTCTTTACTCTGCTTCTGAAGGCAGGCGTGTATTAGGAAGGAATTCTTCACCATGAGGGTGGTGAGACACTTGGAACAGGTCACCCATGGAGGTGGTAGAAGCCTCATCCCTGGAGGTTTTGAAGGCCAGGCTGGATGTGGCTCTGAGCAACCTGATCTAGTGTGAGGGTGTCCCTGCCCATGGCAGGGGGGGTGGAACTGGGTGGTCCTTGAGGTTCCTTCCAATCCTAACAATTCTATGAATGCAATCAGACTGAAGTTGAAAAGGCTTTCCAGAAGTATTTTGAGTTGTGTATGTCATTATGTATGCTCACTTTTAGTTCCATGTAGGCAGGCAATCCCCTGATTCAGTCTTTGTTATGGGACATGCCACTAATCCAGATTTGGAGGTAGACGACTTG